>NW_027468680.1:11319352-11469352 GCF_046254945.1 Alosa pseudoharengus
CTCTGGCAAAGCACTTCTTTTTGGCCCTCCAGAGAAAAGCTGCTTATTATTACCGTATCGGGACAGGCGGGCCGAACACACAGCCCGCAGTGCCTCGCTCCTCCGGTTAGTTAAGGGCAAGTCCTGCTCAATGCATAATACTGCTGTGGATTAAAGTGTAAAATCTATAAGGGCGAGGGAAGCATCTCGGTAACCCCAAAGGGTGAAATTGAATCGTGATGAAATAATGTTTGCTACAAGTTGGGGTAATGTAGACAAGGGAAGTTTTTTAAAAATGTTATTTGTGCAGTACAAGAGGAAGGGGTGTAATGGCAGGGTGGTGGGGTAGTGGGGTGGTTTCAAGTTTGCGATGTCTATCCGAAATGCGGAGACGAACTAGGTGTACACATGCCAACCGCAGCTCACACTGACCCAGAGAACTAAAAAGCAGCAGCATTTGGCTGCTCAATAAAGCACAAGAAGAAGAAAAAAAGTAAGAGAGAGAGACAGGGAGGGATAGAGAGAGAGAGAGAGAGAGAGAGAGAGGGAGAGAGAGGGAGAGAGAGGGAGAGAGAGAGAGAGAGGGAGAGGGAGAGGGAGAGAGAGAGAGGGAGAGAGAGAGAGAGAGAGAGAGAGAGAGAGAGAGAGAGAGAGGGAGAGGGAGAGGGAGAGAGAGCAGAGTGAATGAGTCTCATTGAAAAGAAGCTGTCCTTTCAGTATGCCCCTGGGGCAGCTGCCTCGAGTTGTCCCAAATAGAGAGCCTGTGGGAAATGGTGAGGGGGTGGGGTGAGAAAAACAAAAAGGGATAGAGAAAGAGAGAGAGAGAGAGAGAGAGAGAGAGAGAGAGAGAGAGAGAGAGAGAGAGAGAGAGAAAGACTGATGGTGAGATATTATGTAAGTTTAAATCAATGTGCTGCGCATCTACACATAGACATTTATATTTATTTTCCTTTGTATTTCTTTTCCTTTGTGTGACTTCTTTGTCAATATAAATATGTTATTTACCATGATAAAACACTTTAAATACTAAAATATGAATTAGTGAGAGATAGAGTGAGAGAGAGGGAAAACAGATAGAGATAGAGAGTGAGAAAGAGACAGAGATGTTTATTTAAGTGAAAGGTTGAATGATAGATTGACAGCAAAGGGGGGGGGGGCAATACCAAGAAAAGGTGAAGGGAATATGGAGGAGGGGAAAAGGATGAGAAAGAAAGTGAGACAACAAGAGGAGAGAAGAAAAGAGACACACACATGGTTAGAGTCTCGGTGTGGGCCACCTTGTGATTGATGGCTTCACAGGTTTGTCTCAATCTGTCAGGTGTGGACCAAAAGACACGGGGAGCATCAGCTGTGAAGGCCGCCTGGTGAGCTGATACAACACATCATTTAGCACTCCCTGGGGGGCGCACGTGCATACAATCCTGTTATCAGTGCAATCAACTCAAACGACCCCACCACCTCCATCCCCATACACATATACACACACACACTACACACACACACACACACACACACACACACACACACACACACACACCCTCGCACCACCTCCAGGGCTTTTGGGACATGACAGTGGAGCAATCAAATGACCACTGCAGTGTGAGCCTTAATATGAGCCTTGCCAAATGGAAGAAAAATAACAGGTCAGCTCACGCACACACGCACACACACACTATTCTATGTTTTCCTCTCATCCTGGACAGAAGGAGGAGGTGGGAATCTGGATTTGACCAGACCATCCCTGGAAGAGAAAATATTATTGCTTTTTTGGGCAAACTTAAAACGGACAGTTTAATGTCTGTTGTGTGCTTGGGTATTAGTGGATGTCCTAAGCCTCTTACTTTTTTATGTGGGTTTAGCTGGATCAAAACAATACCTTCTTAAACCACTCAAGCTCTTAGTTTTTTTTTTTCTGTAAGAAAGTGAATGTTAAACCTCGGATCATAAAGCAATTATATTGGACAAATTATACACACAAACAAATGGATCTAATCACAAAGCTCAATACATTTCTTATTTCTGTTTGTGTGTTGTTGTTTTTTCTGAGAAGAAGCAAAGCTTCATCCACTGATACCATCACATTGTTTTTGTAAAATCAGTAGTAACCCAATTTACATCAACCCCCCATCCATCAGATATCAATCTTGACTCACATTGGTGAAAGTTTATGACCTGAGACATATTGGAAGGAAGCCAAGCCACTGACACAGCAATCCAGTATTTGCACAGTTGCAAAAGCCAGTGTACCACCAACACCACATGCTTGTATGACAACCTCTCTCAAGGCAGCAACGGTGTGGACAATGTCATGATTACAATTGCAGTGTATAACAAACATAACATGTACTGTTTTTTGGTGAATGTTATATTTAGAAAAGATGGCATGTCATTTGAAATGCAGGTGGTTGTTATGTGCTGTTGTGCTATTAATCATCTCTCTAAGGACTCTTTTATCTCCTTTATCTAGAAATATGCATTGAAAGAGTTTTGCATTGAAATAGTTTTGTGAAAGGGTATCAGTTATGTAAAATAAAGGATACAATTACAGTCTGGTTTTACTTATTCTACCACTCCATCAAACAGCTCCATGCCTTTTTCTGTCCAGTGGCTACAATCCCAGAATATTATCGCCATGGTGAGTTCCCTGTGACCAACCGGCCAGATGAAATTATGCCTGTGGAGAGCTGGCAGTGCCCACTGCCTCTACACAGAAACAAATTCACGAAACCACCACACACACACATCAAAACAATGTCCAGATGACAGATAACGTTAATTTTGGCAGGCTATTTGTCAACCCATAACTTTAACTCAAGTATAAATTGCCTACCAACTGTCTGTTGCGCACCACTACAATTTTGGGTTGACGACACAGGTAGTTGTTTTCCCTTAATGATTTCAAATTTACAGAAAAAGGATATCATTTAGTGATACTTGACTGTTCTGTTTTACGTCTTATCGTGAAGACTGTCATTTTTGAATGTTAAAAGTTGCAATTGGTGAATAAACTCTTTTAAGAGGTGGATAAACTCTAATAAAAGGTGGATAAAGTCTATTTTTGAAATTTCAGAGGTGGATAAACTGCGTTCACTTGCGTTTAGCCTCCACTACAGCCCTGCATGTTATGCCATATGTGTTTTTTAATCTATCTGTCCGTGACGTAACCTTATCATGTTCCCATAATCAGTAAGTGTCAAGACAGATTTCAAAATGAATGATGCAATGACAGACACACTCTTACAGTACTGCAAATACTGAGCTGACATGATAATCAGATATAATACAACAAATGACTGGACAACAAATGACGTTTGGCTGGACAGGATATTGTTTATGACATGGTTATGTCATTCCTATGTCACAGTAATTGAGTCAAAATGTCAAGAACATATTATTGTTTTGTTTTTTTTGGAGGACACGATTAGGGACTTACATAACAGTAGGGAAGCAGGAGAGAATATAAGAGCAGCAGATCGAGAGTGGTCGGCCACATGTGAGCACCTCGCTGCGCTGCGGGCGACCTCAGCATGACATCCCCAGGCACCCGCTGAAACGTCCTCTCCACTGGCCACTTTCTGAGGAGACAGGACACAAACAGCGGGGGGGGGGGGGCATGGTAATAACCCCACTGCAGATCCAAAGAACACAAATGAGCTAATGAGCTAATGAGCAGAGCAGGTGACAGGAAAACAGGGAGAATGGGCAGAAAGAGAGAGAGAGAGAGAGAGAGAGCTAATGAGGGAAGAGATAAGAGAAAAAAGGAGAGGAGAGGAAGACATGCAGGGAAGATAGAGAAACTTTGAGAGAGAACAGAAGAGAGACTTTGGCGGAGAATACCACACACATGAGTGACAGAGAGTGGAAGGGAGAGAGATGGACAGATGAAGCAGGAGGTAAAAAAGGGAGAGAGATGGACAGATGAAGCAGGAGGTAAAAAAGGGAGAGAGGACTGGCAAGATCAGGGAGGAAAGGAGAGCGAGTATGTCAGTAGAAAAGGAGGGGTAGAATTTGACTAAAAAGAGAGAGAGAGAGAACAGAGTGAAAGCATGAAAAAGAGATAGAAAGTGAACGGATGGGAGAGGAGAAACAGATAGAGAGAGGAAGAAAAAGGAGAAGAAGCACAGTTAGGGACATCCAGAGACGGAGGAAACGAGAACGGAGAGAAAGGGAACAAAGGAGTGAAGAGAGAGATAAAGTGAGAGAGAGGGCGTGAGAGAGTGAGAAGAACAGGGAGATAAAGGAGGAGTGCAAGAGGGACAGGGAGATAGAGGAAGCAAACAGAGACAAAGTGAGAGAGGGGAGAAGAGAGCCAGAAGGACAGAGATAGAGAGAGCATGGAGAAATAAATAGATAGATAGAGAGAGAGAGAGAGAGAGAGAGAGAGAGAGAGAGAGAGAGAGAGCGAGAGAGAGCGAGAGACCACAAGAGGGACAGGGAGATAAAGGAAGCAAAGAGAGACAGAGTGAGAGAGGGGAGAAGAGAGACAGAAGGACAGAGAGATAGAGGGAGCATGGAGAAATGGAAGGAGAGAGACAGTCAGAGGAACAAAGCGAGGGAGCTTGGAAAGATGGAGGGAGAAAGGGAGAGAAAAAGAGTGAGAGGGATAGAGAGAGTGTGGAAGGAGAGATGGTGGGCGCCCAGAGAGCAGCGCGAGCAGCGCGTCACCTGCCAGTCTGCTCCAGGTCAGGGGCTCTAATGAAGCCTGCCTGGCGGTCAGGTCCGGCTGGAGGACGCCTCACCAGGCTGAACCGCCCTGACAGCCCCAGCCCTCTGCTGAACCCTCTCAGCCGGGGCCCGTGTGGCCGCATACAAGCACACGCACACATATACGCACCATGTGTATGCACACACAATCTCTCTCTCTCCCTCACACACACATACACACACACACACACACGCGCGCGCGCACACGCGCACACACACACAGGCACCACACACCCCCACCCACACACACACGTACACCACGTGCGTGCACACACAATCACACACACGTAAATACATACACACACAGACACACATACACCACACACACACACACACACACACACACACACGCACACACACACACACACACGAATAAACACACACACACACACTGCAAACAAACACACACTGTCTCTCACACACACACGTACACACACGTACACACACACACACACACACACACACACACACACACACACACACACGCACACACACACACGCCAAAGCCTCTTCCACCCTGCTGCTAAAACTCCTCAAAATAGACCTGCACTTCTCGGTCGCTGGCTGGCTCCTTCATGCACGTTTTTTGTGTCTCTCTGACCTTGGCATCTGAGGACATGTAGGAACGCCGAGAGGAAAGGTTGAAGAATATTAAATTGTTTGGGATTAAAAGGGACATGAATAGACTTGACCAAAGGTCTTTTTGGTCGTTTTGTTTATCTGATCCTGACTTCATGTTATTATTCATGTAATACACAAATGTAATTATCACGTCACTACCTTGTCATCACAGATGTCATCCATATGCTGTTAGATTGGTTATAACAATCAGTGTCCAGTGATGAAACAGTGTCAAGTCACCATAATCATGCATTTTTGTTGCTACAGTATAACAGCTTAATGACATGCAACATTAAGCTGTTATGACATATATAAGTCTAAAATCTGTCATAACAATTATCGATAATGTAAAATCATTGAACATCGGCTATCGTGACTAGTTATGTTAGTCTTCTGAATTCAAGTTCAAGTAGAGTATCACTGTCTTTTTTTTACTGCTGACGACGGAGCTGTGCTTACTGTTGTCCTTAGTTGTCCTCCATTTTCAACTCCAAGTGAGACCACTTAACAATCAGCAGTCAAGCTTGCAAAATAACCGCAAACAAAACCACGAGCGGAAACAGCCCTAATCCAACTCAAAATTATCACGTCCCACCAGAGACAACAATGGCAGGACAGGGGAGAGGCTTCCAAATTGTATAATTTGCCGTGTGTTACTGTGGAGCGGGTAGCCTGGTGCAGCCGCGTTGTCTGTTGACCGGATTGATTACAGCAGGGGGGGACCTGTCTGTTAAGAATCAAGTGCCAGCTCACACCTCTCCTCTTCCTTATCCCACCCTCCAACCTGCCATCACAATCCCCTCACACACACACACACACACATGCACACGCACGCACGCACGCACGCACGCACGCACGCACGCACGCACGCACACACACAAAATCTCCTATTTCTCTCTTTCTCTCTCACTGAATCACGCAATCACACATCCATGGACACACACAAACACCAACACACTCATGAATGTCAGCACACAGACACACACCCCTGTTTTGTAGTCTTTGGATGCCACATGTCTGTCTAGCTCGGGAGCAAAAGGCTTTTGGCAGGAGGAGCCATGAAGCAGCTGCAGCTCCACCTGCACCGAAAAAAGGATGGGGGGGTGTTCTATCTGTAGGCATGTGCGTGTGTGCGTGTGTGTGTGTGTGTGTGTGTGTGGGTGTGGGTGTGTGTGTGTGTGTGTGTGTGTGAAGAAGAGAGAGATAGAGAAAGAGAGAGAGAGAGAGAGAGAGAGAGAGAGAGAGAGAGAGAGAGAGAGAGAGAGAGAGACAGACAGATGTGGAAAAGGGACCATGTCAGTAAGGAAAACAATGTAAGACAAAAGAGGGTGAAAGAGAAGGGATGGTTGTGGCTGGAGGGATATGCATGCATGTGTGAGACAGAGAGCGGGTGAGAGAACTGAACTGAAGACAGGAAGAGCAACAGAGAAAGGGAGAAAGAGAGGAAGAGAGAGTGAGCGATATAGAGGGGGGAGGTAGAGTGGTGCAGAGAGACAAAGTGGTAGGGAAGAAGAAAGAGAGAGTCAGAAAGGGAGGTAGGAATACAGAGAGAGATAGGAGAGAGAAAGAGAGAGTGAGAGAGAGTGTGTGTGTGTGAGACAGAGAGAGAGAGAGAGAGAGAGCAGCTGAGGGGAAGGGAGCGTTTTGCTGGCATAAAAAAAATGAGCGGTCTGATCAGGCGGCACGAGGAACATGGCCGACAGGAAGGTGTAATCTGAGCCAGATAAGCAGCCGCTGCCTCTCTAAGTGTAAGTAATGGCCTGTGCGCTAACCTGGCACTCTGAGGGGGCACAATTTGGACCCATTAGAGCACTTCTGCCAGCATCAGTCCGCCATTCACGCGAGAAGAAAGGCAACGATAAGCAGTCAGGATGAATGGCAGACTTCCGAATCATTTGCATTCCCCTCTGAAAACAAAAAAAAAACAACACCCAAAGTAAGTAAGTAAAGTAAGTAAATGTAATTCATAGAGCACATTTAAAACAGTTTCCACTGACCAAAGTGCTGTACAGAGGCTAAAATATGGCTAAAGTGGAGAGAATAATGCACAAACTCTAGTGGCATGTTGTGTGGTGTTAAATTGGATGGCTGACCTTTGGGCCATGGCAGGAGAAATTAAATGCTCCTCCAAAGGGGGCGTGAAACTGCTTTTGGCAGGGCTTGACAAAAGTTGATTGCTAAGGCTTAGCTCCAAGTCAGTCTGCGGGAGAGTTAAGGGCAACTGCTGGACACATCAAATATGGAACCACTGAAGATGAGCAACTCTGAACATCAAATATGGAACCGCTGAAGATGAGCAACTCTGAAAAACAGCTGTCAAACTGTGCATGTATATTATACATACTGATTAGAAATATAAACTCAGTGAACAATGTTGTTTAGGGAAAGAAAATGTTGCTGGGTTGAGGAAACATGTCTATGTTTAAGAGATACTGAGGGATAAGATGGAAAGCATATATATAGAAAAGTAGCAACAGAAAAAAAAGAAAAACAATTGCAAAAAGTAGAGAGGCAGACATAATGATTTGCCTGATTGTTTTTTTTTTTTGTAATGTGTGGCGGCCTGTCATGTCTTGAATCCGTACATTGCCAGGGCTGAGGGAATAGACTGTGGCAGTAGACAGACAGCGTGATTACCAGGATTTACTAATATGGTCTCCCTTTGGGGATTAAAAGAAAAGTAGCGGGGCTGAGGGAGAGAGAGAGCCAGTGAAAGCAGATGTTTTTGAGGGTGTGGGTGGGGGGGAGGGTAGAAGTGTGGGGTGGGAGGGGGGCAATGAGAGTGGAAGCCTATTTTTCCCGGAGATTTACTTCCAAGCTTCTGAGTTGAGAGATTGTAAATTGCTGAGGGGTGATGGGGGAGTGTGTGTGTGTGTGTGTGTGTGTGTGTGTGTGTGTGTGTGTGTGTGTGTGTGTGTGTGTGCGTGCGTGCATGGGGGGGGGGGGGGGGTTAGTGCCCCCACCTCTTTATCTTTTCACTCTCCCACTGGTCACACATTTCATTTCTCACCAAAAGAAGAAGCTATTGCCCATTTTTTAACTGCTGCTTTCAGCCAACTTTGAGTGATGACCTCATGGACGTGAGGAATCTTACAAGGAGTAAAGAGAGAGAATGAGACAGGGAAGACTAAAGGAGTTACAGAGAAGAGGAAGAGAGCATGCCTATGTGAGAGAGGCAGGGAGAGAGAGAGAGAGGAGATAGAGAGAGGGAGAGAGAGAGGAGATGAGACAAGACTTGCCTCCAAGCGCAATTTCTGCCAAGCATCCGTCGGTCACGGCGGTGTATCACACCCAATCAATTCTGTTGCCAATTCTGGACTGTGCCAGAAGCCTGCGTGGCACTCCATGACTGCTGATGAAATGGTCAGTTGATCCCTGTCGAGCCTAAAGGTTTTATAGTCAATCTTGAACCAGTGATAAATACACGAATCACTGTGCACCCCACTACATGGTATCTTTTTAGGTAAGGATGATATCAGTGGATACTAGAGGATGAACGGATGATTGATGAATCTGTTTTTATTTTATTTTCTAATCTATAAAATGAGCTCTTCTTCTATAATGTAGTGCAATGCAGTGCTTCCCAGCAGTTCAGCATTTCCTTCTTAAAATAAATGTACTACTATTAAAAGGGATTTAAAAGTAAAAAAAAAAATGTTAGCTTTAAAACAATGAGCTCACACATTAATATAATATACCAAAACAAAAGCTGTAAAGGCACAAAAATACTTCAATGGATGTGACAGGCTGTATTTGCTGGCATTATTGATGGTGTCAAAGGAACCCGAGGATGTCCTTTTTATCACTTCCCTCTGTGGGGTAAATGATGCTTAACGTTTCTGACCGCAAGACACATATTTGTCTGAAGAGGCGCTTCAGGAGACAAGCTTCAACGAGCCCACAGAGTTAGTCTGTTGTGCTTCCACTATAAGATGATATGGTGTATGTGTGGTATAAATTGTAGCAGGGGTTTAGATAGATAAAGCGCTTTCAGACATACGTGTAAGACCGGAGGTTCTGCGGATGTTAAACGGTGGGGCCGTATATCTGAACGACACAACCGGTCATATGGAAGTCCGAATTTAGCCGGTTGTTCTACTACCCCCCCCCACCCCCCCCCACCCCTAGTATTTCCTCCGGACATTATGTAAATGTACTGTGTCTGATCGAAACGTAGAACATGCGGTTAAAATTCACACCTTCATAGGGCGTCTCGGTGACGTTTCTTTTGTGCGTCCATGTGGTTAAATCTGTCTTAAATGCCAGTGTTATGATGGAGTGGCATAGTGCTGTCCAGAAAATCCTGACCTGGAAAGATGCAGACATCAAGGAGCTACTGTCCATGAGGGCAGACAGCATTGTGATAGAACACATGACCTGGAAAGATGCAGACATCACAGAGCTACTGTCCATGAGGGCAGACAGCATTGTGATAGAACACATGAAGGGAACGGCAAGAGACACGTTTATGTAGCCTACAACTGCATCGCAAGGCCAAATGAAATTCCAAAGACCAAATCATCATAAGCAGAAGGCGCTGAAAAGGCAGTAGCCTACAGCGACGTCGTTGACGACAATAACAAGAGTATTTAATAAATTGTTAGCCAACACGGTCGGTTTTCTGTTCATTGATAGCCTTCTCATGACCACTGCTGAGCTCGATGATATTTGTTAAGCATAAATATGCCTAGAGAAAATGAAAACGAAGAAAACCCAACTTTGTTCCAAGCTCCTTACGCAAATGCAATAGACACATGGGGAGAGGATGCTTTTGGAAAAATAAACTATGAAAAAACAAACCACTTCACTGTTATGTTAGTATTTTGTTTGTTGCTTAAAAACGTTGTATATGATGGCCTTGAAGTCTTGAGATAGCCTACTGAATTGGCTGGTAGGCTACTATAAAGTTTGTGCATGCTCTCCAACGCAAACCAGATTTGGGGTTCCATAGCCACGTAATTCTGCTACATAACGTTGAAAACAGATAAATGTGTTTATTCGAGGGTAGGACCTCCGTTTGACAAACCTCTGCATATACTCCGAGGTTATATCTGAAAGCGATTAGATAGATAGATAGATAGATAGAGGGGAAATTCAAGTTTACATGATTACATGTAAACATAAGTATAAGTATGTAAACATGTTTACATGTTTCTTGGTGTTTTATGCCCCCAACGTTGTCTTCAAGGCAGCGCTGCCTGGAAGGCACTAGGGTTAGGCATGGATTAGGGTTAAGGTTAGGGTTGGGGTTAGGTTTAGGATTAGGTGCCTTTAAGTCAGCGGTGGCAGCGCTGCCTGGAAGACGACGTTGGGGGCATAAAACACCATCAAGCGGTTTACATGCAAGTCTACCAACCTTTCATCCTTACACTCTGCTATGATTCGTATAATATATCAGGGGTCGGGAACCTATGGCTCTGTTGTTGACTGCATGCGGGTCACAAAGACATTTCTGCTGAGATGTTTTATCACAGTAAATAAGCGACTAAGATAGGCTAATTACATTGTGACAATCCTGTGGCTGTAATTGTATTTCTATAGTGATAGTACCCTTCCAGTTTAATGCTGGTGTAATGACAGGAGAGATACTTTGAAGTAGGTTTGTTGGAATGGGATCCAACAGGTATTGACTGTGGTCTGGGGATTGGCAGTTCCACAACCGAATGGAGAAGGTGGCTCCTGTGTTATTTTCAGCGTGGACCAGAGAAAACAGGTGAAGATGTGCTATACATGGCTGCGAAGGATGTCTAAACATTCAGGTTTCCCTTCCGTCACTTCCCTCTGTGGGGTAGCAGATGTTTCACATGTGTCTAACCACAGGGCCCACACACCTCTACACTTGGACTACAGCAGACAAGCTCCAGTGCCTCCACTACAGAAGGAGAGTATATTCCTGTGGCAAGTGCATTAGGAGCATCTCCTCTTATATTATATGTGACTATCCCTGTGCGCTCTTCATTTTGACAAAGGGAAGAGGAAGATCATTGTGACAAAAGCAATATATAGGCTAAACCCATGTGTCCTTTTTTCTGTTGTCATGGTGAATAGATGGGATAAATGTAGTCATAACAAAATAGTTTATATGATTCACACCCTATAGCTCCTTCGACTACACATTTCAGCTCAAAATAAATCCTCATGCATGTGAACTATTCAAGCAAGCAATTCAAGCAAGGTACAAAGTACAAATCAGGTAAACAAAACAGTGCTGAGCCACACATCACCCTTGACTGTAGAGTGCCCCCTGTGCAGCAGGCAGGCCACCAGGGATATCAGCCGCCCGCTCGGAGTCAGAAACACTCGCTCCCCGCGGGCAGGTGGAGGGAGGGCTGGATTATAGAGAGTGTGGCCGAGGTAATGAGCTTTCTGTGTCTTACCGGCTATCTGTTAGCCATTAAGCGATTTGCAGAGCTAGGCAGGGGAAGTGCATGTCTCCTAATGTCCTTAGTAGTACTCCTCTATCCACTGACCTGCTTGCATTTTCAATTGGACTTAGCGGATTCTTACTAAAGTGGGTTCTAAAAATGGATGTGGACTCTCTGAAGACATCCCATTGTGTTTGTTCATTTTTTTTTTTTAAGTATCAAAACCATGTAGTTGGCCGCGGTCACTTATAGGTGTCAACTCTGTTACACATTTGCATAAAATGGGAAAAATGGCTTTTGCATACTTCTTTACAAGGATGCATCAATTTCATATTGTGTTTAGAGATGTAAATTTTATTCAGTGGCCATGTCAGATAATGCAGATTTAGCCACCTCTGCTCCGGCATCCTTTGACAGGATCATGTTTCTCTTTATCCCACCATATGTATTCTGTGGATTTGTTATGTGATTAATGAAATCCTGGCACTGGTTCACAGGAAGAGGTTTTGCGTGGGGGGGGGGGGGGGCACATCGTGTGGCGACCGGCTACTTTTAACGTGTCGTCTTTAAGAGGGATTAAGAATTTCCTCCGTTGTAAATAACAAGCGAGGCAAGCGGCTCATTTGTCTTGGCCGGACTGAAATCCTAGATCGGACTAACACACATCCTCACGCACGTAAGTACACATGTGTGCACGTGAACACACACACACACACACACACACACACACACACACACACACACACACACACATACACATATACACACACACACACACACACACACATACACACACACACACACACACACACACACGACACAATAATGCTATTTACACCTGGTCTGGTGCAATTGTTTCCCTGGCCGGGGGTTGGGCTGTCCTCCTGCTCCTCTGCTGGTGCCACAGGGGGACACCTCCCTATAGACCCTTTCAACAATGAAAACAAAAGCAATGCTTGAACGTTCTATTTGGGTCCCAATCTACTTCCTCTGCATTAAGATAACATATGGAATGTTAAAAAGGAAGTCTTGTGGGGCCAACTATGATGCTGATAATGGAACTCTCTTGATAGGGTCCATACCTACAGCAGCTGCTCCTGTCAGACCTCATCATCCTCCACATACACATGCAGGCCTGACCTCACCTCCACTGCCCTGACCTGCCCTCACCACCCCACACACACACACACTCCCACCCTGGGTCCGCAGGTCAGACATCAGAAGTGGCCAGTGAGAATGCTCGCTTACCTCAAACCTCAGCCCAACACCTAAGATGAAATGTCAACGCTAATGGAATCCACACTGTTGGCAAACTGGCCTGTAGTTATAGATCTGATTATATGAAATAGCATCATATTTTTAAATTTAAAAGAAACTTGGGCTTAAAGCATCACATACAGTACATTTAGTATAATTATGGCCCCTTTTAAATAAATGGTAGATGATGAAACATATCTTACATACAGCAAATATACCACAATATGAGTGTATGTAACATGTAAGCAACATGTCCTGAAATATTACCCTGTTACATTTGCAACAATTACTGTATCATTTTATCATGTCAGGTACAAACAGAAGCTTTTGTATTGGAGATTTATATTATTACCCAGTCTCCTCAGACTGTGTGACTAACGCCCCTTAGTCATGGATGCACTGTGGCTTGTACACCATTACTTACAGGTACAGCGTTCTGTCAGTACTGCACCGTCGCCCAGCAGTGACCGATACAGCATCCCCGGTCATGCAGCTCTGCCTATGAGGAGTTTAGAGCAGTGGAGGAGTCATCTTTTTTTAACAAAAAACCTCAAGGTGCTTGAACCTGTAAAGCCCAATTCACATCAACGATTCACAATGAGATAAGCTGCAACATTTAAAAACTTTGTGCTTTAAAGGTTTTAGCAGTGGTTTGGTTATTTTTTGTTTGTTTGTTTTTTTTGTTTGTTTATTATGAGCTGTAGCATTCTTTAAACCAACAATTTATTGCAAAAAAAAAAGGGGGGGGGGGGGTTACACCAGTGCAACATCTCATCGCGCCAGAAGCCTATAACTGTTGTGAACCCCCCCCCCCAAAAAAAAAAAACACATTTATTTATGCCATTGTTCATAGATAAATGTGATTTGATACAAACAGCACTTGCCACATTCATAGCCTACTGTCTATCAAAACTTCGCTGAAATGTTGTGGTCCGATTCGGACATGTTGTGAACCCCCCCCCCAAAAAAAAAAAAACACATTTATTTATGCTGTCCAACAACCTGTGCCTCTCATAAATTAGGTTGTAATTAATTGGATGCTGTTTCGAACTTCAGTATCAATTTATTCAACCAAATGCAAGTACGCAAGCTTTATACTCTGCCAATGTGTGTGCTATTTTTAAGCTTGTAGGCTCCGGCCAGCTTTGGTAAAATGAAACTCTGCAAGATCTTATTATATATGCTATATGTAACTCCAAAATACTGATGTATGCAAGTTACCACAAAGAAGCTTGAATCATTTTCAAACTGTCCACCACATTATGTGGAATTTTGTTCATTTGTTAGTATACAGTTAGCTAGGGAACATAGTCTTCCTAACTTCACAGGAAACTCGATTGCTAAAACAGTTTTATTTGAAATGCACTGCTAGTCTTGGGTTATCATAAAGGCCATCTTGGATCCATAGACATAAAAATATGGACAGTCGCACATAGACGTCGGTAGAGACTAGTGAAGCAAATTTTAACCGTTTCCTGTTGGTCGACGTGTTTAACTGCACAGCCTCAGGCTACGTAGTGTAACTCTTGTGATAGCTGCATTGAAAAAATGTGATTCTC
This sequence comes from Alosa pseudoharengus, assembly GCF_046254945.1. Taxonomy (NCBI): domain Eukaryota; kingdom Metazoa; phylum Chordata; class Actinopteri; order Clupeiformes; family Clupeidae; genus Alosa; species Alosa pseudoharengus. The sequence goes on from NW_027468680.1 coordinate 11,333,838, forward strand.
AGGGCCAGATGTACTAACGCTTTTGCGCCCACTTCAGGCGTATTTGTTTCGCAATGTGCGTGTAAAATCATTGCAAGGTATGTACAAACAGGCCGCAATGATGTAAAAGCGCAAACTGCCTGTTGCGGGAGCTGAAAGTGGCAGATTGCGTTTGTCATGTCATGCATATGCATTCATGGGAGGATCCAGGGGAAAGTGGGAGCTTAGCGTAAAAAGATGGGAGGGGAAGAGTAAAGAGCGCCTAATTATTTATTCCGCGGTATGTACAAAGACTGCTCCTGAACGCACGTCTATTCTGCGCCTAAATACTTCCGCTTTGTAAAAGCAGGTGTTAATCCAAATTGCAGTTCAATGTGTCAATAAGAGAACCTTTCAAAGACAACAGAATCGCTATTTAGAGCACCAGTTTTTGTGGTGAAAGTATTTGTAGCCTACTACCAAAAGCAACCTCAACTTTCGTTGGCCTTTCGAATGTCTTACTTTCACTTTCACGTCATTCACTTAAACTTTCCTACTAGATTTGACCAATCTTCCATAGCCTACGTGCACAAGTCGTTTGAGTAGAACTACTGATTTTCATTATCTCCCTGCTTGTTCACATCTTATCATGTATGGTATTATTTCATGATTGCTAAACGTTTGATTCTTTTTAATGTTGTCATCAGTTAACTTCATTCAACTGCGCTTGTATGTAGGCACTGCCATTCAGTTGTGGATGTTCGTAAATTGCGTTTATGGGCGGAGAAAGGCAGAGAGGCGCAGTTTACACTAAGGATTGAACGATTGATAAATACGACGGAAACTTGGGTCTTACAGCGTTCGCAATCTGCGGTGTGTCCATGACGCTGATAATGCTACGTTCGCAAATCTACGTACATCTGGCCCTCAGTCTGTCACAGAGAGAGAGAGAGAGAGAGAGTGCGGATAACGTTAACCATGATTGAAATGGGCTGATTGGGTTAATGTTGGCCCTTACTTCGTTACCGCTATGTCTACATTTACCTTTCTTAAATGTCCTAGTTGTTCATAGATAAATGTGATTTGATACAAACAGCACTTGCCACATTCATAGCCTACTGTCTATCAAAACTTCGCTGAAATGTTGTGGTCCGATTCGTTCGTGGATTTTTCGTGGATCCAGAGAATACTGTTACTTTGCTCCTGTGTGAAGTCGCATGCTCTTTACATCATGATAGCATTGTTTCCGGAAAAAAAAGTTTATTACTCAGCCGTAAAGTGAGTTACGAAGTTATGACGCCAATGTTTAAAATTTTGAAAAAATAGAAAAGTAGAAAATAGAAAAGGTTCATATATGAAGGCTTAAACGCTTCAGTTGTAACGTTATTTGATGTGAAAGTGGCTCTAAAATGAACAGGGTTCAATGGAATGCTAGCTGGAAGTGGTCTACTCCTACTGTAGTCTCAGATCTGCCCATAGTGTCTACGCTCTCCGAATGTTCATCTGCCCCCTTGCTTGGATCATCTAGCCTACAGTACTGAAGTCCGGTGTCATCAAACTTCCGGTGAAGGAGCTTAAAGCTGGAAGTGGGCTGGTGTGTATGTAAATTTCAGGGGACGTTACAAAGGTACAGACCAGAGCCAAATAAGGTGCAGCCGCCGAGTTGTCGTCACCTATTAGCTTCGTTTTACAGCATCTATCTATTAGCTTCGTTTTACAGCATCTATTAGCTTCGTTTTACAGCATCTATTAGCTTTGTTTTACAGCATCTTAGCTTCGTTTCACAGCGGCAGTTTCAAGTTGTGAGATTTCCATACGCAGGTGGTGAACTCTGTTTTGTATTCTATCACCCCTTTAAAACATAATGATAAGTGAAATATTCTGTTGGAGAGGGTGTTCAGGTATTAACATGGAGGGTCAATCTACTCAAACTAATGCAATTAAAACATTGACAACCAGAAATTATCTATGAACGACGCAACGACTACTTTCAACTAGTATTTTCAACCACCAAACTTTCCGGCCGTATTTGCAATTGAACGTTCAAACTAACCTTTCTAGACACACCAAATCCAAAAACAACGGTTCTAACTCCAAAGATTGCAACGGAAGTTAGTCAACTACCCTTTCTAGAAACGCATGCCAGACTGATGTTTAGCAGACACCAAGTTTCTCTTTCTCTGCCTCTATGTGACAACACATAACAAACAAAGTGAGGTAAGTCTTCTGAAACCTTGCAACTGCAAACTTGCAATTTGACATGACAAATCTTTTGAAACGGCTTACAACAGATGGCAGCGTCTTGCAACATTTAATTCAAATTACTGCAACTCATCTCTGCAAAGGTTTTCTCTTATCGCAAATCTTTGGGTGTGAATTGGCCTTAGTCTACACTCTACTCTTCCTGTTGAAGAAAAGTCCACTTTTGTACATGAGCATATGGTAACATCAATGTCTTTGCACATACATATGAGTCAATGTTTTTTCTTACCTGTGTTTTAGTTGGGTCTAACTGAACAGTTATTGACTCATTGTACATTGCTATTACCAACCTGGGCATACAACATTTTTTGCCATCTTACAAACAAGGCTTCCAGGCTGTATTTCACCTAATATGCTGTAAGTAAATCATCATAAGTCAACTTCTAAAGCATCCTTGAATACAATGTTCCCTCTGTCAGCAAAGTCTGAAATTACTTATGAATAATTCTGTCTTTGGTCTAGTTTCATTGATGACAAAAAATGCTTTTTTTACAGACAGAGGAAAAACAAAACAAAACAAAATACTCCTTCTAATATATCCATTGTTTCCTATGTTTAGCTTTTAAGCATTCTACGGTGAATTTTCTTCAGGCAGTTTAAAACTCAAAACAAGACCATAACAGCTTTCTTTCAACTCAGCTGTGCCTTAAATTCGTTGCATCAGCATCAGTGACAGAATAAATTATCCCCCACCACACACACACACACACACACACACACACACATACATTTTTATATCTTCCCTCATTTTCATCTGGACACAATCACAAAAGAGAAATTCATACGCGGCTGAGTCGAGGCTGGAGCTTTGCGCTGCGGTGTTTGGCCAAGTCCAGCTAATCCCCTGAAGGTGCCAAAAGAAGGAAATGAAACAGAATGGTGACACGCGCTGCCCGGGCCAGAGCAATGTAGCCTGCCCTTCTTTGCATCTCCCAGGCCTGTGAAATTGCCTTGGCCTGGGGAGGGGTGGCCATGAGTTGAGAATGAGGATGTGGGAAAGGGAGAGAAGGGGAAGAAAGAGAGAGAGAGAGAGAGAGAGAGAGAGAGAGAGAGAGGAAAGAAGGAAGACTGGTTCTGGGAGCCAGGAGGCAATGGCCGTTTGTTTGGGGGATTAATGTCTGGTCTCCTCCGGGGCCTTCTGAACGTGCTCAGGCGAGGAGGACCGGCCGCGTGGCCGAGAGAGAGGAACCTCTCGTCTCACATGAGCCCCGGTGCTTCTGGCTTTTCCTGACCAGGAAATTATATGGTGGGTGAATGGCCTTCCCTCCTGGCACTCACTATGCTGTTGGGGGTGGAGAGGTATAATAATGAAGAGACATACACAAGGACATACACACACACACACATACACTAGACACTCTCAGCATACTTCAGCATAGTTTTACTAAGTGAGTGTGAACATGTGTTTGTTTGTGTTTGTGTGTGTGTGTGTGTGTGTGTTTGAGAAATACAGAAAGAGAGGATATTGGAGAGGAGTAAAACCATTACACATGCTGCTTTGAAACCACCAATCTGATTACATATTGCTAAGAATTATTGTCAAATATGTCACTCCAGGATTTAATTTTATCACTACAATGTTTCTGTATCGTAATCCTTTTGAGAATGTATATGTCGTTTGTCCATCCTTATCTAATTGGACTTTCCAGACCCTCTAACAGTTTATAAAGGAAATTGCTGTTTTCTATGATTTTGCGAATGCATTTTGCTGTAATTGGTAATTGCCACAGGAATTGTGAGCAGAGAATAATGGTGCGTTGTTACATTCACAGAGATTCCCTGTTGGCATCTCAGCCAACAGCTGCAGTTTCTTTTTTGTGTTCATAATGTACAGTTTTCATTTGCTTATTTGGGATTACATGCACTATAACAGATGTAAACATCTTGTTCTACATTGTGCTTTGATAGAGAAGTCTTGTATGGATTATTGCTTGTTGGAACCTATTCATAGTGGAATGGAAGTGAACTCACAATGCTAACAGAAATGCTGACTCAGTCATGCTGACGTTTGAGAAATCTTAAATCTTCATTGTAAAAATGTATTTTAGATCATATTCACATCTACGGTAATGTTTCTTTTGTTTCCATGGAAGAAAATGTTTTTTGGGATGAGAGGCCTGTTATATCAAACAGAAATGAGACACAATAGTAAAAGCTTGCATTTACAAACTTTTCTCTAGTGTATTACAGTGATACATAGTCACAGTCTAGACACAGACTAATTGAACCCTTATAAAGCACATATTTGTACCCACTACTCTGGTATAGATTATGGTGACATATCCCTCACTTCACATGCTTATATGTGATTAATTTAGGTTATAAATTGCCATAAACTTGTGCCAAACCCATAGACTCATTGTAAAGGCCCATTCACACCAAGAACGATAACGATAACTATAACCATAACGATAAAAGCGCTCACACTGAACAACGATAAACAAAGTCTCTCCTTGTGTTAATGAATGTGACGGTTAAAATTTGATGGGTTCTGATTGGCTATTAGCATTTTATCGTTCTGAAAATCGCTCTGAAAGTGATCCCCAACGATATCGTTCTTCATGTCATTATCGTTATAGTTGGGTTGCATAGTTCATGTGTGAACGTCGTCATTCATAATAACGAGAACAATATTTATTTATAGTTATTGTTATCGTTCTTGGTGTGAATGAGCCTGTAGAATGTTAAAGGCTACAAAATCAGAAATATTCTTCCACAAGTCTCTGGTATGTTATTGTTCTGGGACAGAGATGTGTCTCGGCTGTAAAATCAGGGAATCGCTAGGGAGCCAGATCCACAGCACAGGTATTTCTTGACTGATAGATCTCCAGAACTGATAGATCTCCAAAGCCTCAGGTAGTGAGTTTGTTTAAGAAGTCATCTAGCAAGAGCATTTTAAGTGTCTGACTATGGCAGAAGCATTTTACAGTAAGTGGTCTCTATGGTCTCCCTTCCCTTTCTTTTAATGCCAGAAATTCTTTCTGCTGATGTGAGCCTAAAGGTACTTTGTAGTGAGCACATTCTCCATTTTCTGAGACCTCTTATCCACACTGCACGGTGCTGCCAGCCATACCACAGCCCCCCCCCTTAGATCCCAAAACTAGCACCAGAATAAAGAACATTACTGTAGGTTCATCAGTCTACCAACGAGGAATAACAGAGTCTTGACTGGGACCTCTGTGTTGGATAGCAGATGCTCATCAGAGGACCACAGCGGGGGGGGGGGGGGGGGGGGGGAGCGTAGAGCTGTAGGAAGCCAATGAACAGTAACTAACAGTGTGTCTTCTTTGGTTGGTTAATACACATGCTGTTACAATTTGAATCATCTGTAATGACCTCTCTACAAAAGCATGTAGTCCAGTTAACAATGCATTACAACGTCCAGTTTTTGTGTGTGGCATATTGTGTCTGATCTTACGAATAGTCCTTTGCATAGACAAACATTACCTCTTAATAACACAGCGATTGACCACAATGGAGGAGTGATGGAATCAAATAGTTTATTTTCATTAACGAGAACTTATCAGCAGAAAACATACCTATAACTCAGTCAACCTGTTGGTCATTAGAATGTCAGGCTTACCCTAATTGGCCTTACATGTACGTATACAGAATAGCAAAGGAAGACCTCATACGAGGTCACAAAGTTATATCAGAACCTTTTTTTTTTCAATTTGCTTTCAACCATTTTCAAAGTCAGAACCTTGATGGATTGTCGCTTGATGTAACTCAGTATCCCTTGGCTTTATATGATAGAAAGTGAGCACTGAGGCTGCAACATTCAATCAGAGGTGAATCCTCAAGGTGAATTTCACTCATGAAAATGTATCGGAAAACAATACATAAATACTGGGGGTCATTGGAATGTTTGGCATACCTTGATTGACCTTAAAAAAAAAGCTAAAAGTGAATGAATTAATTCAAAACTGAGGCAATGTGATGAAGATATTGGGAGCTTTTGATGCCTCTTTACACCTCATGCCTTGAAACCATGTTGGTGGGAAGGCACAGAAGGAAGACATTTTTTCCTCCACCTGGAAACCTTGACGTGCTTTTTACCACCGCGGCTTTGATCATCTGCAACTGAATGAGAATTGCACGGTTCCCAACGGTGCATGGATGGCTGACTTATGAAACCCCCATGCAAGCCATAGAATCATGGAAATAAGCATCTCTAGTTTGAGTTGTCAAATCTCAGGCCCTCTCGTCGGCAGTGAAAAGGAAATAGACAGTGAGGCTTTCCTGTTGAAGGCCTTTGAGCTCCCAGGCTGTAGGCGGCACATTTCTAAGTGGATTTATCACACAAACAAATCAACAGCTGTGCTCTCTCTGCATCCATAAAAAGTTTAGGCATTAATAAAGAAAGACCACTTGTTTTTTAGCTGAGAGGCCCATGCACTACAACTCTCACTTGTCTCACTCTTCCTTTCTTTTCTCCTTCCTCTCCCTGTTCTCCTCTTCCTCTTCGTCCTTTGTCCTATCTCTCTCTCTTTTACTCTCTCTCTCTCGCTCTCTCTCTCTCTTTCTGTGTCTGTGTGTGTGAGAGAGAGGGAGAGTGTCTGTGTGTGTGAGAGAGAAAGTGTGTGTATGTGTGTATGTGAGAGAGAGAGAGAGAGAGAGAGAGAGTGTGTGTGTGTGTGTGTGTGTGTGCGTGCGTGTGTGCGTGAGTGCATGCGTGTGTGTGTGCGTGTGTCTGTGTGTGTGCACCACTTGTTTTTGCATTTGACGAGGGAGTTCAAGAGTGTATGGATCTATGTTTCATATCTTGATGTTCTCTGTGTGTCTCTCTCTATCTGGTGCTGCTTCAAAATGGATGCATTGGCATCACGTGCAGGTCAAGTGCACACCACAGAACATAACTGGACCTCAGCCTCAACTCTCAGAAGTCAGCAGACCAAATCTCATCAGTGCTCAAACTAAAAGCTTTCCCAGTCTTGAGGAAGGAGCTTTGGGGAGTCAAAGGTCTCAGACAAAACAGCCCTCCTCGTAACAAGGTCAGATAGAAAAGGCATCAGACATGGCGGTTCTGGGGCAAAATGGATTCCGAGATAGCCGTGACTTTTCACTGTCTATTCAACTGGTGTTTTGATTTGACCTGATGGGGTTCATTTCATTTTTTTTTCTGAGATGGAAGTTTGTTGGCCACTTTGGTTTGAGTTGTATTTGAGAATTCTTTATATTTGACAGGCCTTTTGGTCTGGCCTTGAAGCCTTTCAGTCTCTATTGTCTGGTGTTTTGTAACTGTCTTTCAGATGTCCTGAAAGGGAAGACTGTATAAAGGGTTTCACACAACCCTGAGGTTAAGTGTCCACTCTGCCGACCACCCCTCTTTCTCTCTATGTCTCTCTCTCACACAAACACACAAATAGACAGAACTTTTGACCTTTATACTGTCCTCCTCATAACCTCTCTGCTGTACTATCTGTGCCTGTACTGTTTCATGTAGAAATAATAATGTAGAAAAAAAAGAGGAAAAATCAAATCCAATCATGAAAACTCCAATCCAATTCTCCTTCCTTTCTCATTTAGAAAGCAGTCAAAATGGTGTCCCTGATATCAGTGATGCCCATTGGCTGACTGAACCATGGGATGTTTAATTTAGGGATCTCAACTGTGAGGCTTTATCATATTCATCCTCCTCTTTCATTTTCAGTGGACGGGGCACTTTTGCTCCACGGCACTCTATCAGGCGCTTAGCCTCTAAGGCCCAGACAGACGTTGGCCGTCTGATTACATTTGAAATCTCCCAGGATGTGTGATATTGTTGTGACCTTTGCTGCTCCTCCTCCCTTCCCAATGGAGGCAGACAGTGACTGTGTGTGTGTGTGTGTGTGTGTGTGTGTGTGTGTGCGTGTGTGTGTGTGTGTGTGTGTGTGTTGGGAGGGTGGCACTGGAACCCTCTGCCTTCTAATATTCTAATAATCACACAGTCAAAGTCAAAAGCTCAGTCGAACACAAACACTCACACAAAAAGACAGACAAAAATGCCACATGAATCTTTAAAAATTCATGACGGTCAGTCAAGACAATCATGCCGCACAGCTGGTTCCATGATAATATGTGTCTGTGTCTGGTTTATGTGGAGAATACAGCTGGCACGACAAATCGCACATTAGACTGCTGACACCAGCACATCCAGTCACAGGGTCAGCCCAGTGGTCAGGTGTCTTTGGTGCAACTGAATAGACAGATCGCTGCAATAGAGTACAGGGGGAGATGTGAGGGAGGCAGGTGCCCGGTCAGGAAAAATGAGAGGCCACCTATTTTCACCTCTCCATCCATTTCTCTTGTTTTTTCTCTGTCCTTTTAGGATCAGCGTTTACAAGACCTGGGTGGATAAAGCTGTCCGAGAGACACGCTGGACTCATCGTCCTGTGCTGATTGCGTAGGTTTAGGGCGAGAGCAAGGAGCTTAGCATGGGGCCGGTCAGTATCTCCACAGGCCAGAAAACAGTAATGACAGTCAAAGAGGTTGGAGGAGAGATGACGTTATGCCGCTCAGGGGAGATGTTACAGAACTGGCGAAAGCTTTTAGTAAAGTAATAACAGATGAAAATTGATGAAAAGTGGAAAAAAGGGACACAGGGATTGCTGCATGGCAGTGAAAAGGATTTCTAGTTCACCGTGACGGAAATAATCATTTCTAAACCCCTGCTCAATCCTCATCTCCCATTTCTAATAAATATTACTGCACTGAATCATTTGGTCAAGCCACTGACAAACAGAAAAAAGTGAAACGGCCATAAATTACAGTCAACAATTGGAATGTGGCATAAAACTGGGATATATATTTTAACATAGCCTATTTATGAACAGATTTTACAATATTTGCAACAGTGTTAATTCTGGTAAACCTAAGGTGCTCAAGCAAAGGTACACTCACATTTTCAAAAAGGAAGCAGATTTGCTGTGTATCTTAACTCTATATGAAACATGTATGCTTATTGCTATGGTAGATGGTAAGCACAGGGGGTCCAGACAGGGAACATGTGCAGATATTATGCAAGAGTCACACACATGTCAATATCTCCACTCTTTAGCCGCCAGTGGAGCATAAGTCCTGAGATTTGTTTGAATGATGCAACAGGCAACAGGAGACATTTAATGGTAATGGAGGTGTTTGTGTATGCTTCAGCAAAGCTTCCACTTCACTGATTTCAGTTAAGTTTTTTTAAAAATAAACAAAGGCATGACATTTCATTTAGGAAACCAAACAAACATATTTGTTTTGCCCAGTTTTATTTGTTGAAAGAGTGAAACAGACCTTACCCAGTTACAGTATGTGCCTGGTGTAGCGTCCCTGTTACATAGTCTCAGAACTTTATAGACGTATAAATTCACCTTTTAGTGTACACTCAGGGCTGCTACTAGAACTTTGGGGTCCCATGACAGAACATGACATCTTTACAGAACATGACATCCTTACGGCACCCCTGTGAACACACGTCATATGCTCTTGTTTTGATATGGTAAATATTAGAATATGGTGAGACGTGAAAAGCTAATGTGACAAAAAAAGATCTGTATAATATCCATGATATAGAATCAACATTTTTAAACAGAGTTACACATATTGTACATATTACACTTTTATATCACTAAGTTATGACTATCATCGTAATGTCTGACTAGATACAGTATGCCATAGGGCATGTCATTACAAAATTGTTGTCAGTCTTATAACATCTCATTCAGACAGACGTCTTTTAAGCCACGACTTTCTTTTCCCCTTCCTCCCTCCACTCTCCTCTCTCTGTAAGTCCATACATGCTGAGACTAGTTTCATTTCTCTTTTATAACCACCAGATATGACATATCCCTACATGGAGAACACTTCAGTTTACCCCATGACAAACACTGCCATTTTTCGAGAGGTTTTGGCAACTTAACTAAAGGCACTGAGTTCACAATTAGTTTTCTGGAACAGCCCCACCCTTTCAAAAAAAAAAAAAACAGCCGTTAAAACCTACAGCTGAAATGTTTTGAGTGCATTGCATTTTCCCGTGGGCCAGGAAGTTGTTTCAGAAAGTTGTAGTGGCAGAGTCTCGGAACTGCTTAACATTTTGATAGCGGGAGGAGATGTTTTGTGTCGTCCCTAAACTAATGTTTTATCTAACCTTCTCCTGAGACTCCGCCGTAGAGTTCCTTCTCTGTGTGTCCTATTTACTCTCCACTGTCACTAGTCACTCAGGCAGAAGTCTACAGTAGTTGCACATTGGGGACCTATTTTCCAGCAGCATGCCCTTAAAATGTTTGTGTGTGTGTGTGTGTGTACTTGTGTGTGTGTGTGTGTATGTGTGTGTGTGCTTGTGCGTGTGTGTGTGCGTGTATGTTTGAGTGTGTGTGAGAGAGTGTGTGTGTGTGTGTGTGTGTGTGTATAATTTCCTCTCTCGCTAACTAGATCCATTATGAAAGTAACCTTGCCTGGTTTTCGGGCCTGCTGGACATAAATAAAACACAGTGGGATCTCATTCATCATGTATGATTTACTAAATAGTGTGGAGGGTTTTAACAGATGATGTTGGCATCAGGAGGTTGGGAAAGGCCAAATGCTCTGTCTCTGACGGCTTCTATTCTGATACTGTGACCACACTGCTGCGCAGCTGAAGGGGTCTCTCAACTCTCCCTGCACTCCCAGAGAGGCCCTTCACATCACTTATGTGTGTTGTTTGGTGGTGTTGGCTGTGTGTGTGTGTGTGTGTGTGTGTGTGTGTGCGTGTGTGTGTGTGAGAGAGAGAGATAGAGAGAAAGGGAGAAAGAAAGAGAGTGTGTGTGTGTGTGTGTGTGTACGCACGCCTGCGTGTGCTTGTGTGTATGTGTGCTGGTGTGTGTGTGTGTGTGTATGTGTGTTTTCATGACAGTGTATATGAAGTGTGGTTAGCGTGGTGACACACTGACAACCAATCCATCATATTAGCATGAACCTGAGTGTGTTACTAACAATTCTAAATTATAACCACATTTTCATAGAAAAAACAAATAACACTTCTGTCTTTCTGCACATTTGAGTAATCAGAGTGTAATCACCGTGTTTGGATGACTAACTGAACCTGAACGGAAACATTTGATTGGAACCGTTCAAGTTAGCACAGAATACAATGGTTCTCTGAGAAGATGGTGATGTACGTATTCTGGCAAGGAGCAATAACAGAGCACTTCAGAAAGCAGAGGTGTATGCATGTCAAACTCCTTTTCTCACTGGATCCATAGGCCAGAGCCCTGAGAAGGGTTCATTTCTGCATGAACACATGGTTCATGTATGTTTGCATAGCATTGTTGAGGCGTGGTGGACGGGGTTGTGAGAGGTCACAGTTCACTCCGCTAACAAGTGGAAAGGTTGTGTAACTGAACAATCTCTCAGAGTGAATAAAATCTTTCAACTCTAGTCATTAGCATTATCTCCCACTGACTGTATAGAACATCACATGTGTGCAGTGTGGGGGGGGGGGGGGGGGGGTCAAAAACAATGCTCCATATTCTCATCAGTGCCAACCTCCACAGAAGAAAGATGTATAAAAAAAAGGAAAGAAAAATGAATCTATAAGAAGACAACAATGCTAACTTTTCTATAATATGTATGGTCTTTCCCCTAAGGCACGATGCACCATGTTTGGGTATTGATTGTATGTCAGCAGAGGCACAAAGTCACAAATCAAGTGACAACAAGTCACAATGGGCTCCCTCCTCTGGGGGAAACCAAAAGTGAGAATAAAATTAAAATTAGTGAGAAGACACTTGATGATTATAATCTACTATGCTTGACTGCTGCTGGGGGGTAGATCCTCTTTGTCAGCTACAAGTGAGTCATGACCCTGGGTGACACGCACAGCATCGGGAGCTGTGGAATGACTCTATCAGTCCCACTCGACCAAGATGTCTACACAAGAAAATGCCTATACTTTTCATGTCACACACCACTGTACAAACTGTGTTCGGTTTCAGTCAATCCTATCTTACACGTCAAAGTCCTCAAGGATGCACACAGATGCACTGTCAAGATGTTGATGACAGCTGAGCTACACAAGTAGTGATTCGAGTTGCCAGGGAGGAAGAAAAAAAGGATCTGATTAGCCCCCTTGGTAACATGCCAGGTTTTGACAACGCATATTATCTACAAGCAAATGTTATCACTTTTCTTTTCTGTAGTCCACCCAGTTCAGTTCTCATGATATGAGCCCATTCACAAAAATCCTGAACAATGGATTGGGATGGAGTGACATAGACAGAGAGAAAGGAAGAGAGAGAACGAGAGAGATTCTTCAGGGCCCTCTAATGCTCTCATGGTATCCCTCACACTGTACTAATGAGTTCTCAGTGGCATTAGGCTAACAATCAATTGTGGCCATTTGGCAAGTGTCAAAGCCTTGTACTTGGAAAGGCGATAGAAAGGGTTAAGACTACGGGAAGCCAATTGTTTAGAGTCTATTTATAAACTTTAGTCCCAAGGGTTTACCAGTTCCGCAGAAGTCAGGATTGTTGCACGCTATTACAGCAGAAAAGGTCAAGTGTTTACACCTATAGACCCTTTCAAGAGAGTTCCATTATCAGCATCATAGTTGGCCCCACAAGGCTTCCGTTTTAACATTCCATATGTTATCTTTATGCAGAGGAAGTAGATTGGGAACCAAATAGAACGTTCAAGCATTGTTTTCGTTTACCTTGTTAAAAGGGTCTATATTGTGGGCTGCTGTGTATTGAATTTGCTGCTCCCGCCTCAGCTTCAAAGTGTTTTGCTCACTCGTCTCCATGATAGAGTCTATTTTTGTGTTAATATTTTGTGCATCACTCTGGTCTGTGCCACGTTTGAAGTTTTTACCGGTTCCATCAACAATTGAAAACAGTGGCAGTTCGCAGAAGCACATGTGGGATAAAAAGGATTGCATAACATCCCAAACAACATTATTATTTACAAAACTTTGCAGAGATAACCCCCTTCTCAAAAAAAAAGTCTCACTGAAAGCAAAAGGAGATTGAGTCCCCGTAATACCAGCTGAAAAGCAAAACAATCAGCAGTCGAACACATGTTGTGACGCCACACTGTATGTCTGTCATGAGCCGCCCATGCTCAGTGTCTCAGGGAGCCAGACGCTTTCGATGATAAATGGACAATGCTGGCCGACATACTAAAGATAAGCCAGGAATGACCGAGGGGGTTGGGGAGAGGCGAGATGGGTGTTTCTGTAAAAAAAAGAAAGAGGAGGGAATCATTTGCCCAGTGGTGGGAAGGCTATCATTCAGATTATGCAGGTCTGTGGGTAGGTCAGTTTAGAAGGGAGAGAAAGAGGCTTACTGAACAAGAGGCTTACCTTGAGCTGAGAGGCTATTTATCTTGCCCTCAAGAGTAAACGGTAAAATAAGGTGGTCTAGCAACAAGGAGTGAACTGAAAGCCAGCCATTGCTTCAGTGAAAATTAAATGAAACATAATCAAATAATTGAGCATTAATTAAAAGAGTGTGGGCAACTTGAACAACTTTAATAAATGATATAACTTTTAGTATTATTTTGAACTTGAACTTGTCCATTTTCCATATACCCCAATTTAACTAGACTGGATTCGTAAACATGTACAGTATTATTTGCCAGAGTTGGTGCTGAAGTATTTTTAATGATTGTTGCCATGCATGACACCTACATTATACTGTAGCTCTTCACACCTTAACAGCGAAATCTTAAAAATGTATTTGGGCACTGATAGTGTCATTGCCAAAGATAATTTAAGGGCAGTCATTGAAAAGCATTGTGTACAAAGAAAATGGCCTTGTCTGCTTAGCTTGCGGTTAATGCACACCATATTCACTATCACACCTTCTCATGTTCATTTTTCAAACATTTTCTGAATTGGTTAGTGGTGTGTTACCCTGTGGTCTGACAGGTCTCACATTATGGGCCTGTGTTATGTGACTGTGTGCTGTCTCTCTCTCTCTCTCTCTCTCTCTCGGATTGGGATTGGGAAAAATGCAGAGCGACCAAATTTCCCTCACAGGATCCAAAGAGTACAGTATATATACATATACTTATACTCTCTCTCTCTCTCTCTCTCGCTCTCTGTGGTAGGTGAATGGTGCCAAGGTGCCCGCAGACGTGGGTGATGGCCTGATTGGCAGGGTGATAAGAGTCTTGCTCATTCCATGCTGGTTGTTCTCCCTTCCATTTAATTATGATTTGCAATCTGTACAGTATGTGGCCCTCTCTTCTTGTTATTCTGCTGGAGCCAGATTGTGTAACATGGAAATACTATTCCATAATTTTCATAATTTTCATTATTCCATATTAATTTAACTGGGAAATGTTTAGTACTGGATACATACATACTATTACTAAAGTGCAAGACCATAGCCATGGCCTGCATTTTTCTGTCATACAATTTCACTATAGTTGTTTGCAGGGGCGCAGGAGATATTTTGAAAGTGAGGGGGACCAAATTGTGAACACAAACCCATAGTGAGATCAAATTTCCAGATCGCCACCTCTGGCCCACTTTCGACCATCATATTTTAAACTTGCCAGAATATTAACATAATACCACTGATTGTTTTCAAAATATTTTTTGATAAAAATGGTGAAAACTGTGAGATGAGCACAACGCCAGATCTGCCCTCAGACCAGCTTCTTGCTATGTGCAATTCTACTTTTATTTATTTTTTTTAGATTTATTTCACACTACTTGGGCCAATGGTAGAATACTGGTCACTACTTGGGCCAATGGTAGAAAAAAGCAACATGGGATGTTGATATTTTATGAAGCCATGAATGAATCATCATGCCTATGATCCAAACATAGACTACATGATCAAATTGCCTAGTTAGGCCTACTTAAATTGTCTGGTATAAATCAAATCAACTCTCCACTGTGCGTTTGCAGTTAATATTTATGCAACGTTAGAACTTAACAAGTGTTGGCTTAACAAGTTACCAGTCCAGAACACACAGAAAATTGCAACAGAAAGTTGCCTTTATAATCAACTATTTGTTCCAACAGCATTTAAACAAAGCATTTATAAAATTGAAAAAGAAAATTACATAAGAAGTAAAATAAAATACTGTTACTGTAGTAACTGTATCACATTATCCCAAGCTTCAAAGAGCTCCCCACGTCTGTGACAAGCTAAATTCTCAGCTTGTTTATACCCCACACTGAACGCATAAGAATGCTAGGCCCATCACTCTGGGGTGTGGTAGCCTACTCTCTGGGATTTATGCACCAAGGTAACTGAAGTATCCAATTTGTGTCTTGAAATTATGTTTGAAATAAATGTCTTAGAACAAAAACGTTGATAGACTTGTATTTTATAATTAGGCTAGTGAAAACGAGTTGATAAGTAGGCTAGTTGAGTTTGTTATCAATAAACATAACAGCTAATGTCATGTTGAGCAGGAGGAGTTGAGCACTAGGCTACCATAAATCCTCAAATTATGCCCGGGATTGATTCTATTTATAGCAGGACAAATAAAGGCAGGTTCCCATATACAAGACGGGGTAACAATTGCCTACCATACCAACAATTGCCATCAGTCCACTAGAAGACATGGTTTCGATTTAGGTCAATGAAAAAACACCTCTTCTTAATATTTTATTATATGTTGTATTGTATTGTATTATGTTGGTTGGATGAATAGCCTACGGTTGGCAAAGAAAAGTCGTTTTCCTACCATGGGTCTCCAACACAGTTCTCAAGCTCTTTCTCTTGCCGCCCCTGATGGTAATTTTCATGTACAAAGCATGATGGTAATTTTCATGTACCCCAGTTATCTTGAAACTCAGTCAGGATGAATGGTCAATCAGGAAACAGGCTTTATTCTTTACAATGATGTGCATCAAGGGAGAGCCACAAGTTTCCCCAAGAGGATTCACCCGTATCTCTAACTACACAGAGGTGTATACTAACTTTATGTTACAAACAAAAGAAGGAGTGACCTCTAGGTCCAACCCAGTTTGAATATGCAATAAAAAGGGAGGATGAGGATTAGGCCTTCATCAGGTCTGGTCAGCTTCTATTGTCTTTTAATTAAAACTACCCCCTTTCCTTGGAAGTTCATCAGAGGCCTGGCCCCTCACTGTGTCTACAAACAATAACATTTCACACCTGGTGATAGGCAAAAGGCCTAGACTGGCTTTCATTGAATTCAAAGATAAACAAAGGATGCTTGCATAGGACAAGGACAGGAGAAATACAGTAGACTATAAAGCTTATTCACAATTCTTTCAAATCCCCCTTTTCAAGTCCTTAAAGACTTGAACATCTTAACTTGCTTACATAAATTATGAATCAGCTTATAACAAACAGAGGACTTTTAGGGTGTGGAAGGAGGTTACAGATCATGGGAGAATAAAAATAACAACAGTAGAAAGACTAACATCATCTACCATAGAAACAGCTAAGAAAATGCAACCAAAGCCAGTTTCCATTCTTCTTGTGGTGCACAATGCAATAGAATAAAATCACAGGTGGGTTGCTTTCATGTGGTGCACAATGTTTAGTATGTGTATGTCTGTGCAAAATGTGCTTAGGGCGGCGCTTGGCTCTATTAATAGGGGGCGTTCCCCCACACCCTGTGTTCCTCTTCTTTTTCTTCAATGTTTCCTTCTCCAGTTAAAGTATACCAACAAAATAAAAATTCTCTAGTCTGAAGGTCAGGGTCGACTACCTGGAACCTGCTGTTTTTGGGGGTTATTCTGCCCACAGCAGGTCCACTATTCTAAATTGATCCAATCTTTCTCGTGATGTTCTGACCAAGGTCCTTTTGTGGGATGGTACACAAGACTTCCAAATGCTGCTCTCCCAAGGACACTGTGCTGCTGGGGTCTTCAGGGGTGGTGTTGGATATAGATCAAAGGGCTGTCCCCCTTTCGATAAGCTGTGTCTTCCACCATCACACTTCTGTCCCATCCATCACACTTCTGTCAAATGAGAAGCCAGCGGGGGAAGTGAGACATGCGTCGTTAGGATGTCTCTGGGTCTGCGACTTCAGAGTCTGTAAACAGATCTTGAAAATATATGTAGCTTGGAGCAAGAGGTTTTAGCTGTCATTCCAGTACTAATAAGCAAAGGATCATTCAGTGAAGTTCAACATTTTTCAAAGATGACGTCAGCTGCAGTCTGTCTTGACCTCTCAATTATAGCACACAAACAATACAGTACATAAACTTTGAGGCTTGTGATGCCTCAGAACAGAATTCCTAGTAACAGTGTAAACATTTCTTATGACAGTGGTAACAAAACATCTCATCCAAATCTATTAAACAGTGTTCTTGAGAAGTAGAGTTTCTTGAGGAGCCCAAGTCCTCAACCTATAATGTAACAGGCTATTTACACACATCACCATCACCATTGTTAAAAAAAAAAACATCAACCATCCCCCCTTCGGATCGGTGGCACACCCTTGTCCATCAGAAACCCTCGTCTATCAGAAACTGATAACAAAACAAACTACATTGTATGAAATAACATGGTACGGTTCTGCTTGTGGACATCAAATATCATCCGGTGATGGGTGGCTAGGAGCAAAGCTTGTAAATGTATGAAATAAATCATTACAAAACAACAAACAAACAAACAAACATCATAAAAAAAATGAAACTTCAACCCGTATGTTTTCTAATGAAATTAAAATATATCAGCATTTAAGGCAAGCAAATAAACCATCAGAAAATAAAGCAATGAGAAAAAAATAAAAATAAAAATAAAATAACAACACAGCCAGGAAAGGCTCAAATGGGGATTATATAAAAATTATCCTCCTGTTGTCTTAGCATCTATAATGGAATTGGGAAATCTGTAACCATATCGTCTGAGCAACAAGTATTCCTAGTCAAGACAAACTGAAAAGGAAATCAAATGAAATAAACCGTAACATAAAGAAATAAAAGGTGCAACAGACTAACAAAAATAAAATTCACAATTTTGTCGCCGTTTAAAAAAAAAAAAAAACATAGTCCAGTCCATACAACTTTATTTCAATTTCGAAAGAAATACTGGACTATGTTTTTTTTTTTTTTTTTAAAAACGGCGACGAAATCATTACAAAACAACAAACAAACAAACAAACATCATAAAAAAAATGAAACTTCAACCCGTATGTTTTCTAATGAAATTAAAATATATCAGCAGTTAAGGCAAGCAAATAAACCATCAGAAAATAAAGCAATGAGAAAAAAATAAAAATAAAAATAAAATAACAACACAGCCAGGAAAGGCTCAAATGGGGATTATATAAAAATTATCCTCCTGTTGTCTTAGCATCTATAATGGAATTGGGAAATCTGTAACCATATCGTCTGAGCAACAAGTATTCCTAGTCAAGACAAACTGAAAAGGAAATCAAATGAAATAAACCGTAACATAAAGAAATAAAAGGTGCAACAGACTAACAAAAATAAAATTCACAATTTTGTCGCCGTTTAAAAAAAAAAAAAAACATAGTCCAGTCCATACAACTTTATTTCAATTTCGAAAGAAATACTGGACTATGTTTTTTTTTTTTTTTTTAAAAACGGCGACGAAATCATTACAAAACAACAAACAAACAAACAAACATCATAAAAAAAATGAAACTTCAACCCGTATGTTTTCTAATGAAATTAAAATATATCAGCAGTTAAGGCAAGCAAATAAACCATCAGAAAATAAAGCAATGAGAAAAAAATAAAAATAAAAATAAAATAACAACACAGCCAGGAAAGGCTCAAATGGGGATTATATAAAAATTATCCTCCTGTTGTCTTAGCATCTATAATGGAATTGGGAAATCTGTAACCATATCGTCTGAGCAACAAGTATTCCTAGTCAAGACAAACTGAAAAGGAAATCAAATGAAATAAACCGTAACATAAAGAAATAAAAGGTGCAACAGACTAACAAAAATAAAATTCACAATTTCGTCGCCGTTTAAAAAAAAAAAAAAACATAGTCCAGTCCATACAACTTTATTTCAATTTCGAAAGAAATACTGGACTATGTTTTTTTTTTTTTTTTTAAAAACGGCGACGAAATTGTGAATTTCCAGAGCGTGTTACAACACACTCAGCAATAAGACTCTTACAGACCTTTCCCTGAAGGTGGCGGCAAAGATGGCAACATTTCCGGAAAGGTACTGGCTTGATGAAATTCATTCTGGACTCTCTATTCGACCACATAAAGACCTCGGGATACTTCGGTTTGGCTTTAGGGACCCTCTACTCACTACCACGTAAGTGTTATGTTGTTTGGAACTGTAGAAGAGGTATAAAAATAGCGTTTTGTAGCGGCGCAATTGAAATGCCCCGCTCACTTCCAGGCTACGAGTTGTGACTGAAAACGGTACAATCGAACTTTCTCAAAACACATCCGAATGACATGATTTTGATGTCAACTCAACGTATGTACCCCCAATCATCCGTAAATCGATCTAAAGTGCATTTTACTCCGGATAATTCCTTTAAGTGACTAGAGTAACATTATAAAAAAATCAGGACTGTGATTGTAGATCACCAAAGAAATGAAATCTGTGTTACATTTATAAAAAGTTCCCCTTGGTACAAAGCTATTACCATTGGAATTAAGTTTCCACATTCACACATGCTGGCCAGCACACACATTCATTCATTTGGGGCCCTTGTTGACAAGAGGGGTGACAAGACAGGTCAGGACAAACATAGACGACATGTAACATATATATAGCCAAGAAAGAAAGGGGTGCATGTTTAAATATGACCAAGTTAGATTCCTGAAAATTTGTCAATTTGTGTTGTATGGTGGATTTCTACATTTCTTTGCCCAATGGCCTCGCTTGCCACAGTTATGACAATAACCTGGTAGTGTTTTTTTAGTCCCTCTACCGTTTGATGTATGTAGGAATGGCTGGTTTTGCACTGCTGGTATCTTAAATGTATCACCAGAAAGTTGGGCAATGCTGGCTTCAGCTCTCTGTCCCCAAGTTAAGAATGCTCCCCAGCTTTCTACCATAGGGAGGCCTAAACTCCACATTTGCCGATATTTGTCATTCATGTTTTTAGCAGCAGTATCGATTATAAAACTAGACCCAAGATCCGGTGTGTCTGGACAGCAGGCAGCCAATGTCCTGTGTTTCTCTGCAAACAGAGTGGACCAGGAGGTGAAAGACTCTCTTGGTCCCTGAGTGCAAACAGTCAGAGAGGTAAATGAATAATGCCCTCTTCCTAAGATTTCCTGAGTTATGTTTTCACAATCAGTCAAGTATACTTCCCAGGCCACATCACTATCAGGCATAGCCCTAGGCCAGTGTGCGTCAGATAAACGTGTGGCATAGCCCAGAGGGGCTTTGGCTTTTATCATAGTAACAACTTCACTGAATTCGAGACAAAAGTTGATTACAACATCTTTCAATTTTACCCAGAAATCAACATTTGGGTCTTGTGTGTTGAGTGGCGGTAAGAACTGCAAAATGTGGCTTAGAGCTCCAGGTGTCATAGAAGTGCCAATTCCCAGAGTACCTTGGTGGCCAGGTCCCTTGTAAGTCAAATTGACGCCACGGACCATCTGACTTCCATTGGTGTCTGCGGGTGTTATGGGCCTAATGGGAGCCATTTGAGGAGGTGTTTGTGATGTAAATGGGGTGGCTACAGGCTGAATGTGGTACACACTCTCCTGTTGTTTCACAAAAGGTGGGGGAGGGGCTGAGGACTCATTGGCCCCCATCACAGCAGCAATTTGTCCATTTATTTATTTTGTCAATTTATCCTTAACTTGGGCAGCAGCCTCTTCAACTTTCATCACTAACTCGGTTATGAGTCGTGTATAATCTGTAATCCCTTTGGGATTTTTTACATCAATGGTTGGGACTGTTCCCATTAAGTTCTCAGCAACCTTCAACAACTTATCAGTAGCATTTTTCATTTTCTTTCGCAGTTTAGGTAAAGATGTAGGATTACCATCTGACTCTGTCAAAAATCCCTCTGATCTTTTTGTCCACATACAAACAAGATAGCGGGAATAATGTCTCTGTTTCTTTTCAGATTTAAGCCCGAGAATCCGTTCACTATCTTTTCTGAATCCCCAAACCTGTTGGAAGCCATCTTTAACCATATCAGCCTTAAGTTTTGCATGCTCTGTCTCATCCCCAATCATAGCCATAGCAATCTGTACACTCAAAGGAACCTTAACACATGAATCCTGTTTGTCCATATCGTGACCAGTTTCCACTACTCAAATAATTACATTTAAACTTCAGATATCAATTCAATTTCAAACTAGTTGTAAATTCATCCAAATATCAATTTGTAAGCCAAATATCTTTTTCATACATCCTGTGTGACCAGCAGCCTATTCGTATACTATTGTTTCAGGTGAGAGACCCCAGGCAAGCAGTCCCCAATATAGTAGCATTTACAGGAGTGGCCCTTTTCTCCAACTAGCCAAAATATGGCTTCAGAGAAGCCCAACTAGATCTCACTGAGACCACTTGTATACTTGTCAGTACTATGGCCATTTACAGAGCAAAAATGTAGACTAACTGGCTTCAGATATCCAACAGAGTGAATATGAGATTGTGCAGTCTTACAGTATTGTAGATGGCTGTGGTTAGTGATGTGATGCTGTTAATGGGGAGTTTTACATATTTAGTGCAAATCCTATATGTTATTATTTATTTAGCGTACCTATAAGGCTTTTTTTCCTTATCCAAAGTTAGGGGGCGACGGCCGTCTCTTCAGCACTGCGGGGGACATATCCCCCACGTCCTCCGTGCCTCCTGCGCCCCTGGTTGTTTGTGTATACAACCTGCTAAAATTCACCATAGATTTGCCTCAGTGATACATTCAAATGATTCAACAGAGACAAATGAATTGTCTCAATTTAAAAAAATTACAATGACCTTCAGAAAGTAACTCTGAAACTACTCAAACTACTAAGAAAAATGTTCTTAGCATTCAGGTTAAACCCCACTTGCCTTAGCCACCCCACCTTTACTGTGGTACGTTCTCCCTTTCAGCCGTAAGTGTTTCAGACAGAGGTGAATTTCTCACCGGCCTTCCTGATGCCAGGAGCCAGTCGGGCAGAACAGCCCAGTCAGGGAGAAGCCCAGTGCTGTCTACGGGGTCGAGTCATGGAGATCATTAGCAATATTAGCCAGAGCTTGTGCTCGTTGAGCAGAGGGCTCCAGACAGAACAAAAAGAAAACAAGTCAGAGACTGGCCAGTCATAGTGCATAAGGTCTGTTTTCTCCCACTGAATTAGGATGACTGGTGTAGTTTATAGAACATTTCAGCTGCAGAAAGACCATAGCTTCAGGTAAAAGGTTTAAACATCAAAACATAGTGCAGTAACAATTGGGTCACATTTTCTAAATCTAGGCTTAGACAAAGTGTATTCTAGGTATTTGTTGGCGAAGTAGTTATTGTATATCCCCAAAAACGCTGAGCATTCACTTTTGAGGGCACAACATATCCTTATACCGGAGTTCAATACCCTCCCTGACACCTGTTTCAAGGATCAGTGCACATGAAATCTGATACATCTCCTCTAAAGTAATTCTGGATAACAGTGAAATTGGGCATGTGTAGGATAAATGCGCTGTGGCAGTGTTGCTGCCTGTACCATAAATGGGAAAGCCGCGGGGGGCTGCAAGTCTCTCTGTGTGGAGTGAACATTTCCTCGCCACAGCGGCACTACGCTATTTCACGGTGATCCTCCAGCCTGCCTTCCACCTGAGAGATGCCCCTCCTCCTCCTCATTCCTTCAGATTCTTTCACTCTCTGTCTGGCCCTCTCCCAGAGACTCACACACATACACACAGAAGCACACACAGGCACTGAGGAGTATATTATAGACATGCAGTACATACACACACATATGTCACTGGATATGTACAGTATAGGGTACACAGTTATATAAATATAGAGTACAATAATAGACTACTAAAATTTTACACACATTCAAACACACACACATAGCAAATTTAGAATGTCTTGATGAATGCAATATGTGTGTATGTGTGTGTGTGAGTTGAGTGTGTGAGAGAGAGAGAGAGAGAGAGAGAGAGAGAGAGAGAGAGAGAGAGAGAGAGAGAGAGAGAGAGAGAAGGGGGGGCAGAGAGATCACATTAATATCAGCCATGTTACTGCACATACAGTGCTTGCCCATCTTACTCGTTGGTTGCCTAGGTGACAGTCTTCTCTTTTTTCTCCTTCTCTTTTTTATTTTTTTCTTCAGAAGTCAATTCACCATTCTTGGTTGCCTGCATTGCACAGATGTCATATGAAGCCTAGCAAAGAGAAAAGCAGAAAGAAAAGTTGAACGTCATGCAATAAAGACACATGTAACTCCTTTTCTAGTTGCTGTCCACTGGCTCCCTATAGTGCCCAGAATTCAATGTAAATCTCTCACTTTGGCCTATAGGCGGTATTTTGATGAGCGTCTGTTGTGTCGACCAGCCATAAACGCTAGGTCAAATTCAAGACTCTTTTCCTCAGTGGTTCCATGGTGGTGGAATGAGTTGCCCAGTGCTCTCCGTTCCTGTGATAGTTTTGGGTCTTTCAAGAGGATTCTAAAGACATATCTGTTCAACATACACTTAGTTTATTAAGCATTTCGTACTATGCGTTATTTTTTTGTATATTATAGTATTTGTTTATTTTCATTAGGCTATGATTGAATTGACATTGTCGTTTCATTATTGCTATTCTCCTTAACATAGTCTTACCAACTTTTTTAATTGTTTACTGTTAAATTGAATTATTGTATTGTTATTTCTATGTCGCTTTGGACAAAAGTGCCAAATCCCATAACCATAACCACTACCATGACAATGCTGTTGCTATGCAGGTTAATGGAGCCAAATCCCATAACCATAACCACAACCATGACAATGCTGTTGCTGTTCAGGTTAATGGAGCCATTGTGATGGAATACAATTATCAGCTGCATGCTAGTTCAGAGTGAACCATACAGGGCATTTTTATCTTTTTATTGATGTCTGTGGATTTGAGGAGTGAAGTGGACAATTGATTAGCTGCCCAGTGTTGGACAGTGAACGAGGTGATGGCAAAGATGTCTATAGGCTCATACTGCTAACTAATTCTTTGAAGGCTATCTTTTACTTATGGTATGGTATGCCTGTGAAAAGGTAGATAATGTTCTTTGAAGATGAAAATAGCATTAATCATTTATGAGATACTAGAATTTCCATTAAAAAAGGTGGATGATAAGAAGATGAGAATAGTGTTTCCTGTTATGTAACTAGAGTAAATGTGTTAAACTACTAATTAGGTGCCATAATATATTAGACTGTTGAGGCAATGTTTTTCAATGTGAGTTTTCGTTCTTTTTTCTTTTTCATGTTTGTGCTGGCTAAATAGACTTATTGATTGTAACCACCATGGGCAGGTGTGTACGATGCTCCGT
The DNA here is from genome assembly GCF_046254945.1 of Alosa pseudoharengus. Classification (NCBI taxonomy): domain Eukaryota; kingdom Metazoa; phylum Chordata; class Actinopteri; order Clupeiformes; family Clupeidae; genus Alosa; species Alosa pseudoharengus. The sequence goes on from NW_027468680.1 coordinate 11,358,413, forward strand.
CTCTTTAAATAACTCCCTTTTAATCTTAGTGTCTGTGCCATGTCCAGATTAAAGCAGTCCCATTCAGGTCCTGCTTAGCAGTCAGTGGGCCACACAGAGATCAGCAAGTTCTATTAAACATCTGCCTCACATGTAATACAAAATCTAATAGTGGAGCAGATAAAGTAAGTAAGTAAGTCAATTTAATTTATAAAGCACATTTAAACACAGCATAAACTGACCAAAGTGCTGTACAGTGGATAACTAAAAAGACAAATAATACAGAAAAACACATTGGACCAATAGTCAATAATTCTATAAAACATGAATAAAAAGAAACATTCAATATCAGGGCACACAACACAGAAATACATAGGATGAGCAGGAGTACAGGGTTAGGGAACAAGGAAGGCTAGGGACTAAAAGTGGGTTTTTAGTCTGGATTTGAAGGCAGAAATGGAGGGGGCAGATCTAACATATTTGTAACGATCCTGTTTTCCCTGTCCCTCCTTTGTTTGCCTCCTGTGCCATGTGCTCCTGTGTTTACTTCCTGTCCCTGTGTTTTAGTTCCTGTCAGCCATGTGCTCCTTTGTTGCGCTCCATGTCTCAGTTCCCTGTGCTTGTGTCTCCGCCCCTCACCTGTTCCTCATTATTAGTCGGCTAGTTTAATTATGATTTCCAGCCCTGTGTTCACCTGTCTTGTTTTACCTTGTTTCTTGTCCACCAGCATTATCAGAATGGAGTACACCACCTGTCTCGATCCGATTCGAAATGTAATTAGATCGGGCTGAATCCGATTGGTTGAGGTGTTTACATGAGGTATTTTTATTCTGATTGAGCCATTATTCCAGTTCCAGTTCCAGTTCCAGTGCCCATGTAAACAGGCTACTGAAAGGTCTTTCAAAAAACAAGTTCCTAAATCTTAATGGGAGGCAACTGTATTAGGTAAAAATGGCCTTTTGGTGTTTCCCCTTCAATACCTGCACTCTGCCAGCAGTGGGCCACCACAGTCCATTTTAAAGGTACACTATGCAAGATTTTTATTTTATAGCCTTTACGAAGCCAAATTGATGGTAAACAAACTTGTAATAGGGGAATCGTTCCTCTTGCATTGCCATACAGCATGGCTGTAGCGGGTCGCTACCGAGAGAACTAGCAATGCAACTTCAAGAATTGCTGACCCGAAGACCTCTCACAAGAATGGTTGTCAGTAGATATAGTCCTTTACTTTTTTCTCCTAACAAAAGCATTTTCATTGTGTGACGAGGTGATTTCACTTGGTTGCCGAAGTAATTAGGTGATGTCACGTGAGTTAATGGCTAATCTCGTAGCACGCTACCCTTTAAATGCTTCCTGCACTTTTTTTGTGCATCTTGATCGCTTCCCTGCCTTTTGTCTTGTTCCCTGTATCCCCTTCGGCCATGGTAAGCAAAGTGTGTTTGGTGCGTGAGTTTCGTGCGGGTTTAATGGCATCTAACACCGCGTATCATTTACAGCCTTCCTGCTCCCCTGGTTCTCTTGCGAGTCCCTGGGTGTTTGTTTCCACTGCCTTGGGTAGGTAATTAGTCCTGACAATTTTCATACTGGTAGCATCACTGTAACTAATCTGTGTCGTCTCTTAACTCATTGAATGCCATTCAAGAGAGGGAAAAGAGAGAAACGGCATTTAGTCTAGCTGTACAGTACATTCATTTTTAAGGTTATAGATTAAGATCTAGTGGTTAACAAGTTACTTTATAAAGTAGTAATAATGCTTGGTAAAATCATAATAATAATAATAATAATAATAATAATAAAATAAAGTGTTACTGATAAATGTAAAGAAACAAACATGTTAGGGGAGAACTGGGAGAACTGGTACAATTGTAACATCGGTATCATAACGCCCCCAATAATCACTACTTTTGTTCGGAAATTCTAAAAGAATGATGTTTAACACTTCAAAATAACATTTGCTAAATGAACCTTACATTTCAGTAGCCATAGGTGTGTAGATTTGAACAAAATCTGGTTTGGTTCTTAACGGGAGCATTTACTGCTTGAAATATCCGATTTTGTTTACCACGCTCAGAGTTATAGTGCTGGCCTGATTGGTCGCCTATTTACGCTGTTGTAACGGCACATGAACGGTTAGACCGAGAATTCTCGTCATGAAATTAAAATTCCACTGGAGCTCCAAGCGGATGTGTACACGCAGCCTTACAACACTGTTTACAGCTCTTCACGGTAAAGAGTCACGGTAAAATGTCATTTTTGGTACATAGCTAAATTAGATACACTATGGTGTGGGTGCTTGCGTTTCTTTAGGAATCAGTAGTCTTGGTTTGTATAGAAATGGATATTAAGTGCCACATACACGCAAGACGGCAGAAATACGGGACCGACGGTACTAGGGGGAGTTCCGATACAAATGTAACAGTGTGTACGGTAAAGTAAATAGACACATATCATACAATTATCTACAATCTTACAGCCATCCAAATATGAATGGCCTACAATAAATAGGACCAGAGATATTAAGCAAAAAAGTGCCTAAATCAAGCATCGCGATTTTTATAATCACAGCAAATGCAAGGAAATTAAAATAAAAACATGACCTGAGCAGGTTAGTTGCACCACCCGAACTGATTTTACAGACCCTCTTTGTTTAAGCCAGCAGTGTTTTGTGTTAAAATATGTTACAGGATTCAAGATTTTAGCACTGTTAGGGCTATATCAGCATGGCACCTATTTCCGCGTGTATGTGTCATTATAATTTCTATACAAGGCGGATTCCTAAAGAAACGCAAGCCCCATAAGTGTAGCATCTATCTAAATTAGCTATGTACCAAAAATAACATTTTACCTTCACTCGGAGAGCTGTAAACAGTGTTGTAAGGTTGCATGTACAAATCGTTTGGAGCTCCAGTGTAATTTTGATTTCAAAGTAGCTCCCCACTTCATTGGTAGACTTCCAAGGGCCCTGACATTTAAAACGAGACTGTCACGGTACACAGAAGGAGGACTAGGAGAAGTGAACACGGTGATGGAGATTTATTGAATGGTCAACAGAAAAGTACTGAATACAAAGCAAAGCAAACACACAGGAGACCAGACTAAGGCAACTAAAGAGAGAGGGCAACGTCCAACAAGGTTCATAACTTAACTGAATCCAACGAATACTGAAGAGCAGGCGAGGGAGCGAGTCTTTGGCTGGGTCTTTCGTACAGCATTGACGAGGCCAGACAAAGTGTGTGTGTGGAGGGGGGCCTGATATAGTGCAGCTGATCAGCTGATTGATCAGCTGCAGGTGTAAGGCTTCAGTAGGTAGGGGAGAGAGAATGAGTAACAGGAGTGTGAGTCTGATGAGTGGGCGTGGCTGGGAAAGTGGCTGGTGCAGAGTGAGGTGCTGCTGAAGAACCTGGCAAAGCTGTGACCCTGACATTGAGAACTTTGAAAGCACTGGTAGTTTATTTACAAGATAATTTATACAGACAGTACCTTCGGGAAGTTTACCGTTCGCCGCCATCTTGAATTTAGTCACGATAAGTCGAGCGATGAGTACTAATGAACAGGTATAAAGGGATCAGATTCCAAAAATAATTCCGTGGAAATGCATGGATTCCAGTTGCTACCAGTGCTTTTTCAAAGTTCTCAATGTCTCGTTTTACATGCCAGGGCCATCGGAAGTCTACCAATGAAGTGTGGAGCTACTTTGAGCCTCGTAAATGGTGTAAAACAGTGATTTATTTGCATGGCTAGGCCGATGCTCGAGACACCCCCATCGAAAACCTGTTGGTATCATCGGCTAACTAGCGCCAGATTTCGGAGTGCAGGGTACAAGCCGAGATGAGCTATGAGACAAAAGTTCACACTCCGTATCATGTTTCAACACAAGGTCAATATCACACCGAACTTCTCCTTTAACTTGGAATTACATTTAGGGTTGGGATAGTAACATGACATCTACTTTCTTTGTTATCACTGGGAAACACATAAGGACAATTATCTCTGTTTAACTCTGCTGTCTAAATTTAATTTAGAGTTCTCCGAGATGCAGCTTTGAAAGTGTCTCAGTCACAGCAATCCCAGTCCTGCATAGATTATGAGCATATCAGATGCTAGGGGTCCTATATTTCAATGATGAGCAACGTGCGAAGCCTTATTGACCACCATGGAAAAGTCCCAAACACTGAAGAGTCATCTCAATGCTCCCACACACCATACAATAATTTGTGCATGAGAATGAATACACTTTGTAACCTGTCTGTCATTTAAATTAGGGCGCATAGTGTTCCTCGCTATCTTTGGGTCATTAGCCAGCAAATACTCCTCAGTACAGTATGGCTTTCATGACAGATTAGTGAAACCTCTCTCTCCCTTTCAAGGCCCTGGCTCATTTGTATCACCGTCCATTACACCCTATTACCAGGTAGCTTTGGAAAGTGAGTCATTAATTCAAAGTTAAGATGGCGTGCAACTTCGCTGTTATGAAAAGTAGACCTAGGTCTTTTTATGACATGATTCACTCCACAGAGAGAGAGAGAGAGATGATGTTGAGAAAGGGTTATGTAATCCAAAAGGCTTGTGTACAATGTAAATCTGTGTTTCAGTATAACCTGCTATGCCTAAACTGCTGCTTTTTCTATATTCACTCCTGATAGCAATACATTTATGGTTAAAATGGATAATAATTTAACTTCAAGACTACTTTTAGTTAGCCATGTAACCCTTCTTGGTTTTAAACAAAGACACCATCCCCTCCCCCAATCAAATGCTAATGTGCTGGTTTAAGGCCTATCACTTACACAAGACAAAGGATGCTACCTTGATATAATGTATCCATGTGTCATGAAATGTAAATGTATTCATGTTTGGTATCATTCTGATAGTCTCAGTACAAGGATTGTAATGATTTGATTGTGAGAATGTTTGGAACATTTTATAAGTGATATTTCTGATATATAAGATATCTCTCCTCATGCTTTTCAGATAGGTGTGAAGTGGGTGTGAGTAGGTGTGTCTGATGCCAAGTGGAGAGCCAACCAAGTGGGCTTGTTCTTGGCGCCATTTTGTTCTTTGTTTAAAGCATTTAAAAGTAACTAAACTGAAATGTTTTGTCAGATTGAGATTTTTGGATTGTCAGACTAAGGATGTAGAGCGGAAGAGAGTAGAGGTTGGCTATAGGCCAACCTAGGCCTTTCAGGCCTGGGCTAGGCCTACATAGACCACAGACCATTTTTTGTACCCTCACTGCTTGTAATAGAATAAACTTGATTCCTGAGTTTTTCCTGAAGTTCGCCAGTCTAAGATTAATTTTAAGTAATTATTCACCACAATTACTTTCACTCCACAAGGGGATCAAGGGCACGGGAAGGTGGGTGCTGAGGGCGCTGCAGCACCCCTTGCTTTTTATCAATATAGGCCTACAAATTCGCAGTTTGTCATTATATTTGTTGTATATCAAATAGGCAAATAGCAAAAAAGGTTATGGATAGCTTTAAAATATAGCTATCCATAGATTAAACGTTATAGTCTAGCTAAAGAAGTGAAAGTGACCTGACTCGCTGAGGAGAGACGTTGCAAGCAGGCTAGTTGACTTCGAGAAAAGAATATTAGGCTACAGAAAAGAATACAGGATTTGTTTTCTCCCCCGGCAGTAAAGACAGTAGATTCAGTGTTTAAAATGTAAATGCAAACTAAAGGTAGGCTAACTATGCATATGACCATTCAGAGGAGGCTGGTGATCTGACAAAAATGATGAAGATCAAGATGGTTTTATTGTTGCTGTCATTATTACCACAAACACGAATTGACAACGAAATCATGGCGATCGTGGGTTATACCTTGCCTGCTTATTAGGCCATGCACAGCCCTGTCAGAACTCCGTGTAGCATGCATATTGGTAGTTTCCATATACCATCACCAACTAGTTCGCACTTTGGATATATCGTTGGATTGTGAAAAGCCCAATTTCGAATACCAAACGACAACAGATAAGGTAGGATGCATCTTTTGCAATTAGTCTTTGGCAAGCCCACGACCTCACATACGGCTCAGTTTCTGTTAGTGTCAGGCAATGTGGCTGATCTAGACCAAATCCACGAATTTCGTGTTGGTGAGACCTGTTAGTAGACATGTCATCTCGAGTTCCACGACAGCTAGTGCCACCAAAATATGACACTGAAATCCTTTCACTATTGGAGTCGCTCAGATAGAAACCACTGTAACGTGGTTAGGACACTTTTGCTGTGGAGTGGAGAAGCCATAAGTTAGGATACTCAGAAATTGTTTGCCATTGTAGGTCATTGCAGCCTAATTAGCATATATTTTCAAGCCACACATCTCTGGTGTGGTTTTGACAATCAGAAAAGCAATATACTGAAATAGTTTAATGATGTAAAGTCAAGTGCGCTTCTATGGGTCTGGTGTGTGTGCGCGTAGTTTTTTATTGATGAGTCGGAGTGGCAAGTGCTGCGCATAGTCGCAGTGGAATGTGTCTGCTCAGGGCATTATAAAACTTCTCGCTCTTAGGCCAACTCATACACGGCGCTAAAATGGCGTATTTAGCTGAATCATATGCTAGGGGAGAAATCGTCAGACATCCATTATTTTGTTATTCAGCACCCCTGGTCAAAAATATGTTCCCGCGCGCCTTCCCGGGATTGAGATCTTATCACGTTGTGCTTCAATTAGAGTAATAATACCCAAGCCCAAAGTGAGATGATAAAGAGACATCGATCTCCTTTCCTCAACTGAACTGAACTACTCAGTAGAAACCCCAGTTATGCAATTCCAGTAAATAGTTGGCAAAAAATTATAAGTAATCCTGAAATTGATCCATATGTTGACAAGTGAATTGATCCATATGTTGACAATCTTGCAGATCCAAATGGAGAGGGTTGTTCTTAAGCTGTAAAACAGGATTCTAGACGCTGCTTCGTCTAGATGTTGCTTTGAATTTGCTTGATTACTGTTTGAAAGATAAAACACCCTCTTCTTCTGCTCTGGGCTTTATTTGTTGGACAAAGAGTGTGTCTGTTGTGATGTTCCCTCGGATTTGCTGCGTCATTCAGGCTGGCCCTCTCCCTCAGGCAGAATAGGTGTCTGCGCCGGTCCTCCCATCAATTCCCCATGTGTTCCTCTCTCTCTCTCCTCCCATCAATTCCCCATGTGTTCCTCTCTCCCCTCCCAGCTCTGACTCAACAATTCCCCATGTGTTCCTCTCTCTCCTCCCAGCTCTGACTCAATTCCCCATGTGTTCCTCTCTCTCTCTCCTCCCATCAATTCTGTGCTCCTTTCTCTCCTCCCATCAGTTCCCCATGGGTTCCTCTCTCTCCTCTCAGCTCTGACTCAATTCCCCATGTGTTCCTCTCTCTCCTCCCAGCTCTGACTCAATTCCCCATGTGTTCCTTTCTCTCCTCCCATCAATTTCCCATGTGTTCCTCTCTCTCCTCCCAGCTCTGACTCAATTCCCCATGTGTTCCTTTCTCTCCTCCCATCAATTTCCCATGTGTTCCTCTCTCTCCTCCCAGCTCTGACTCAGAGCTTTCTCAGGATCAGTATCAGAGCATGAAAATAACACCGACAGAGAGGTGTTCTAGCTCTCGCTCGCTCTCCCTCTCTCTTGTTCTCTCTGTCTGTCTGTCTCTCTCTCTCTTTTTATCTCTCTCGTTCTCTCTGTCTGTCTGTCTCTCTCTCTCGTTCTCTCTGTCTGTCTGTCTATTTAACCCCTCTCTCTATCACTCTCTATCTACACCCCCTTCCCCAATCTCTCTCTCTCCTTTGGCTGTAGGCTGTGGGTTGAAATGTCACTGTGGTAATTGGTGTGCTGACCCTGGTAATCGCACCAGGGAAGGGCGCCCATGGATAGCGTCCATATGTGGGATCCCTCGCCTTCCTCAGGTCAGACTCAGACCTGCTGTGATTGCGGGCGGGTGGCGGATGAGAGAGGCGCAGCATAATTCTGTGGGGGAGCTGTTTCAGGGTCAGGACGGAAGATGCCCTCAGACTATGTCCTACCGAAGAACCAGAAAAGTTGTAGTTCGAAAGTGTGTGTGTGCATTTGTGTGTGTGTGTGTATGTGTTTGTGTGTGGGTGTCTGGGTGTGTGTGGGTGTGTGTGTTGGGGGCGGTCTGGGTGTGTGTGGGTGCGCGGGTGTGTGTGCGTATTCGGGTGACTGTGTGTGTTGGTGTGTGTGAAGGTAAGGGAAGGAAAAGGTTATTAACTTTGTGTGTGTCACTGTGTGTGTCTGTATGAGTGTGTGTGTGTGGGGGGGGGGGGCGGGGTATGTTTTAAGAGATATGCTCAATTACTTTTGATTTATAGCTGGGAATAATAGTCATGCATGGTGATCTATTTTCTATTTACTCTCCATACAATCTTGGGCCTAATTACTTTGTAAGTATAATTTATATGGGGTTCTTCATTTTGCAAGAAAAAAATTGAGTCTCATAAACTCTCATAAAAAACAGGGCATTAGCAGAGAGCAAATAAAAAAAGACTGCAAGGACAAAAAATCCAAAACAAGAGTGAGGAAAGCAATATTAAAAACAGAAATGTACCTGACCTGTATTTAAAGAGTGAAGTAGCGTGTGATTAGGTATAGCATAGTCTATAGTAAGTCAATAGAAGTTGTGTACATTTGCTTATGCAAAACATAGTTATAGTCATACACTACTCACTCCTTGACATTGATTACATTCATGAAAGCTTCATAATTAAGCAAGAGACCATAAATGTCTCTAAGTTCTCTGTCGATATAAACCTGTTGCCTTGTATCTTTGATGTAACCTGACTCTCGCCAGATGAATTTCGTTCCGCCTATAGCTCCACTCACATCCATCTGGGATCGGTTCCATTGAGAGTGATTTCAGCGCAAGATTGTATGGTAGAGCCAATCAGGACACAGGGCAGGAGTTTCATAGATGCGACGTAGTGTAGAAGCGACTGTGAGACTGTTCTCAGCATCACGGGTTGGCTTCGATGTGAGTGGTTGAAGTATAGCACGTCAATAGATGACGGACAAGTGGCTTATCCAATCTTATGCAAGGATTTTTTAATAAGGCCCAGCCTTCTGAAGCACCACTCCAATAGATCGATCACAGATGGATGAGTGGAGCTAGGCGGCACGAAATTCATCTGACGAGAGTCAGGTTATCTTTGATGTGCTGTGGGAGGGAACACCTCACCACATGTTCGACCTGTTCAGGCTGTGTTTCATGGGGAACAAATGTAACCTGTCTATGACCATGATGTTAGCAATTCAGTGCATCAATGTGTTGGGCTAAGTGTACCCACTTCAGGTTCTTCAAGGTTCTGAGTGAGTTTGCCTCTCCCATCTCTTTTTCTCCTCTTCAGAACATTCCTAACCTGGGAACACCCAGACCTTCACAATTGTACCATTAGGAGTGGTTTTGGAAAAGGTTCATTGACTTCCAGCAAGGGCGTAACTAGCAGTGAAATGAAACTTAAATTGGTACATTAAACTCTTTAAAAAGTAATCTTGTAAACAAAGGTTTAAAATCCAGTTGTTTACTCAATTCCAAAGAAATACACGTCCATGCCGGTTGTATTTGCGCGCCTGTGTTTTAGGGACATTGGAAATGGTGCTTCAATGCAGAGCAAATCCCAAATTTGCCTTAAGGTCGTATGGGTATTCCCCAGGCATATCAACCACCATATCACCAGGGTGAAAGGACTACAGACTCAGTGGTGACAGATCTGTACCTTGGACCCAGCTGTTCACTCTCTGTGCATGCACAAGTACAAGTACAAGTACAAGTACATGCTGTTACCTGGCTTGCCCTCCCATCCATGTGTAGCTGAATTCTAGGCAGGGAGACAGCAAGGCTGGCTGCAGTGAATTCCTTTGAGTCAAACACTGACAAATCTCCTGGCCAACTTCCTACTTGCAGAGATTTGGCCAGCATTCTAATGTAAGTGGCCAGGGCAATATTAGAAACAAATAGACAGGGATTGTGTGCTTGTGTGTTCATGGATGCTGTTTTATTGGTATTTTTTGTTTGTTTGTTTTGTCTTGGTCTACAAGTTTGTCGAGCTGTCTCCCATCTTACATGTTATACTGTATGTTTGTCTTAATTTAGCTTTGTCTTAATTTAGCTTCATTTATCATCACACACACAAGTACTCAAAATTCCATCTCTCAATCATACCAAATATTTAGCAGAACATTACATTGGCAATGAAAGCAGTGACTTAAAACCACACTTGAAACAAGTTAGAAATGGCAACTCAAAGAAGCTTGCAACAGAAAGCCAAGAAACGCTGAAGCTGCAAAGCCTCACAGAAGCCAGCAGACTCACACACATAGGCCTACACACACACACACACACACACACAGATATCTCCAGAAACTGCATAATGCAATGATTTAGAGATGTAGCTACCAATTGCGAAAGACGCAGGATTACGTAACACAACAACAAAGAGGAGATTTACAGAGAAGGGGGATCGTGAGGCCTTTTAACAACTAAACAACTGAAAACACTCATAAAGTTCCCAAACACTTTTTGTTCTGCCTGTGGCAGGTTCCCAAAACTGAAGAACAGCCAGATTCAAAACCAAATGGGCTCTTGTGTGGTTAAGAAGTAAAAAATAGGCCAAGATGATGACGGAGTACTCCCATTCAGCATATGGATCAGAATGAATTCATCTTAAAGCATTTTAGGCCAAAGCACAAACATGTGTATGAGCTATTCAAAAAAATAAAATCAATAAGAAATGTATGTATTAGGGCCAGTGTTGGGAGTAATGCGTTACAAAAGTAATGTAGGCCTAATTACTGTAATATATTGCTGTTTGCGGTAACGCGGTAATGTAAGGCATTACAAAAAAAAATTGGGTAATATTTACTCGGTACAAACTTCAGTAACGCGCGTTACAGTGCAGTTTAACCCAAAATTAAGCGCTTGTTTTGTTTTGATACATATTCGCAAACACCACGCGAGAACAACAGAGGAGAAAAAATCCGCGCAAAATAGTAGAACGTTATCTCCTGATAGCCTACTGGTTGAATATGACTGTGGCTGCAGCAGACTCGCAGGCGGACTCTATTTGCGGGATGGACATAAGCCTACGCTCATTATTTTCAGCTTGTCAGAGACAAGGCTATGAAGAACATAATAGTTAGTGCACTTTGTGTGCGAAACCGAAAGATCTCTCAGCTCGCGAAATAGCACAAGTAAATTAATAAAACATCTAAAGTAGTGCCACGCTAATCTTTTTGATTCTTGATAAAACACAAACTATGCTGTTGTGCATGTGAGCTTTGTGCTGTGAACTTAAATTGAAGAGAATAAAGGGATAGAAATGCAGAAAAAGATTGTGTAACCTGGCAGTGCCACCGCGCACACCACGCGCATCACGCACTTTGCGTTGGGCACCAAAGGACAGAGGGGGCACCCAAACGTAACCAATGAATAGTAGCTTTACTGCAAACTGCGTTTCACTCTTCATTAATAACGTTTACAATGTCAAAATGCACTAACACGATGTTACATGCAAGTTGGATACCTTTTGGGTTCTCTCAATCACCACCTAGTACTAGAATTGGTGGGTCTTCAATCATTCGTTTTCCAAGCATTTAGGCTACATGAAGCACATGATATGCTGAGTCGACTGAAACGCATTCCATTCAGATAGGTAGGTGGATACCAGGCTCATAATTCACTTGTATTCGCAAAACGAAATGTGAAGCAACATGTCATTGCATACTTCCATTTCCAAAGCAATGAAGGTTGCTTAAAACAACTTAACATTGTGCATATTATTGTTAATATTGTGCTATCAATGTAACTCAAACAAATAAGGCTTGTAAACAAGAGCTGGCAAAAGGGCATTATGACAACGTAAAGATCAACGCCCTTAAAGTGACAGTGCGCCATTTATAAGTAAAACAGCATTTCTTCAGAAATGAAAAATAATAATAAAAAAATAATAAAAATACACAGTAATGGTCTGTAAATAATAGGCCTTTTATTTTACTTAGGTGTTTGAGTTATCATTTAAATGTCACTCACTCAAAGCCACTCACTTAGGGCACCGAAATGGCCAGCAGGCCACCATCTTGACATGTCTTTATTAAAGGAACCGTATGTAAAAATTGTATTTCAATTAATCATAAAATTGCCCTGATATGTCACTAGACATTAAGAAATCATGTTCATTTCAAATACTTATATCACTGACAACAGTAGTCTGGCCAGGATATTGTCATTTAAAAAGTGAAGTTGCAGCCCTCAACTGATGTTGATGTTGTCATGTTGTGTTTTGGCCTAATGCGCCACCCTTCACCTATCTACTAATCACAAAGTCAGTAGTGTTTCGTCATCCGGTTGCCAACTCTGCCAGTCAGAGGGGAGGGGAAGGGGATACACCGCTCTACAGTAATTTGAAAGTGATTGTAGTACCCGTTTTGGCCACAATCTTACATACGGTTCCTTTAAGCTTTGATTTACAATATAGTAGGCTCTCTATTGATTTTAATGAGTAGGCCTAGGCCTAAAAGTTACAGTATTTCTATCACAATTTACCAGACTTTGACCTTTTGTCAGTTTTTAACAAAATTCTGACTATGATTGTTCCTTGTATTGCATTATGAGCACTGCGCCTATTGCATTCTACTGTTGCCTTAAGCCTAGCTCAGTCATTATGCTATACCACATCTCCCTCCATTGGAAGAGCAAGCTGCATTGAGCGTGATAAACTGCATTTAGAATGGCAAATCCTTATTTCTAGATATTTTGGTGAAAGTAACTTAAAAGTAATGCATAGTGTAATGCCTTACAATTCAGAGACAGTAATATTATAATGTAAAAAAATTACTTTGAAATGACAGTAATAAGTAATGCATAGTACATTACGTTTTTGAAGTAACTTGCCCAACACTGATTAGGGCTGTAACGATATGCAATTCGAAACCAAAATCGCGACACTCATATCCACGATACTGTGTCACGGTGTAAAAAGGCAGAACAGCGACACACCCTTTCTAGTGTTTCACGCAGTGCTTTGCTACTTACACGGCCGCATAAGCAACACACATCTCCCGCTTTACTTACTGGTAGCCTACGTTGTCCAAAAATAAATAAATAAGAAAATAATAATGTCATACCTCTCGTTGCTTTCATTGTAGACTGTGTTCAACTTTACCAAACAGTATAGAAGTAAACCCCTCACCTTGCCCCACTCTCTCTCGCGAGTCGCGCTCCCTCCCTCTCCTGTTCAATGAACACGCGGCCAACACAAAATAAAACATTCACAATCGTGAAATCAAGGACGCATAGAAGACGACTAGCTAAATTACTATTGAATCCGCTTAGCATCATTAGCATGCTGCACATATTTGTTTAAAACTTTTGCATTCAAGTTGACTGATCATCTCAATACCAACGTTTCCCAAAAGGGCCTGTCCCAAGGAGAACAAGTAGGCCTACCTTGAAACTTGAACACACATGGGGAAACTGAACAGTCCAATCAGTAGACTATGATAAGCTAGCTAACTATGCTACTTTATTTACAATATTTCCAGGCTTCAACCAGACAGCTGAATTAAAGAGGTAAAGTTGTAATAAAAATAGTAGGCCTAGGCTATAGGCTAATCTGCATAAAGTGTGCTGTCATAAATATCAGATATTCAGTAAAATCTTTTTATATCAGGATATAAAATGATACAGATATATTATAGCCTACAATATATTGTAATCCTCTCGTATTCTAATGTTATTTAATAAAATGTCTACCCCCCCCCCCCCCCCCCAAAAAAAAAAGGAAAGAAAAATCGAGGTTTGTATCGAACCGTGGGTCAAAAATCGTGATACAAACCGAATCGTGAGGTTGGTGTATCGTTACAGCCCTAGTATGTATACAGGTCTAATCAATGATTAATGATCCATGGTGATTTTTTCTGCTCAAAAACAGCAACGCTTTGGGTAAATCTGGATTTAAAGGTTGTATCAGTGATAGCGGGGATAATTCACTTCTGTTGATGTTCAAACAAAACAGAGAACTAGCTCGCTACTCCCTCCCCTTCCCTCCCGTGCAAATAAAGCTCTCCTAAATGTGCATCTCGTCGGTTGGTAGCAACCCTTGTTGGTAGCAATTGTTTTTGTGTACAGATCTCGGAGCCTAGGCTGCCTACAGAGACACATTTTTTTGACGGCCTGCATTATGGGGCAGGCAGCTAGCGGATCGTTTAGATTAATGTGATCATGATTGGGCCTTTTTTGGGCCTGAAATCACTGATACAACCTTTAACAGTGGGGGCATCAGAATTCATTAGATAGTAATCCTAAGTCTCAGGGATCACACGTGGATACATGCAGTTCTAATAACTTCTTAATGACTTTCTTACTGACTGTGTTTTCACTACTATAACCCATAGGTTCCCCTTCATCCACAAATCTCCTCAGCAGAGGGTAAGAAACTTCTGTCACCGCTTCGTTAATCCACAGCCATTTTTCTCTGCAAACAAAACACGGTGGGTGATGGGAGATGACATGGAATCATGAAGCTTTGTTTCTGTGAGATGTTTGCCTATTATGGTAGTTAATATCTCCCTGGCGAACAAGGAGAGGTGATAAAAGAGGGACTTACTATGTCATTTGCCGCTCGTATTGTAGGAGAAAGATCAGATGAATCACTCGTTAAATGACAAAACGTTTCCCTGTTGATGAAGAGCTAGAGTCATTAATGAAAGGCACGAGCCGAGACAAAACCACAGAGTAGCTGGCAGTTAAAGCTGAAAATGAATCCAAACTCCCTTCCCAAGTCCCCAGGACACTCAGGGACATGCTCACAGTAGTATTTCCACCTGGAATCACTGACACCATGAAGAATACTGTATGTTATGTTCAGAAAAGGATTTACAGACAAGAACACTTTACTAGAGCCTTGCGTCATCGTAACACTGACCTGTAAGCATGTTATAGACACAGGTTACATACTGTATCATACAGATCATTCCAAGTTAATGTACGATGATTCGACATGGTCATCCGATCATGGCATCTGTTGGTAATTGTTACGATGGCTTTAAGATGCCGTAACAGTTAATGTCACATGCAGCTAAATTGTCATAGCAGCACACTGTTGGCATGGTGACATAACGCTGTCAGATCACTCCTTTTGACAGTGCACGGCGTCTGGCCTGAGGTTCTTAGTCTTCACTGAGTTATCTAACAGGCACTGTTGATGCCTTTATTCAGACGCTCATTCCACTGGAGGTCATAGTCCTCTAGGGCCACACCACACAGTCTGGTTTATCTGCATTCAGCAAAGAATCCATTTTTGGGGGGTTGTTGTGGGATTAAGACATTTGGTCACAATAAGAGGTCTGTTAACATATTTCCTTATTAAGGAACTACAAAATTGGTGTGTGTGTGTGTGTGCGTGCGCATGTGTGTACATGTGATTTCATGCGTCTTTGGGTGAGAATATGTCTGTAAATGAGGAGAGCAAGACAAAGGCCAAGGAAATCTTAACAAGAAGGCTCACAACAGAGAGAAAGAGAGTGAATGAGAGAGAGAATGAGAGAGAACAAGAGAGAGAGACTGAAAGAAAGTCAGGGAGCCTAATGATGGTGTGAGAAGCCAGGAGGAAGCGGCAGAGGAGTGGTGTTGGGGGGGGAGTCCAGGGGCCCCTGTAATTGCGGTCAGAGGGTGTTGTGGAGGTGGCCGGTGTTTCTTCATTAAGCCGCAGGTGTGCCCCGGGAGTGCAGGAGGAATCTCTGTCTGGGTCAGCACTGCGCTGCATCTCCGTGCGCGGGTCAGCACTGCATTAGCATACACCGTACGTCAGACAGCAGCCCGCTGCTCTGGGTCGGGCCTGCCATCGGTACAACCGCCGTACAAGCCGTACAATCTTCCGGAGCGATCGCTGCAGCACTGAGCCAAAAACAAGTGGGATAAAGCATTTACAAGCATACAGCATTGTCAAATACAATACAGTGTGAATACGGAAATATGCAGACATGTAACAAATGCTAACACTAATAAATATACCAACAAATACACAGTAGAAGTATGCATCTACTCATAAACAGTAGAAGCAAGCATCTACTCGTACTTGAAGTCAGCATGCATATAAGAACATTCTGTATATGGAGCCTCAACATCCAGTCTTAGATCCAAACAAAACAAACACATTCTAACAACAACAAAAACATATGCACACATAAACAAAACTCACATAAATAAAACAAATACTCACACTCAGTCAGACACACGAACGTGAAGTGAACGTGAACGTGAAACGATCAAGGGTCTATTTTCAGATGCTAACAGGTTCAAACTGTTGTTTTACAGCATGTTAATTGGTGGAGTTTTGAGCAAGAACGTTGTTTGCATTAACACCAAACTGTCTACAGTTCTACTTCTACTTATGTGGTAGTGTGGTGAGGTTGTCTACAGACAAATCAAAGTATTTGAAAGGTTATTAAAATGTTTTTTTTTTATGAAGGGTGTGTTTTTAGGCTACATTAGCTGTCTTCCTGTCGCGACCTTGAAGGAAAGGCGTAACAAGTCAATTAACGAATGCTACGCAAACAGCGCAAACCACAGTCAATGAACGCTAGAGGAGAGTTGCCGACTCTCCTCTAACAAGTCGATTAACGAATACAGCGCAAACCACAGTCAATGAAGGCGAAAGGAGAGTAGCAGACTCTGTTTTGTGCTGCATTCATTAATCTAGTGTAGTATATAGTATATTATAGTATTGAATATAGTATATAGTATATTATAGTATTGAATCTGTGAGGGAAATTTGGTCTCTGCATTAATCCCAATCCGTGAATTAGTGAAACACACTCAGCACACAGTGAACAGACAGTGAGGTGAAGCACCTTTAAACTCTGGCCTTTCCTAGCATTCCAAATCAAAATGGATGACAAGAAAGGACATGCATTTCCTTTGAAGTGTTTTGTGAATTGACTGCGGCTAAGTGTGGCGAGCTGTGTTTGAAAGATGGCACATTTATCAGAGGAGCAAACGGAATTACCATCCAGCTTGCCCCAGGCGCCCCCCCCAACCCCCCCCCGACACACACACATACACACACACCATCAAAAACACACACCAACTACAAAGGCAAAGCTCACACTGCAACTTTACACCAATTTAGCACTCACAACACTGTAAGAAAGTCTTGAGATAATGTTCTTGTGCATAGAAACTGGCCACACATACTAAAAGGTTAAGATATGCAAAGCTTTTTAAAAAATGGCACGTGGACTCCAGTTGGCATGGTAGCTAAGTCATGCCATTCAGTTGGACTGGTATTAGACCCACCTCGACACTAATTGTCATTCTAATGGATTTTTTTCATTAACAGCCTCATTTAGTTGAGAACTACAGTAGCACTTAATTTTCGGTTTTCAGAAACCAAACGAGGAGGCTCTAACAGTGATACAGTTCAAAGAGCTTGCAGGACATAAAGCTCATCTCACATTTCACTGCCATTTTCCCCCCTCTCATACTCACAGTTGTGTTGTGAAACTACCCACTTTAACCACAACCTACTTTAACACAAATGTCCAGGAACCGGATCACGCTGGATCGTTGCACCCTGGATATATTGCCTTTGAGAAGACCCAGTGCCTTTGAATGAGCAAAAGGGCTCTCAGATTGGGACGACTCTTAAGTGTGTCACCGAAATCTGACAGAGGTTTTCCCTGAATGTAACACAATAAAAAATCTTCTACTGTCCTTATTGCTTAGTTGTGTTTTTATATTATATACTTTTAATTACTTTTGCTGCTGTTAGTGAATGTGTGTGTGTTGTCTGTATGCTACTGAGACCTTAAATTTCCCCTGGGGATCAATAAAGTATCTATCTATCTATCTATCTATCTATCTATCTATCTATCTATCTAAATAGTTTGGCCCATACCTAGGCCTCTGTGGAAGCTAACGAAACATCACAGCTGGAGTGGGCAGCAGATGAAAGACCGTAGCACCGTGGTAGATTTTTCTGATGACCTGTACAGTTGTCATTTCCCAGGACAGTAGCATGACTCTCTACTGGATCTAATTGTATGGACGTTTTAGGGATCCTAAGTACAGTGGTCTCCCAGTCACAGTGATGGAGATCATGACATCATCCAAATATACTGCAATTGTGGGAGTTGTTTCCCTTCATTTCTTCCCCATGTCCCTTGTCTCGCCCTGTTTTACAGTGCCCTCCAGAATTATTGGCACTCTCTGGTAAAGTTGACTAAAAACAGGTAGCCTACTGGTATATAAAAAAAGAAAAACATATTTTGGTGATCTCACATAATCTCTTCTAATTTGGATTCATCCAAATATACTCCATTTCTCCCCCATATCCTCTCTCTCTTCTTACAGTTTTATCCCCTTATATTTTCACAACAGATAGTCGAAGTCACTACTCTAATGGTTCTTCTCTTCTCAGTTCCCCCATCCTCAACAACAGTTGGTGTCTCAATAGCTCCTTGGTTAACCGACAGAAGTGCCTGAGATGTGTGTGTGTATGTGTGATAGAGAGAAAAGGAGACGCTCTGTGTGCGTGTGTGTGTGTGTGTGTGTGTGTGTGTTTGTCTCTGTGTGAGAGAGAGAGAGAAAGGGAGACTGTGTGTGTGTGTGTGTGCGGGAGAAAGGTAGACTGTGTGTGTGCGTGCACGCACACGCGTGTGTGTGTGTGTGTGTATGAGTAGGTGGCTGGCTGTGGGAAGAATAGATGGCAGGAAGATTATCCTTTGTGATGAGAAACATTATTTTATTCTTTGGATAAGTGCAAGCAAAGTCATCTCGGATTCGCAGAAACAATCAATCCTCGGACCACTTACGGCTTCGGCGCCCGTAGGTAAAGGCGCTCCCGCATTCATTATTCCCCGGGCCAACCGTGAAGCGGCGGGACATGACTCGCATGGCAAATGCCGGCTTTGCCTATCTGATACTTTCCAATCTGCTCTGGGAAGTCTATAGAACCCCCTCCACACACACGCACACACACACACACACACACAACACACACCATCCCCACCCCTCTTTCATCCACGACCCACCTCTTCCCAACCCCTACACACACACACTGGGTGCCAATCAACATTACAACTTTCCATTTCTAGCCGTAATCAACATCGCTATGAGCCAGCAGTCGATACAGTGCAGTAGCAGGAGGGAGTGTACAAGAGCAAGGACACACCATCAGATGCTTTCCAGAGGGAATATATATATATATATATATATATAACGTTATATATATATACATATATATATATTTCCGATCTTATTTTCACTCCACATTTATAATAGACTCAGTGGCCCATGAAGAGAGATTATATGAAAATCAAAATCAATTATGGTGCCAAATGTGTCCAGAAACTGAAAACAAGATGCACCCGAGGTCAGTGATTATGGAACTGTCTGACGTTAGGATATCTTATTTTTCCATCACTGTCTTTTACATTTCTTTTTGGCCCGTCTCATTTCCAGAGTCCCTGAAAAAGAATTGTCAAGGTGAAGTCACCTGTTTCATTAAGAGAAAAAGCCGCAGTATAAACAAATAGAATAAAACCTGGTTACTGTAACAGAGCTGTAAAATCCAAGCAATCTGCCTTGCATCAAACACAACTAGATGTACCGCAGAGCGGTACAAAATATGACCACCGCCCAGTCCAGCAAATTTTTTCCACAAAAATAAATCACGCTGAAAGGCTTATATGATTCTAACTGTCTCACTAAATTGCATTATCCACACTCAATTCTCACTGGTATCTGCTAGACAACAAGTACCAAAACATGATTAGTTCATAGATTTCACATGTAAAACAAACATACAGGGAAAAAATTGGTCATCTTAGTCCCTACGGTTCTTAAGGTATTCACAGAAAACTGTGTCTGCCCTACCCTCCTTTCGGGGGGTCCAGTCCAGCGGGGGGGCTACAGATCAAAACGAAAAATGATGGTTCCATGCTATCCATGTGGGGTTACATGCCCACCAAGAAAAAGAAAAAGAAAAAATCTGACTAAACCTATATGACCGCCGCTTCGCTGCGCGGCGGTCATAATAAATATACAGTCCTACTGTATATACAGGAAATAAAACTCAGTATTAGTCCATCATGACATGTCTGTGGAGACACATGCATCATGCCTTCACAGCATGGAAATGACTTGGACCTGCCAGTCATTTTGGAAAAGATTTCTGAATTATTGCATAATCTTACCATACCATCATAATCCATTAGCACATTTTTGTCATGGCATTGGTTGACCTTTTCTGACATTCAGCATGTAGAAAATAATTTTGACAACTGATGGAACAGTGATTTAAATAGTAATTTCACGAATGTGTGTGTGTGTGTGTGTCTCTGTGTGTCTGTGTGTGTGAGAGAGAGAGAGGGGGAGAGAGAGAAAGAGAATTATAGAGGAATGGAGTTCCTTGAGCATCTATGTATCTTTTGACAACTAGATTCAGCAATACTGATAGTGTGTTTGGTGACTGGATAGGATGATACATATTTGTATGAACATACATGTAATATGTGTGAATGTGTGCCATGACCTCTAAAAAAATATGCTGCCAATCCTTTCCTCAAGCGCCTTGTACCGTGTACTTACTACTTAGTTAATTAGTAATTACAACATAGTATGTTTGTTTATTTTTATGTAATTTCTAAATGTACCTGGGATAACATTACGATTAGGCAATGCATTTATACTGTATGTAAGTTATTACAAAAAGTGCAAAATGATCAGTCATGACTTGTATAGTGCACTTAAGATAGAGTAGGATCAAATGTGGTGAAGAACGCGCAGACAAGCTGACATACATTGTGTCAATGTCTAGTTTCTGTTCCACTGGCCTGGTCCTGGCCCCACTCACAATCAACATCTCCCCCCACGGCTCAGCATTCCCCTTGATCTGCACTACTTTCTAACCCCCGTCCTCCCCTCACCCTGATCACTAAACCATTAAGACTCAAATCTTTCAGTGACAGAACATTCTCCTCAGCAGACTCTGGAACTGCTCTTATGTCTGTATGTATCTATGTATCTATATGTATCTGTATGTATGTATGTATGTTTGTATGTGTAGCCAGTGGGACTTTAGGACCCAGGAGCGAGTAGCAAGGGCTTAAAGGCTGAGGTGTCCATAGGGGCGGGTTCTTGTGTTTTCAGTCACCTGTTTAGCCAGGGAAACGGAGCGGAGTGGAACCGCGGTAAGTTTGAATTGTTTGGCACGCTGTTGTACTAGGCCAGCATTAGCTGCCTCATCATGGGTTATGGCACTTATAAGTCTGTTCGTTCTTGTAGATTACAGATGAGTGTTGGTGGCCAGTAGGGATGGGCAAAGCGAGGCTTTATGAAACACTGAAACGTTCGAAGCAATTGTGCCGAATTGTTCCGAAGCTTTGAAACAATTCCGACACCTCAGAGCTGTTTAGGGTGAAACAAATCTGTCAAATGCTTCGTATTGGAAATGTAGTGTTTAAAGTTCCTGGCTCTCTGTGTTACCTGTGTTCAGTCTTTGTCAAAAGCAAAGCAGCATGCCCTTGGTCAATAACTGAAGTCACAATAAAGATAGATAGTTTGTGTGCAGTCACCAGTAATTGAATCACGGAAGCGTCTCTGGGTTTAACGCCGGTGAAGCAGCCGATTTGGTTCCCCTGGATTTCCTGTTTCCTTTACGCCAATGTTTTGAAGTTCTTGCGTTGTTGCTGGTTACCGTGCGTATTCACAGTGCTGTATTGCGTTTTCCGTGTTTTCAGCTACGGTAACCGTCTAGAGCTTCCGTGTAAAGACCTAGAGGGGATGTGATTTTTATTATCAGGGTGCGATTTGTGTAAAAACCAGAGGGGGGGGGGTGATTTTGAATAAGTTTGTAACCCCCCCCCCCCCCAAAAAAAAAAAAAAGAACGAACGATTCATAGCCTAGTAATGTCATGGCTAATAATACCCTAGGCCTATATTATTATGACCGCCGCGCAGCGAAGCGGCGGTCATATAGGTTTAGTCAGATTTTTTTCTTTTTTTTTTTTTCTTTTTCGCATGCCCAAATTTCTGTCAATGATTCCCGGGACACTGAAAGACCGGGGTACACGAAACTTGGTGGGCATGTAACCCCACATGGATAGCATGGAACCATCGTTTTTCGTTTTGATCTGTAGCCCCCCCGCTGGACTGGACCCCCAAAAGGAGGGTAGGGCAGACACAGTTTTCTGTGAATATCTCGAAAACGTAGGGTTTACGAGGACCTTTCTTTTTTTTGTATGTTGATCTCAAGGGGCCATGTCAACTCATTCCATAACCACTCATTTCATGTATAGCGCCACCTAGTTAAACACAAAAAAGTAAAAATGAGGTGTTGTAATTGAAGGTATCTGTGACCTAACAAAGTCAAAACTGTACAAAATTGGAAGTGTAGGATCATTATGACACCCTCTGTATGCACGCCAAGTTTCGTGGAATTCCGTTCATGGGGGGCCACACAATAAATTCATTTATGTTACTATACACCAACTGGCCTGTAGGTGGCCGGAGACAGTTTTCTGTGAATATCTCGATAACCGTAGGGCCTACGAGGTCCACCTTTTTTATGTATGTTGGTCTTAAGAGGGCATGTCAACCCATCCCATTACCACTTATTTCATGTATAGCGCCACCTAGTTAAAAATTAAAAAGCAAAAAATTAGGTGTTTTCATAACAATATCTCTGGCTGACAAGGTCAAAACTGCACGAAATTAAAAGTGTATGATCATTATGACACCCTCCGAATGCATGCCAAGTTTTGTGTACTTTCGTTCATGGGGGGCCTTACAATAAAATAATTTATGTGTACATTTAGTGACGTACACCAACAAGGATTCCCGGGACACTGAAAGACCGGGGTACACAAAACTTGGTGGGCATGTACCCCCACATGGATAGCATGGAACCGTCATTTTTCGTTTTGATCTGTAGCCCCCCCGCTGGACTGGACCCCCTGAAAGAAGGGTAGGGCAGACACAGTTCTCTGTGAATATCTTGAGAACTGTAGGGCCTAGGATGACCATTTTTTTCCGTATAGACATATGTACGGTTGCATGCACAGGCACATACGCAGGCACACACACAAGCACGCACACACACACACACACACACACGCATAACATAAACATGTACATGCACACATGCACACAATTCAAGAATTTCTCAGAATTATGAACAGGCAAGATGGAGGTGGGGTTGTATAAAATTAATTTTACATGTGAAATCTATGAACTAATCATGTTTTGGTACTTGTTGTCTAGCAGATATCAGTGAGAATTGAGTGTGGATAATGTAATTTAGTGAGACAGTTAGAATCATATAGGCCTTTCAGCGTGATTTATTTTTGTGGAAAAAATGTGCTGGACTGGGCGGCGGTCATATTTTGTACCGCTCTGCGGTACATCTAGTTTTTGCCACCTTTGTAACATTTTAGTTTTAGTTTACCGTGGTGTATGACTTTAAACGGCGAGTGTGCTTGGTATGACGATCAGCTCCTCTAATGCAGGGTAGGACTACGTTTTGACAAGCATACAAATTCACCTTGTTCTTGCCCCATCTGAAATGACTTCTCTACTTTTGCTGCCTCCATCCTTTGTGTATTTGTTGTGTAAAAAACGTTGTATATTATGGCACTGAAGTCTTAAGTTAGTGAATTGGCTAACAGTGTTGGTAACCAAATAGCCTACACATTGCGCTACACGCTGCGTATAGGCTACGTGCATTCTCTCTCCTGCTGATTTGCGTTCAGTAGCCAAGTGCGTAATATTGCAAAAGTTGAAAAAATAAATGTGTTTATTGTAGCCTACAGAAAATAAATAGCCGATCATACTGTCAGATAATTGCCTACAGTGCAGTGAAGAGTTTGGAGAGTAAAGTTATAGGGCAACTTGAAGTTTTATTAAAATAATTTACGAACCAGAACATAAAGACCATGAAGCTTCTATTTCTTGCAGCTGTTAAAACACCCGCTAGATAGTTTAAATACCCACCAACATACGTTTTTGCAGTACAGATTATTTCTAAAAGTTATTTGTCTACTACTGGCTGATTTATCAAATGAGTGCTTTCTCGTTCGTCCTCCGCAAACTACAGGTGTTTCGGTAGAGAGCCATTGAATAAGCGATGCCAAGCAATTTCTGTAACACTTTTTGTGACATTCAGCAAATATCTCCTCATTTAATGTAAGTTCCTTCGGACAATAGGCCTACGTTCTACTCTACGTGCAGTTGTCCTCCATCTCAGTTGCATCAGTTTTCTAATTTTGAAGGTTCTAAAACATTATTATGCTTCACTGAATCCTTCTCGTTTTCTTTCATTTGTCCAGCTAACTTTTCCATTGAACCTAGCCATTTATGATGGATTACACACTCGACATTCTGAAATGTCCTGCACGATCAAGGCCAAATTAAGTTATCACGCAGCCACTGTGTCAGCAGCATCAGTGCTGACGGTGACGGTGCTTTTCTGATTTCAGATTATTATGTAGGCTAGCCTACTAGACTGTTCTCACGTTGCAGCGCTTTACTTATATGAAGTAGCATTAATCAATGTGAGGGGCAGAGGGGGATAAATGTTGTCCCCCCCGACGATAAAAATAATTTAGCAGAGGTAGGGATAGGAAAACCAGAGGGTGGGAAATCCTCACCATCCCCCCCCTACAAATCACACCCTGTTTATTATGATCTATGTTGTAGAATGGGTAGGTAAATACAACGAATCTCGATATCCGCTGGGAACTCTCTCTCACTCTCGCGGCCAGGTGCGTAGGCCTATAACCAACAAAGCATTGAGACGGTCCCCCTGCTCTGCGCGCTGAGAATATTAATATCAAATGTTTTTCAACAGACTGTGCTGGTGTTACAGGGTGTTTGTATAATTGCTGCCTTGTGCTGGGGCGGATGGCCTAGCCAAAGTAGGTATTTGTTAGCCTGATTATCTAATTAACTGTTAGACTTTGGCCTTGCAAAGACTCATCCTTATTTTATGTGTTGCCCGTTGTTATACCAGGTCCCGTGCGCTCCGTCATACGTGTGCACTGGCTTCTGTGCGCTCCAGCGTCTGTGTGTGTCTGCTCACACGAGGTTATTAGAAGCCTTTTGTGAATGAACCCCGTCTCTCGTGAGTGCTTGAAAGTTTAAGTTCTTTCAATGTATATCATCAGTAAGGTGAATGAGTGTGTGTGTTATGTGGATAAATTAATAAGTGTATGTTTTGTCTTTTTAGGTCTTACTTTGTTTGGACATCCAGCCACTGTTTTCTCATGTATGAAACTTTTGTATGTTTTTATCATTTATTCATATCATGCCTATGAACTTATATGGTTAATGTCAAGCTCTTCCGGTCATTAATCTTTTACCATTGAGATAAATTGTTGTGTTTGGGCAGTGTGCAATATTACGGGGGGGGGGACAGGGGAAAGTGCCAGTGGGCATGTGCAGTTGGGATAGCTTTAGCGGATCATAGTGGCACGCACGCACGCACTTTACTTGTTCTCAAATTTAAGTGGCCATTGCTTGGGTTCTCATAGCTAGTGGGCAGGGCTCAATGCTCAATGTATTAAGGTGACCACTGTGTGGTGTGATTAGAGTTTGTGTGTACTAACAAAGCACTTTATGGTTAATGCAGTGTAGCCCTGGGTGCTGTCTTTGGTGTGCTGAATCCTTTTGGAGCCTTGTGCTCATGATGAACTAAATGTGGATTTACTGTCAACATTGAGTACTGTGGTCCGGCCCAATATTTAGTGTAATCCCTCATATGAATGCTTGTCTATGAGAACTATGTCTATGTACTACTATCATTAATGTTGTTCCTGTACGAAGCACCTATTTTTATAACTCTGAAGACCATAAATAAATGATGTCGACATTGCTTTTGCTACATCAGCCTCCAATCGTTTCATTCACTTGAATAATACTAGCGTGGGGTACATCATTAGTCTACAGTACTAGTTGGGTCTCTCATCCCAGTCCAATAAATGGGAGTGGCGTAGTCAGACCATATTGTGGTATAATACAACTGGGTTGTAACTCCCAATGGCCACATATGTATGTATGTATGTGGTACTGTTGTCCTTCTTTGTTTCTTTGTTTCCCCCATTCTGTAAGCGACTTTGGGTCTTTGAAAAGCGCTATACAAATAAAATGAATTATTATAACTTTGAACACACACACACACACACACATACAAACACACACACACACATACACACACACACACACACACTTGCTCTAATAATTATTCACAACTCTTCACTTTGAATCCAAGGAGAGAGGACAGGATGCCGGTTGATGTTAGAAGCATCACATCCTATCAAGCGTGATGTACATTTCCTTTCATCCTGTGACTGCTATTTTTTGCATCCAAGCTAATGTGTAATGAACGCAAACTTGAGTTTGAGCATGGACCTCTGAAGAAGACCACAGTCAGAAAAGGAGACCCAGGGTCGTGCTGGTCATCGGGGAAGGTCGCATCAGCAAACTCTCCGCTGTCGCCCTCCCGGAAACATGAAAGAACGTTGCGCTCAGATCACTTGCATCAGTCCTTCAGATCATTTCACTTTGTTACATCACATCCTCTGGCGTTTTGTTTTCTTTTCCTGGTCTCCCCTGTGCGGCTTCTCCCAGACGCCCATCACAGCCCATCCTTGTCACGCTCCACTGCGACCCAGAGTTTTGCTCCGTCGAGCCCGTGACTCAACGCCAACTTGTCCGGCCCCGTATCTCCTCAGCATCAAAGCCAGCGGACTTTGATCTTCCCACAGGCAGGGACCACACCTTAGAAATGCACAGCGCCGAGACCTATTTACATCTACTGTCAATAGGGAGAAAAATATTTAAAGGCTGATGTTGAAAGACTGCTGAGAGGTCTTAGTGCAGAGCCCGTGTAATTTCCTGAGGCATTATTATATCAGGCTTTACTAACCACACAGAAGCACTGGAATCCAAAATAAATAACAATTAGTTACTTGGCGAAAATATGACTGTAGCTTTCCAGACTTTCCGTTAGTTCCTGCATTATGAGTGTCAGACAGACATCACAGCTTGTGGAGTCTATTAGGTCCGCGCGCACACACACACACACACACACACACAAAAACCTCTCTCAAGCTACAGCCACAGTATACTATCCCTGGTGATGTGTAGTAAGGGACATTACTCTGCACATAACAGGCAGACCCAAGCGAACGCTCTACAGTTCTGTCTCTGCACATAACAGGCAGACCCAAGCAAACGCTCTACAGTTCTGTCTCTGCACCTAACAGGCAGACCAAAGCAAACGCTCTACAGTTCTCTACAGCTTACCACCACACCGATTAAACCATGGTCAGGTTAATGGAGTTATATGGCATGACGGACAGAAAGGGAAAAGAAACATTACCATGCAAAGCTCCTTTTATTCAATCCTAGGCTCATCCAAAAAGCACATACATTTAGCATGGTAGGTAAGTAAATCCTTAGGTAGTATTGGAACACTGATTTGTCTGCATTTGTATGAATGGCACCAGGGTAGCCTCCTATTCAGGGTAGCCTCAAATGCCAAGCTGTGGGCTGTCAAACGTAGCAGAGCCACAATACATTTTTGTAATGTAATACCCATTAAAAGAGGTGATGAAATGCTCAGCAGAATTTCGGACCTCAACCGATGGCTGTCAAAGTGGTGTGCCAATAACAATGTGGGCTTCATAGATAACTTTAGCTCCTTCTGGGGGAAACCTGGACTGTTGAAAAGAGACGGTATCCATCCCACATGGGAGGGTACTGCCCTCCTTTCAAGGAACATAGACCGTCACTTAACCGAGGCTAGTTCCTGACGAACCAGAGATCCAGGAAGCAGAGATAAGGTCTTACACAGATCTCTGCCGTCCTAACAGTCACCCAGGTATACAGGGCACACAAGGCCAAATAGAGAGCGTGTCTGTACCAAGACTGTCAACTCTTACTCGACCCACTAGGGGAATTATTCGTAGCAATCTTATTACGATAAAAACTTCTTCGGTGAAGCAAATTCCTCCAAAAACGCAACTTACACTTGCTTTACTTAATATTCGATCACTGTCAAGTAAAACTGCCTTGGTTAATGAAATTATTACTGACAATCATATAGATGTTATGTGTCTTACTGAAACCTGGCTTAAACCAGATGAATACCTTCCATTAAATGAGTCTACACCTCCCTCCCATTTGAATTATCATGTACCACGCCACACTGGCAGGGGAGGTGGAGTAGCTACAATCTATCTATCTAGTCTTCTCACATCTCCCAAGCTCACACACAAGTTTAAATCTTTTGAAGTTCTAGTCCTCAATTTTTTACCGCCAGACTGGAAAACTAATCAGCCTGTAACTGTGGTCACATTGTACAGACCCCCTGGCCCCTACACTGATTTCTTAGAGGAATTTTCTGATTTCCTTTCTACTTTAACTATCCAAACAGAAAAAATACTTATATTGGGTGATTTTAATATTCATATGGATAATGTGCACGATTGTCTCACAATTGCATTTCAATCCCTAATTGACCATGTCGGGTTCTGCCAAAATGTTAATTCGCCCACGCACCGACATAACCATACTATTGATCTAGTCTTATCATACGGCATAAACATAGAGCAGTTAACAATCTTGCCACAACACCCGACCTTAACTGACCACCATCTAATTACTTTTACAATGACATTACAACATGCAGTACCCAATTTAGCTGAATACTACAGCCGCGGCTTATCTGAAAAAACTAATGCAGACTTTCTAGAAAAAATTTCGCTTACGCTTGCCCCATTCCGGACTCATGTAGTAGGCCTATCAGAAGGCCCATTCCTTAATCCAGCCGAGGTCGACTTGTTAACTGATAATGTGATGAACTCATTACGCTCAACCCTTGATTCAGTAGCACCACTCAAAAAGAGAATGAGAAAACAAGTAAGGCGTGCTCCATGGTATACCACACAGACAAAAACACTCAAACGAACAGCGCGTAAACTTGAACAAAAATGGCGTACCACTAAATTGGAAGTTTTTCGCCAAGCATGGAAAGATAGCCTTATCACCTACAAAAAAGCACTCAACGAAGCCAAGTCAACTTACTACTCCTCGCTGATCGAAGAAAACAAAAACAATACAAAATTTCTCTTTACCACAATCTCCCGCCTGACGAAGAACCACACCGAAGTAACCGAATCTATCCCTATTTGCCTAAACAGTAATGACTTCATGAACTTTTTCAATGACAAAATTGAAACAATTAGAGATAAGATTAATATCCAGTCAGTCTCACCAAATATTTATACTCCATTGCTGAACGGTAGCGAAAACATAATTGAATCACAGATGAGACGAACAACGTTGAATTCATTTACACCTATTGACATATTAGACCTCACTTCCACAATCTCTTCATCAAAATCTACAACTAGTCTACTAGATCCTATTCCTACTCATCTTCTGAAGACTGCTCTTCCTTTGTTGGATAATGCTTTGCTCCAGATTATAAATAACTCACTGCTATCAGGCCATGTACCACAGTCGTTTAAGTTATCTGTCATTAAGCCATCCCTCAAAAAGCCTACCCTTGACCCTAACAACCTGGCCAACTATAGGCCTATATCTAATCTCCCTTTTTTGTCAAAAATACTAGAAAAAATAGTGTCGAAACAAATTGGTACCTTCTTGCATATGAATAAAATCCAAGAATTATATCAGTCTGGTTTCAGAGCTCACCACAGTACTGAATCAGCCTTAGTTAAAGTTTTTAATGACCTCCTCATCGCTGCCGATAATGGACATATATCAATATTGGTCCTCCTGGACCTCAGTGCTGCCTTTGACACCATAGACCACAACATACTACTCCACAGGCTTGAACATTCGATAGGCATTAAAGACTCAGCACTCGCTTGGTTTAGATCATACCTTTCCAACCGCAGACAATTTGTACAGGTTCACAATGAACCATCTACCCAGACTATGGTAAAATATGGGGTGCCTCAAGGCTCAGTACTAGGGCCCCTGTTATTTTCTCTCTATATGCTTCCTCTAGGCTCAGAAATTAGGAAACACGGCATTAAATTTCATTCTTATGCAGACGATACACAACTATACCTTTCCATAAAACCTGACGAATTGACTCCGTTAGCCAAACTTGACACATGTATACGAGACATAAAGACATGGATGACAAACAATTTCCTGCTTTTGAACTCAGATAAAACAGAAGTCATGGTTTTAGGTCCTAAAAAGATGAGGGATATCCTATCCTCATCACAGGCTACATTTACTGATCTCCGACTATCCTCATCCACATGTGTTAAAAATCTAGGAGTTACAATTGACCAAGACCTATCACTAAGTAATCACATAAAACAGATTACCAAAGTTTCATTCTATCATTTAAGGAACATTTCAAAGATAAGGAAGTCTTTATCCCTACCAGACGCTGAGAAATTAATCCATGCTTTTGTCACCTCAAGGATTGATTATTGCAATGCTCTATACGCTGGCTGCAATAACACCTGTCTAAAGAGCTTACAGCTTATACAAAATGCAGCTGCTCGCACACTCACTAGAACTAAAAAATATGAACATATTTCCCCTATCCTGGCATCTCTACACTGGCTGCCTGTTAGAAGTCGCATTGACTTCAAAATATTACTTCTAACATACAAAGCCATTAATGGCCAGGCACCAGAATATATTAAAGATCTCCTAGTTCCATATAACCCACCCAGACCGCTACGATCACAGAATACTGGCCTTCTTGTAATTCCAAGAATCTCAAAAACTACAGTAGGAGGCAGAGCTTTCAGCTATCGCGCACCCCTCCTCTGGAATAATCTTCCTACCTCAATTCGACTAGCAGACACCCTCCCTATTTTTAAGTCTAGACTTAAAACATACCTCTTTACTGCCTCCCATAGTTAGGTATGGTGCGTGGAAATTCACCCACCTCAGGGTTTTTTGGAATGGACCACCCTGCTGAGTCCTCGTGTGACTGGCACCCCAGTCGCACGTGCGATGGTGGTCACTGACCATACCTGCGCTGGTGTCGACTACCCCTCACCATGCCTTAGTTATGCTGCTATAGCATAGTGCTGTCATGGACTTTTCATGTGTCACGCCGTACAACCCCCCCCCTCTCCTCTCCCCCCTTCTCTCTCTCTCTCTCTCAACTCTCCCTCTCTTGCCTATTCCCACCATGGTATACTGTAACAATATATAGTACTACTGATTACTTATTGACATTAACCATTCTGATTTTCAGTAATACTAACCCACTCTACATCTCTCTTTCTTCCCCCTTACTGTACCTCACTTGTGAGGTATATCATCACCAGCCATCAACCATCCGTGTGTTGGCCCTCCTCTCACCCATCTCACCTGAAGTCCCATCCTCGACTGCCCTATTACTGCCCCCTATCTGGACTCCTGGCCCGTACAGCCTAGCGACCCACCACCAGCCTATGACAACTCTGCCTGGATTACTGGCCCATCCACCAACCCACCACATGCCCCTCGGAAACTCCCTTCCCCTGGACAATCCCAATGCTGGACTATTGAACTTTCTGTCACTAAATCAGGAATAACGAATTACCATAACGGATACGTAATCATCCCACCTCTTGTAACTTTCAGCTCAAGTGCTTAACACCATGTCTTATTCTCTACACCCGACTATCATATGCATTTGTCATGTATACAGACCTTACTGTCATGTACTGACCCTAGGCAGATGGGTCAGGCCCTTGAGTCGTGGATCTGCTCGAGGTTTCTTCCTATATATATCTCCAATTCTAGGGAGTTTTTCCTCGCCCCTGTTACCCATGGGCCTCTCTCTTGCTTTCCTTTTCTTCCTTTCTTTCCGTCTTTCTCTGATTGCCTACATTCTGTAAAGCGCCATGATACATGTGTTATGTTTTGGCGCTCTATAAGCACAATAAATTGAAATTGAAATTGAATACAGCACTGCATATGGAAGGTCTCTTTTCTTATTCAAACTGAATAGGGTCCACACAACAATCTCCAGACCTCTTCCGATGCTTCTTTATATCTATGTACACATACAGATGTACACATACACATATTTGCTAACTCCCACAGATCCATCCTCTCGGGTCCATAAAAACATGCCTTGCCGCTCTTTGAAAGCTCACCCACACACAAAAGCATATATGAAGAACATCTACTCGTGAACTAGTGCTGTGTCATTAGGACAAGCAAAAGAAGCAGTACTGAGCTTAAGTTGCCTTTGAATTGAGTAGACAAGCTATACCAGCTGAAAAGTGGCTCGGGAGATTCTCATTACTTGCGAGATATGTCGAGTTCTTTTCGATGTCTTTTATCTCTCAATAAAGTAAGAGAGCCTATTGATGTTGACCATGAAAGATCAGCTGAGGGGTGGGGGCTAGTCCACTTGTCGTACTTATTTTCCTTCAAGTGTGGTAAAAAAAAACAACACTTTTACTGTATCTAATTTCTTCTAGTGGTGAGCTGATATGGTGTGTAAGCTTGCTTCTAGCTTATATGCCATAGCCTTGTATGTAGGTACAGGGCATTCACAACTTAAACTCTGTCACATCACAGAGACTTGTGGGAGAAAAAGATACTGCAATAATGGTTGCAATAATTACTCCTTGAGCTGGTGTGCGTTCCTCTTGGCCTAATGCTCTGGCCTAAATGCCCCAGTCTTTACATTACTGAGAGGTTGTGTTTTCACATTGGGCACAGCAACCAATTCAAATGTTTCTTCACTTGTTTACACACACACACACACACACACACACAGACACACACACACACACACACACACTCCCCCACCACATGCTGGCCCATCTAGCTAGTGTCACCATCTCTGACCCATTTTGCATGGTGAGGTCTGGGCTCTGTTTATAGAAAACAATGCAATGTGATGTGTTATTCAAACAATGAGGTGTTATCAGTGTTTAATAAGACAAAATGCTATTCTTACAAAGTTACAACTGTCTTAGAGATGATAATGCCTTTCTGTCATACGTTAACATGTCTGCTGACAAAACAAAAGATAAAGTATAACATTACTAACTGCATTTGATTGTAGTCAATTGATATACACTATTCCATTTTCACTGTATAGCAAAAGCATTTCTCATTCAATTGCATGTTGAGGTGATCTATGCAGATCTAGCAAATCACCTGTATTTACAAACACAAGTCAGGTAGCAAGTTTGTTAAGCAGGGACAATTATATGACTTTACATAAAGGAGGAACACCCAGTGGAAATAGTTTACTCTAATTTTGCCATTAACAGTCACATGGTGACTGACAAGCCAAGTCAAGAGTGGCATGTGATACAGTGATATTAAAATGAACCGACAAAGGACTGAGCACTGTGCTGACAATTGGCCCTAGTTACCCCGAACCCTCTCTGTCCCGGCATACAACTGCAATGTGCTCTGAGTGAGCACACTCATGCATCTCCGTGTGGTCAGACATCAGTGTCCCCTCCAAATTAAACCCTGCTTCAGACATGAACCGTGGCCAGGTCTGGCATTAGCATATAGACTGATAATATTCAGTGGAACCTGACGAGTCTTGCACACGCCCCTCTCTCTGTCGCCCACCTCATCTCTCGCTTCTCACCACACAAGAAGAAGAATGAAAGAAAGAGTGAATGAAACACTAGTCACAGTTCCACTTCCTCATCTCCATTCCAGGGACTCAGCGAGCTGGGGGTGTATCTGTATATATATATAAATATCTCTTCATCTTTGTGATTTGTTTGAGCAGCTTCTCTGGCAGATTATTGCTCCACTGGGTTGCTTAATGTGTGACGAGGGTTTTTAATATGTATGGACCTCCTTTATACCTGCAGAGTTAAGCTTACTTTCTTCTGAGGAGGAGGCCGTAGAGCAGGGATTGAAGAGTGTAGGCTAGTTTGCTTCCTCTTCTTTATGTAAGGCAGTGCAAAAGAGAGAGAGAGAGAGAAAGAGAAAAAGAAAGATGGAGAATGTGCAGAAGTGAGATGAGGGGATGAAAAAAGACATAGAATTTTAAATTAATCCGCTTCAGTCTTGGGAAGGGCTCTGTAGTAGTCAGGGCTGCACCAGGGCCGTGGTCTCTTCCATGTTGGGCTTTGGGAAATTAGTTTGATTCATTCTGCCATCAACCCCATCCCTTATTCCTTCACTGCCAGACATATTTTTATGTCTTTGTTCATCTCTAACTTAAAGAGGATAATACTCTCCCTTTTAGAAATGGGCTGGGGGGGGGGGGGGGGGTGGAACAGCAGGTATGAAGAAAGGATAGAGAGAAACAGAGGGACAGAGAGAGAGAAAGATATGATGAGAGAGAAGGGAAAGGATGCAAGCATATGATTATTCTCCTCCATTCAAATAGCAGCATCTAAATCACTACTGGGTTGAGAATCCAATGATCACCATAGCAAATGCCCCATGGCATCAACACAGCATTGTTACACAGATTCTCACAGAAATGAAGTAATCGGACCTTTTTATTGGGATAAGCTAAAATCAGATAAGCAAATGATAATGATAATTGTAAGCACTTTTCAAGGAGTGGCTACATGTCTCTACATAGTCAATACTTCAGTGAGCAATACAAAAACAAGCATAAGAGCCGGAAACATTAGCCAGTAGGAGGAATCCATAACAAAGAGCGGGCAAGAAAAGCTTCTTGTAGTTCCAGCAGTAGTTTTAGAAAAAAGTAGTTTTAGATCGTTAAGGTGGAGAAGATACTTCGTCGTAGTTCATGTCTATGGGCGCGAAATGGGGATCGAATCCTGTCTGTATAAAGAGGCGTGTCGATGACATATTGATGAGCGTACGTTGGCCAACAGCAGTGGAATAAATAACCAGCGCACACCTGATATAAGGTCGATTTTCTCCAGACTGGAATGCTCAAAAATGCTAACAATGTACCTGAAATGTTCAGAAAGGTTTGATCATGAAAACATGCCCAAAATTCACATTCTTAACTTTATAGAACCAATATCTTAGTATATGTGGTGAAATTCTGAGCTATGGCCATAGACTTCAATGGAGCAGTCGCTTCCTCTGCTCTGCATAAAGGGGAGCCCCCCCCCCCGAAGTGGCTCTTGATGAAATACCTTGCTCCGCCTTAACAATCTTTGGTTATAACTCAGATACTGTTGGTCATCCTCCTACACCCCCCCCTCCCCCACCACACACACACACACTCACACACACACATGAAGTATTTCATTTCAGCATAATATGTGTACATTTATTATTTCTACTTATTCTTATTCTATGTTACTTAAGTGAAGACACCTTCTATATGTACAGTATGCAAAGGAAAAATTAAATAAGACCTTTACCCATCAAATCATTACAGGTCAATTAATGACTTCTGTAACTCATTCTTGTATTACAATCTTTTCATTTAAGACTTTTTTTCTCTCTGTCTCTCTCTTTCTCTCTCTTTCCCTCTGCCTGTCATATTTCAATTCTTTTCAAGGTGCTTCGGTGGCCCGCTGTGTATGAGAACTAAGCTCAAGCGGTCCTGCTCATGTCATTCAAGAAACAGTAAAGAAAAGCTTAATGCAGGAGCCATGATTTAGCAGCAGGGGGGTCAGATAATGGGGTGCTCAGATGCGAACATACAATCGACCGAGCTGGTATGTAACGGTATCCCAGTGGATGACACCGATTCTGCAACTCTCGCATTATTTAGGTTTTAATGGTCTGTATACTGTCATTACAAGTTCAAATACACACATGTAAACAACATCAGGGCTAAAATACTGTATTGAATGTCCGTTTTAAGTGTTTGCGCTTTCGGAGACATACTAATGGTTTGTCAAACGACTGAAGGTATTCAAGCTTTCATCGTCCTCCTTTTGTCTTGTGCCTTGCAGTGTCGTGATTTGCTGCTCTTGTGCCATGCAGAGCTTCTCCCTTTGCAAGGCTCATCAGATGATCGCGGAGTGTAAAACCAAAAGCTTGCAGATGTGGGTGTGCGATAAGGTGTTAGCTCTGGGCCTCATCACACAGTGGGTCTGCCATCGGCGCCCACTGGACTGAGCCGAGGCCTGGGCAGACAGCATGCCTGATAGCCTCACCCTTGGCAGGGGATGGGACAACTGGCCCAGCAGGGGGACCAGTGTCCTGCTGGTTGCAGGAGGTCTGTGTTGGGTTGGATTGTGTGGGTGGGTGTGTTGTGTATATTTCTGCATGTGTGTCTGTGTGTGTGTGTGTGTGTGTGTGTGTGTGTGTGTGTGTGTGTGTGTGAGTAGTGTGTGTGTGTGTATATAAGAACAGACACATTGTGACAAGACAGAAAGATTTATTTCCTTTTCTAAAGATATTAAGTGGATTTAGAGAACACACAATGATAGTCTAACAAAGAAAGATTCAAGGTCAGATTGACAAAGACAGAGACACACACACAGAGAAAAGGCCAGGGTCCGTCCAAACATCCAGCTATGGTCTGGTCTTGAACTCAACGTTGAACAAAACCGATACCTTTAGTTGAGTTTGGCAAAGTCTGGTGTACTGATAGATAGATAGATAGATAGATAGATAGATAGATAGATAGATAGATAGATTGATACATACTTTTACTTACTTACTTACTTACTTACTTTCTTTCTTTCTTTCTTTCTTTCTTTCTTTATTGATCCCCAAGGGGAAATTCAAGGTCTCAGTAGCATACAGACATCACACAACATGCACATACAGCAGAAAAAGTAATATAGTATATATAATCAGTGTTGGGAAAGTTACTTTAAAACAGTAATTAGTTATAGTTACTCACTACTTGTTCCAAAAAGTAACTGAGTTAGTAACTGAATTACTCTGATAAGAGTAACTCGTTACCAGGGAAAGTAACTATTTGCTTTACTGTTACAAAAAAAAGTTGCTATATGTCAAACAATTTGGATTTTATGAGCAGTTTTGAGCAGCCAGTTGAAATGAGTAGAAAAGACAGGTGTTTGTAGGCTACATAACTTTTGATATTTATTAGATAGATAGATAGATAGATAGATAGATAGATAGATAGATACTTAATTGATCCCCAAGGGGAAATTCAAGATATTGCACATCGACAGACCTACGGGTGACTTCAGCCTGTGTCATAGGTTTTTGTTGTGAGGCAGAAAGATCTAGCTTTTGCTGCTTGGAGGACTTTGCTCCGAGTCCTTCTTTGCTAGTGGATGGCGAGCTATCATCTGTGGTGGAGGTATCGGTGTTTTTGGCCACTAGCTTTAGATGCGTGAGTGAGATGCTTCATTAAATTAGTTGCTTACAACTGATGTCGACAAAGTCTTCGCTCCTGGACATAATGTACACATTACATGCACATTCTTGCCTTGATTAATTTGAAATAGTGCTTATATCTCCACCTTGAAAATGCCAACTTTTCGGATTGCTCCTGACCTCTGCTGTTTCTCCAATCTCTATTTTAGCTGTTGCGTGTGTGTGTGTGTGTGGCACGTGTGCTGGCAAGTGTGTAAAAACACTGGCTCTGATTGGCTATCATGAAACATGACTCTGCCTTAGCCCAGGGGTTCCCAAACTTTTCAACCCGCGACCCCCAAAATAACCGTGCCAGAGACTGGTGACCCCCACTATCCCTGGATGTGACTCAAAAAATAAAATAAAATGTGCGCACCGGCCATACGCACTAGGCTTATCCAAACACAGGCTTAACGACAACACAAAAGAACAGAGCAGCCTGTTATGATTTTACATATAGAAATTTACTATATGATAAAAGCAAAATACCTTAGTCAAAAAATAATATCCATGTAACATGAGTGCACATTATTGCTGTCGTGCAAACCTAACTTTGAAACATTACTTTAATTTCCATTTTAACAGAAGAATATCTCAGTCAGGGTAATATCCACAAACTGTTGTAAACATATGTACATTGTTGCTGCGCAAATTTACATTTTGCCAACTATGTTTCAGCGTTAATCTCATCTAATGAGATGGATGCGCGCTATGCGCCGAACACAGCAAGTCCATTCTTGGTTTAATTGTGGAGACGGGCACACGGAGATCATCCTCCACATTTAGACGCGATCTGTATTTGTTTTTAATATATGTCAGTGCAGAGAAAGTCTTTTCACACAGGTATGTGGAGCCAAACGGCGTCAGTACGTCCATCGCGGCCTTGAATAGCTGTGGATATTCCCTCTCGACTGAAATCCAGAACTCAAGAAGCATCTTGGAATTAAAATCTGTCTTTAAAGTGCGGTCAAGTGACAGCTCTTTTATTTTTCCCAAATTTATTTGATTTATGGAAATCATTTCGCGACCCACCCCTCGGCGTCCCGCGACCCCCCGGGGGGGATCCGACCCCCACTTTGGGAACCCATGCCTTAGCCAATCATAATCGCTTACGTCGTTATTAACCCACCTCCTCACTAGCTGTGAGCCAGGGTGCGTTCGGATTACACAGTCTATTCAATCAATGCATACCGGTATTAACGCACCGCATTTAACGTCCAGTAACGTTAACGGCGTTGTAACGACGGGAAAAGTAATTAGTTAGATTACCCCGTTAGTGAAAAAATAAAGTTGTTACCTAACGCCGTTCTTTTAAACTGCGTTATTTCAAACACTGTATATAATGCTGTATATGCACTCATAAAATATCCAACGTAACCAAAATACATGAATAGTTGCATAAAGAACAGCAAATATCTCCAATGGAGACTATTAAAATGTTACATTTACAAAGCTAATAGGGGGGAAAGTAATCACATTGCTTTTTTAACTATATTTATTGGCCTTGACCAAGTGAAGCTTAATTTGACTCATTATCTGTAATGACTTTTTTGATAGTGTTGTTTTGTTCATTATTATCGGCAAACTGATAGTCCTGATGTTTTCTGAATTGGCATTGACTTTATTTGTTTATTTGAATGCAGTAATATCATCCGTGCGTGCGTGTGTGTGTGTGTGTGTGTGTGTGTGTGTGTGTGTGTGTGTGCATAAAAGGGAGGAGGGGGCTACAGGGACCGGCAGTGAGTACTTTCAGTGCTTTGGCCTGTGTGTTGTGTTGTGAAATAGCTGTCTGTCTCCTTGACCTTAAATGAAGGTGTTTCTGACGGGATGTATCTGGCAGCAAAGAGGGATTACAGGTTATCGCTTCTCGGTACAAAGCAGGGCAAAAGATCCGGCCAGGCGGATCAAAACTCAGGGCTTCAAAGCATGACAGCTCCTCTTCACTCCTACATTTTTGAGTCTGCAAGTGTGTGTGGGTTAGGTAGGGGTTGGTATCTCTCTCTCACACACACACATACTCTCTAAAGGGCTCAACATGCTTCTGCGTCAACTCCACGGCGTAGCTACGCCGCCACTACGGCATCGTGACCATTTTATGGTTCTGGGTCGGGTTGCTTTGCATCGCGGTGCATTTCACCGCCATAACGCTCGGTGTCGCATAACGCTCACCACTGAAACAATAGACTGTATGACCGAAACGGTAGCCTACTCAGAATGGCAAACCCCAT
Organism: Alosa pseudoharengus; assembly: GCF_046254945.1. Lineage (NCBI taxonomy): Eukaryota > Metazoa > Chordata > Actinopteri > Clupeiformes > Clupeidae > Alosa > Alosa pseudoharengus. The sequence continues at coordinate 11,397,861 of NW_027468680.1, forward strand.
AGACTGTCGTGCCAAAATATTAATCTTTTTTGTTTGCCCTTTTCTTGTATCAAGACACAGTAAAATCCATTGACCTACCAGCATCCATTGACCTACCAGCAAATAAGTCTGTGGTTATTTGCGAGGTGTCTGGCAGCCAGTTTAAGTTATGGTAGCAAGCAAACTTTAGCACAACTGCCTACAAAGTACTGCTTGCTGGCGAAGTGCTAATTTCAAAACGTTACTGACATATAAACACTTTACCAATATATTACCCCATCATTGTAACCAAAATATGTCTGAGTTTATTTGCAAAGTTTATGTCAGTGAACTAGCATGTTGCTAACTCCCCACAGTAGGCTGCTTGAAACACCGTCTATCAACACATAGGACGAGTTCACCAAACACAGTCCTTGCGGTGTGCGTCGCCTTGGTGCAAAGTTACAATTTTTTGGAGGTGCACGTTGAGCTATGGCGGAGGGGTCGGAGAGGGGTTCGCGGCAACGCAGAGGGGTCTGCGGGGGTACGCCGTCGATTCGACGCAGAAGGATAAAATAGGCTTAACTCTGTGTGTGTCTCACTTTCTCTCTATGTGTGTGTATGTGTGTGTGTGTGTGTGTGTGTATGTGTGTGTGTGTGTGTGTGTGTGTGTGTGTCTGTGTGTCTGTCTGTGTATCCGTGATGTATGCATATTATTGTGTCTCCATTGCCCATGAAGGTTTATCTGAGTTAGTGTATGAACTCATGTATGCACATTTGCCTGTGATTGTGTGTCCATGCACGTCTGTTTGAGCGGTCACGATTGTATTCTCTCACTTGTGTGTGTGTGTGTGTGTGTGTGTGTGTGTAGGTGTGCGTGCGCATATGCGTATGTCTGTGTCTGTGTGCGTGTATGTCTGTGTCTGCGCTCATGTGTGTGTGTCTGCTGCCGCTTCGAGCCCAGAAGACGGGGCTGCTGGAATGCTAAGACAGGAGATGAATTATTGAAATATTAGAGAGCGCGCAGTGTGCTCCGAGGAGCTTTGAACATCCACGCCACACACCCACACAGTCAAATATAACCCAGTTTCCCCACACAGCCAATCCGTCATGTGCACATTTGCAGCACAGCCAAGCGGCTGAATATTAGGCTCTCTGATACTTCATCAGCACCCCGGCTGCCCAATGAAGTGACTATTCCTCACGGACGAAAAAAGGCTCAATGACTTCATCCAATGACCGTGCATAAATCGTGTTCATTTAACATGCATGCATTAAAGTTAGATTGACTTGCTTTCGTTTCTTTTTTATTTCACATGTAGGGTGATTTAGATGAGTTTGTGGGTCTATGTAGGGACATTAATGTTTCCATAGCTTTAGGCCTGCTTCTAATCTTTGTCGTGAGGAATGATCAATTTCATCCATTTCTCAGTGTGTGTGTTTATAGAGATGACATTTTGAAGATCACTAAATCCTTGGGATGGCTGCTTATAGGTGGCATTACCAGCCTGAATTGTCATTACGTTGCCTTTGTCATGCATGGCAGATGTTTTCCCCAGATAAACGACAAGTAATGCTTCCATTTTAAGTCACAGTGAACAACCATAAAAGATCCGAAAAGACTGACTTTTTGTCAACTGATTATATTGCACAAGTAATTGTGATCCCTTGATGTTCTGTCAAAGATAAATACAAGAATAAGATAGAGAAAACAAGCTGTTGTTAGCCTCACTGCCTGCCATCTGCGACGCAAGCAGACCTATGCTTGGGTTCCCCTGGGGCACATAAGCGAAGTGCAGATGTTATTTTGACACTTAGAACTACCTGTGAAATGTCCTACTTGCTCAAGGAAAGGGAGGCTTTGTGTCACATCCCTCCCAAACCCTCAAACATTCTTCCATAACAGGCTGGCCACAGGCCACCACAGACAGGCTTTTACAAACCCACGAGCATGTTGTAGTCACACACACACACAAACACACTCATGCGTAAGGAAGAAATTCAGCTCTGAGATATATGCTTATGTGAACATACATGTACAGCATATGCATGGAGTCCTCAGTCCTGTCAAAAAGGCATCTAGCAATGCACGCACACACACACTTACAGAGACACACACTCACAGCACTTTCACACATGCACATTTTACACACACACAAACACACACACATACGCATGCCAAAAAAGCTCAACAAAGGGCTTTCTAACTCACAAAGAACTGCTTACCCCATGACCTTCTCAGTGCTCCAGTAAGACTCGAAAACAAAACATGCATTAATTTCCCAAGCTGGTGGCTATACTCCAGCTATAGCACAAACCAGGCTACTGCTGAGGGGCCATCCTGAAAACATACCCCGTTGTTTATTTGTACTTATTCATTAATCGTTTTTTTTTTCTGTGGTGAGTAGTTCTATTTGCAGCTGTTCCGCATGGCTCTCCTTATTGCCTTTTTTTAATTAAGAAAACACCGGCCACACCAAAAGAGGAGTGTGACTTGTGCCATTTGTTTGTAGTCACTATTCAACGGAAACAACCGAAGCTCATGTTGACAGAGAACATATAATCATGCAAATTCATCATTCAAAAAAGACTGTAAGCAGGTGCCTTTCCACAAACATTGTGCTATGCTAGTATGCTACACCAAAGGCGGAGGGTCTTAACCGCCACAGTTGGGGGGCCACCTATTTTTACAGTACATCACAACATGGGGTTTTTGATATCTAACTGAAGCTTTGAGTTGAACATGGATTTGGACAATTATATATACAGCTTACTCTTTCTGTTCTCTTGTGCATCTAAGCTGCTACAAACAGCACGTCACGTAGTGAGTAAGATTGCATGGCAGAAGGACAGCATTCATTAAAATAGAAACGAGCGTTTGCATGCACAGTTGTGCTGTGACTAACAAACCAATTCACTGAGACATCACTTAAAACCCTGACAGCACCTTAGTGCAGCTAAGGCTATGAAAAGCATCTTCGGCGGACTGATTCATTGCCTGTCATAGCCACTGATCACCTGTGGTTTCCAGGAACTGGACTCAAGTAGGCTAATTGATTTGTCGTTCAATGTTAATTATGTCATGTGAGTACCAGGATGGGGAGTGTTGTTTTCCCTCCGAGTCCCTAGAGGTGCAGATGGTGGGAACAGAGTAATCATCATGCTCATCTTACTGTTTTCCATGTGATGAACACATTTTAGAGTTTTCTTTTTCAGTATGTTCTTTTTTTTTCATTCTATATTTCATTTCCCATATGGATTGCAAAATGAAAAATGTGTTTGAGGGCCAGGAAAAGTCAACTGCAATGATAAGGCAAGCTGGTGAGCACTCAGCGAGGCAGGATGAAGGAGAAGAAGTGTACCCTAGGCGGTTGATGAAGAGCTTTCTGCAGGTGGACGGATATGACAAACACAGCCGAGCCTCCCGAGGCGGACAGCCTCGTCGCAGGGATCCGGACATTAATCAGCACCGAGGTGGGGGTGATTTTCCCAGCAGTGGATGAACTCATGGCACCGGTGGCCTCAGACGCCTCTTAGCCCCCCTCTTCAAAGCTCAGCAGAAGGTAGAGCTGCATGCCACACTAATGAACATCTATCTTTTTGATTGTCAGACCTGTTATACTGTATGTCCAGGTGTCAGTCATCATAGACACATGCCAGTAATACTGAAGGTTGCTTAACCTTCATGTTTGCAAAGCAATGTGTTGTCAGAATTGACCAGGCTGACATAATGGTAATGTTTTCTTGTAAACATTTCATTTGGATCTATTTCGATTTAAGCCATTCTATAGATGTAACTAGTGTACTGGTTTGTATGCAGTATCATTTCTAGTTTTTAAGCTTCCTTTTAATGACATATGACATCTTTAACAGTTATTTTCATTTATAAAACTGTAAGTATTAATGTCTTGGACATTTATTTTAAAGGCTGGTCACTTCTGCCAAGACACAGAATAGCATAATGATTCGATTAACATCCTCTGGAAAAGCAATAAGCCAAGTAATGTATATTTGTTCATATAACAATGACCTAGTGGGTGTGTGGATCATGGCATCATGAACGTTAAAGTGGTTCATGTATGAACATTTTTCAAAAATGAAAGATGTGAAGGTTCTCATAGTGTTACACAAAGTTATAGGATAAAGAAAAAAAGATTCACCAAGTAAACAGATACTATATAGTATAAAGATTGAGGAAACTGTAACAACCTTGAACTTTGATTCACTTACAACATGAAGGTGATAGATACATTCGCTCACTAGCTCAGTACTATACAATAGGAGTCAACAGTGCATGACTACTTGTTACCTGTATTGGGCTTGCTTTTGTGAAGATATATGTATGTCAGTAAGAGGAGTCTTCCTGAAGGAAAACAATTTATTTTTGCAGAAGGAAGCCAATGCATATTTCAATACATAAGACACACACATGCAAAGTAAAAAGATAGTGATCAGTAAGGGGACAACTCTTCATTTTGTGAGTCTTTGAAGTTTTGCCAGACAAATCAGGGAAAAGAAACCGAAAAAGAAAAACTGAAAAGGCGTTAGAAAGAAAGGGGCAATCAAGCCTCTGAGGGAGGGTGTGGAACAATGCCGGCATCTGATTAGTTTGAACCACTCTCACCTCCCGAAATGACCGAGCTTGATTGCAAATGATTGTGTCATTTTTGCGTAGTTTCCCCAGGTATTGAGAGAGTGCAATGGCCAGTGAGTCGTGTGCAAAAGGTAAAAAATGGATAAATTATGGATAGCGATTGACTCAAGATTTGAAGAAAGATCCAGACATATGCACACAAGTTTGACCTAAGAAATGGATTTCAAATGCATAACAAAATACGTTTAAGTATCTGTATTGTGTGAGAAGGCCTATGTGAGTTTTACCTAAGAATTATGTAAATGCCATGATCTGTCATGTGGAAGGTCTCTAGACTGTAAGGCTTTGGTCACAGAGATCCTCCTCAATATAGAAAAGAGGGACTTATTTTAATTGTATCACTCCATAAGAACTCAAAAAGTGGAAACAGAAGGCCTTCTCCCTCTATATGAGTTAGCCAAACCAAATGTAATTTCCAGATGGCTGACTGATGTCACCAAATAAAAACTCAAATTGTGAAACTGACATTTATCTTGGACTTTCAGGCACTCACTGAGCACCTCAAAGAGAATTACTATGTTGATGTACCATTGTGAGCATTTGATCAGGGTTCAGTATGGCTTAAACAGATGTTTTCTCCTCTACAATCATACTAACACAAAATTGGGCCGCTGTCCATCCAGGTTGAGGAGAAAGCAATGCCAAGTAAATAAATAGGTGTGGTCAAGTATTTATAGTCACTCATTGCCCTGTTCACAATACAAATCATGAAGAAATGCTTTGCAATATAGGGAAGCTACAACATATAACCAACTTCAGACAGATTACATGGCAGTTTGAACCAGAAGTATTGGCTATAGGAAATATTTAAGTCATTAGGTTTTCATGATTCTTTTGTCAGTTCTTGTTTTTAACTAAGGAAGGTGCCACGGGCAGTATTGTTTGTGTAATTACTCTGCCTGATATTAGCCTGGAAGCCAGCTCGAATTTACTCCGCCCACAAAAATTGAGGTTGGGAATTTCAGTCTGGAGTCGCTTCGGGCCAATTAAATAGTTTGCTAGAGTTGATTTTGTTTACGATAAAAAAAAAGGCTGTTGCCAGAGAAATTAGGTGTTTAGATATTGTTATGGTGTCTGTTGTACATGCTTAAAAAAATAATAACAGAAAACAGCAATTAAGTTATTTGTTGAGAAGAAGGATGTTTTTGTCTGCTCTTCCTACATGATTCACATAATTCTTGTCATTCTGATTTGTTTGATCTATCCTATTGCATGCAGAGGCATTTTACCCCTGTATCGGGTTGAAACATGCCCCATTATTAAATCCAAATGGACTGACACCAGACTCCAATTCTGAATAGAATTGAGTCTGGTTATGTCAGTCTAACTTTGCATGGTAATGTCATGTAAATTAGAGTGGCTTTCCAACCAAGTTAGAATTACAGTATATAGTATTTCTGGTTGGAGGTTGGAAGATTACATAATCTACAGGTTTGAAGCTCTCTATTTGTATTACTATTTCAATGTTGGTGTTTACAGGCCACCAGGTCAGGCCAGGCCACCAGGGGTGCCAAACCTACACCCCGAGAACAAGACACACAGCCAGGCATGTTGGTTTCACAGTCAGAACACACACAGTCTGATTTCCATATCCATATTGGTGTTGGTGCTGAAACATCTTATTTCAAGTCATTGCAGGACCATCTTTGCAACTGGCCAATCACATCAGATTGTGTGTCAGGCACTAGCACACACTCCATTATCGTAATGACATTCCATCACCAACCGGCTCAATCCAGACGAGCCCGGTGATTCCAGAGTGCACCAGCTTTAGCACAGGCAAACAGAGTCATTCCCAGGGGTGAGCCAGAGACGCCATCTCAGCCTGCTGGGACCTCCCCTTTAACGACAGCATTACCACAGGTCTTAGCTAAAGCCAACCTTCTGGAGGAGAGGACTCTTGGAAAAAAAGACAAAAAGAAAGAAAAAACACAACCAGGCTTAAGATTAATGACTCCAAGTGTACTTTTGGCTTCCAAGTGTATATTACAGCGTCATGAAGGGGACTCATTTCTCCATAGCAAACAAGGCTATAGACTAATAGGAGGGATGAAATGAAAAAAAAAAGTCATTTTATTTGTACATTTAAACGAACGACAGTTGACCCAAAGTGCTTTACAAGTTAGAACAGGGAAGGCAGAAACAAAGTGCCTTGAAGATACAAAGACAGGTGTGCAAGACTCTATGAATATAGTTAAATAATGTAAATAATAGAATAAAAAAGATTAAAAGATCAAGTTTAAAAAGGTAAAACAAAGCATAAACATAAATTAAAAGAATATAGAGTATAAAAACCAAATGATAAATACCCAAGGATAAGAAGATAAAATAAATAAATATAAACATTTTAAAACCAAGTATAAAACGAAAACGCATAAGCGTGTGCATGCATGTGTACATTTTCCAGTAAGGGGGGTGGCTGGAAAATCTATGAGTCATTTACTGTAACTGTGCCTGATAATGTCTACAGAAAAAGCTTACAAAGGAGCAAGGTCATTGGATGTTGATGTTGAGAAAGAGGAAGAGCATACAAGTCAGATGAGGCACTGAGCAGCTAATCATCCATGGTCAATTTGCCTTGCCCGGTCAGCATGACCCCAGCAGATAGTTTAGAGGAAATGCTCTACCCGTAAGAGAAATGCTCAGCAAATTTGTTTGTTTTCCTCTCTTTCTGCTTTCCTGTATGAGCAACTTAAAAACGTTGACAGCCAGCAGTGCAAAACAGCCTCAAAATGAGTGTGTGTCTGTGCAACATGAGTGTGTGTCTGTGCAACATGAGTGTGTGTCTGTGCAAAATGAGTGTGTGTCTGTGCAACATGAGTGTGTGTCTGTGCAACATGAGTGTGTGTCTGTGCTGCAAAATTAGTGTGTGTCTGTGCAAAATGAGTGTGTGTCTGTGCAACATGAGTGTGTGTCTGTGCAAAATGAGTGTGTGTCTGTGCAACATGAGTGTGTGTCTGTGCAACATGAGTGTGTGTCTGTGCAACATGAGTGTGTGTCTGTGCAACATGAGTGTGTGTCTGTGCAACATGAGTGTGTGTCTGTGCAAAATGAGTGTGTGTCTGTGCAACATGAGTGTGTGTCTGTGCAACATGAGTGTGTGTCTGTGCAAAATGAGTGAGTGTCTGTGCAACATGAGTGTGTGTCTGTGCAAAATGAGTGTGTGTCTGTGCAACATGAGTGTGTGTCTGTGATTGTAGCCAGTTGGTAGCTGTGTGTGTGATAGTAGCCCATTGGTAACTGTGTAGTAAGTACAGTACATACAAATATATACTCACACCAAGAGGTCGAGAGTGTCGCACATATAGTTTCACTGAATACAGTAGGTGTGAGTGTTTGCTCCCATGGTGAGTTTTGTTTACACTGGCAATGGCTGTCCTCTCCCATCCTAATTAAGATGTCTTTTTTAAAAAATAACATATTCCTGTAGCTGAGATTTTTCACCTTGGACCAAAGAGCACCCAAAACAAAAGAACAGAAGAAGTATTCTGAGGATTGAGCACACACCATTAACCTCACATTCTGAACAAATTGTACGATTTTGAGACCAGTTCTGTATTTCACTTGCAATTAATGCAAATGGAACAGAACATGAGTGACATTGTTTTATCACTTCTTTGGTGATACTGCGTCAGCCTATGACAGTGAACTCACAGATTAATCTGTGAGCCATACATGTTCTTTGCCTTCATTTGTGGTGGAATGATGAATATCTCTGTGATATGCTTTTCTTAGCATGTATGCTTTGAGGAGTATTCCGAAGGGAGAGAATTAGATTGTGTAGACTTGCTATCATCTCTAACTAGCAAATGCACCCACACATTATTCTAAAGATACCGTCTTGATTTGTGCGCAAATAGATTGTATTTTGTCAGTGTTCTTTGCATACAATATAGCTGGCATTATGACAGGACCTAAACAGATATTCCATTTTTTATCATGCCATGTTTCCAGAATTAAAGCAAAACAAATAAATTAATGATTTTATAATTTGACATGTGCTGGGTTAGGGGCTGATTTGCCCTTAGCCAAATTTGTTTGGCTCTGCTTTCACCTAAGACATTCTGATCAATGGCGAAACACTTTGAATTTGGGACATGGAATCTGTCTACAAATCTAGGTCCAATATGAATAGAACAGTCCATGATTACTTGAATTATGGACTACTTAAATTAAAATATATGTGTAGGTTTTTGGTGAAGGTAATAATCAAAATATGATTAGCGTTGTTTGACAGAGTTGGCAGACAAGTATTTCTTACTTCTTAGACAAGTATTTGGTGTGGACAATAATGTGGACCATAATGAGCTATACAAATAATGCGTAAGTTCAATCCAGACGCTACTGAGCCCCTGAACCAAGCAGGTGAATAGCAGGTGCTACCCCATTCACACATGCTGTAGTGATAACTCAGCTGCGGTGTTGTACAGCAGTCGGAACTCCAGCTGAAAGACTACGCCAGTTGCAGGTGTACACAGAAGGCAGCGTCAAACATTCTATTTTGATCCTCTATGGTACCACCCCCAGGCAAACACCAATTAATTAGGAGGCATTTTGATGATGTACACAAACCAAACAGGATGTAGAGAGAGTCAGGAGAGAATAGCAACGCATGTGTGTGTCTGAAGTCAGATTTGTATTGTGCTTCTGTGGGACTTTGTGTGTGTGTGTGTGTGTGTGTGCTCGTTCATGCTCACTCATTTTAAGATTTTCTTTTCTAATTTAGCAGTTGGTTGACAAGCTCTTTCTTTGGGGGTTCGCGTGGAGTTTCACAAAAGCCAGTCATCTATCATTTCCAGAGTGCAGCAAAAGAATGGAAAAAGCTCAGGAAAGTGGAGTGTCTGTTATAGCAGAATTTATAGCAGAGTTTCGGTCATGATTCCAATCCCGTGTCTCAGAATGAAAGACTGAGAGAGCATGAGCAAGAAATGGAGTCAGTGAGGGTAAGATTTAGGGCAAACTCACCGACGGGACAACTCCCCCACGCATAAAATCATTTCAACAACCATCTTTACTTTCATGAGGGTTGACACCAGCTGCACGTCGAAAGTGTTTAATGCACTTGTGATGGTGCTATAATCAGTCGACGCCTCTACCCACACACAGCCACCTGGTACCTCAAACAATGGATATGACAAACAATATGAAGCATTCCCCATTGTCCATGACATATGGCTGTTTCCAGCTAGAGGGGACTCCTGAGGCTTGTTTCACTGCTACTCCGACTCTTGATCATCTCTCTCATACACAGTGCTTTATTGTGTATTGTTCGTTGGTGTTGTTTTGCCGTTGTTGTTGTTTATTTCTGCAGCACTCCTCGCAGACTCTGCTGGTCTCGCCACAGCTGCACTGAGAGAACCTCAGTGGACATACATACATACACACACACACACACGCGCACACTCACACGCACACACACACGCGCGTGTACAAACACAGTGCTGCATGTAGACGGCGGCGCTCTCCGGAGCACTTCAATAATTCATGCACTGATGTGATGACTTGTTCCATTCTTAAACAAGGCAAAGGGAAAACAAGTCTGGAAATTTCCAGACAAGCACATCATCCAACCTCAAGGACAATGGCACTCCGAACACTCAAAGAAAGAACAAGGAAGAATGGATGGAGCCGTTTGCCAAGTTCGACTAAGTTAGTCCTCTTACAACTGCCCTGAAAATACTTGAACTGAGAAACAACTGAGTTGAGATCAGTGAGTGTTTGTGAGTGACTGATATCTTTATTAACTGAGGTGAAATCATTATCTTCTGTAATGATTTTGTATGGCGTAAAGTCAAATGATTTAAGGGATTAACCTAAATATTTATGAAGGCTTCTCTCTAAACTGTTCATAATTCAGTAAATGCGTGTGAAAGTTTAAGTGAAGTCAATTGTGGCTTTATTAAAGACTTCAGACTCTGTCGGTCAACTCTGTGGAACTCATAACAGTGCATTAGCAGTCCTGGACAGCCTTGCGTTTATGGAAGAAGAACTCCAGGTGCTCCCGTTTATTGCATTCTTAGAAATTCACTGCCATCTCTACATAGTTTTTGCCCTTAGGCAATCTGAAATCAGACTCCCCCTTCCCCTCTCTCTTTCTCTTTCTTGCTCTCTCTCTTTCTATTTTCTTGAGATATCATCTCAGTCTAGTGGGTTTGTCGTGAGTAAAATAATGTTCTTTTGTTCGAGTTGTCTTCACACTGATAGAACATTTGCATTGGCGTTTAGATTAGATTTACGGCCCCCCTCCCTACAGAGTCTACAGTATATTCCAGTCTAACAGTTTCTTAATTGCAGTTTTCTATAAACCTGCCCTACAGGCACGACAAGACCTCTGAATAATTTATACAAAGCATATCAGATGATTTACGAGGAGCTGTTCATTTTCATATTTAGAAGTGGGAGACTCCTTTTATTAACCTTTTTTCTTGACGGGACTGCCATGGAATGGCAATCAGGTGATGAGGTATGACTGATTGGCAACCATGACTTCCCACACGGGCCGTGAGATGAAGGAAGGCGTCTCACTTAAACATGGCCAGGTTAAATCATTCCAGCAGTCTCTCTGTATCTTCTCATTTTTTCTCATAATTGTTAAGTGAGTCATTCATAATTAGGCGTTCCTTGTCAGTCAAAGGCCTTGAATTTTTAACCACCTCTGTAAAACATAAGAGCTATTTAAATGCCCATAATCATTACCGCCTCGTTAGACTGACAAGTGCCCAGGCGACCTCGCAGCTTGATGTCTGGCTCTGCAAAAGAAACCTCCCACAGCTCTTTGGGACAGGATGCAGATGCGTGATGGTGCCGTAACAGGATTGCAGAATAGTGATGAGTATATGGATGCAGTGTGATGGTAAACTTGCGTTTTTGTGCAACTTAATGAATATGGTAATAGATGTTTGGCTTGTACTAACCACATGAATTGTTTCCATAAAAAACAAACCCCATAAGCCATAAGAAATGTATACTCTCTATTCATAAAACATAAAAGACTATTTGTCTGTCCATTTCTTTTTCCGCCTGTAAGGGTACGTTCGTTGTGCAGACTACTTTTTACTATTCTAAGTTTTTAAAAATGTGCCAGAAAGCAGCCAGAAGCATCTTTTTGTGAAATGCAATGTATCCGCTTGTGATTGGTCAACTATCCAAAAATAGCCTGACGTAGGTCGTTTTTCCATTAGAAGTCGAACATTTCTCAACTTTAAAAACAGCTCTGAGCTGCAGAAAAAGACGTGTTTTAATCACGTTTTAAAATAGGCCAAGGACTTTTTTGAAAACACGGTCTACTCCATAGGATTATAATGTTAAACAGATGCCAGCAGCTGTAAAAAAATATGTCTAGTCTGCACATACCCTAAAACAGTAATTCTTATCATTCATGTCAGATTCTCAAACATATGTAATCAGACACACAAATACAAACAAACATTCACACACACACACACACACTCCCCTTTCTCACACTCTGCCATTTACTGGCAGTGGATCTGGCACAGTCTTTCTACTTGCCCACATGCACACACACACAGAGTCTCTCTGACTCTGTCTGCCATTGGTGCATGTCCCTCACTCTCTTTCCTTCTCTCTGTCTCTCTCACACACACACACACACTCACACAGAGACACACACTCACGCACACACACACACACACACACACACACAAACACACACACACACACACTCCGCAAGCTCTTGAACAGTGACAGGAGCAGGCTCCAAGAGAGTAAACACGGTCATGGGGTATAAATAATATATCAGCGGTTTTGCCACAAGGTGAATGCAAACCTCCACTGAGTCGAAACATAGAATGTGGTGCACCAGCAGTTCTTAAAACAAGCCATAACCGAGATTTAAAGACATGTTCCAATGAGAGATTACTAAGCCCCGGAAAGCATCTTATTGCCGAGCTGTGCCGAGACCAAAATGGATGAGTTCTGACAATGGGTAATTCCACAGGACAGATGTCTGTGTTAAAAGCCAATTTAGGCCTTTTAAGGACATCTATTACTCATTTTCTCCTGCTACTCAGGTGTGTATCTGAAAACATGTTTTTTAATACGGAGAGAGATATTTTTGATGAAAGCAAAGAAGGGAGATGTTAGACTCCCAAGCAGTGTTATCAAACAGGCTAGCAGGGGCAACTTTTAAAACTTCTTCTGGGGGGTGGGGACCAGATTACTTTTTTTTTTCATCTAAATACACACATACATATAAATAAATGCAAACACATACATGTTATTCCTCTAAACACTACTGATTTTGTGTTTAAAACGGGTAAAACTGCTGCCTTTTAAGATATCTAACAAGGGAGCGAGGCAGCGAGTGCGATTCGAACCCGAAAAAAATAATTTTGCTGCCTTCTAAGATATCTTAGATTTCATAAATAACAGTCATTTTTGGAGTCAGCATCGATGCTCACTTCATGCTCCCTACTACCCATAATAATCCGCAGCCGGCTGTGAATTTGTGAAATAAAAAAATCAAGATGGCTGACCAGGTCCAGAAGTCCGACTTCGTGTACAAATGTAAGTATTTTTTGGACTTTTCTCACATTTTGTCACTTCTATTTCTATAAAGTTACCGAGAAATACACAAGATACTATCAGAAAATATCGCTATTGTATCCAGCAAAGTTGGTTATATATCCAAATTTTACAATTGTTAGCCAGCTAGCTAACATTATAACAGGAATGAACGTAACCGCAACGGTGTCCGTAGAAGCAACACAGTAACATTAATAGAACTTCGAGTTAACGTTAACGTTTGATCTTTGGCAGTTTCATGATGGCAATGTTTGAATTCACAATGGAGCTAACTCGTTTCCAGATATGATAATCTGAATCCAAGCTGCTAGCTCAATCTAGTAGTAAACAACGTTACGATGGTAAGACTAGGCAAACCACTGTTTACTTTAACGTAATTTCTCAAATCACGTTAGCATCAACAGGATGCTTTAAAAACAAGTGACTCCTCCTCATAAAAAGCTCTGGATATTAAATAAACGTGCTGTGACCTTCTTTATACAGTATTTAGCTCTGATTCAATTTACTGTTTGTTTAGACAGGTCCTCAGGTCTGTTGGCCTGGAGGGGAAGGTGACCCCTCAACAGGCCCGTAAAAAGTGGGACAACCTTAAAAAAAATACAAGGTATGACCAGACCATTGTCCCAACAGTAACATTTTTATGTTTCAATGTAGGCTAATTTATGAACCAATAGATCATTAAGTAAAATAAAAGTGTAGGATGAAATGATTTCAAATTAGTTAAGACTACTACACGGCCTTCTGTGATTCTGTTACTGGTTACAGTAAATTATGGTTGGTAGTTAGAAAACTGTTGTCCATTCTTCTATTGCTAATTACATACTCCTCATTTATCTGTAGGAACTGAAAAAACCCCAACAGGGACAGATGCTGGGGAGGACACAGCAGCCTCGTGGCCATGGTTCTGTGCCATGGATGAGATTCTAGTTTTTTTAAAGCTCCCCAAGAAAGCCAAATCTCTACACCAATTTCAGTGGTGAGGGAAAACTCCCACACAGGGAGAAACCTCGGGAGGGCCCAGGCTTAGGGAGCGACCACCCTCCTTGGTCATGCTATTTAAAAGTAACCCTCTCGATGTTCCTGTAACAACATGAACAATAGGTTATTCAACAGTGTGAACTGATTTCATTAACAGTGATTAGAAGTATAACTGGAGTTAATGTGTTAATGAAAGCATCAAACATCAACAGTGTGAACTGATTTCATTAACAGTGATTAGAAGTATAACTGGAGTAAATGTGTTAATGAAAGCATCAAACATCAACAGCAAGAACTGATTTCTGATTACAACTATACACTGGATAAGACGTTAATTCAAAAATATTAACAGTAGAATAGTAATGTGCTTAAACAAGTAACTATAACTGGAAAGTAACCCAGGCTTCTTTCGATGTTCCTGCTACAACATGAACAACAGGTTATTAAACAGTGTGCACTGATTGCAGTAACAGTGATTACAAATATAATGTAATAAGGTATGTGCCAAGGATCCGTAAAGGCCAACCTTCACGGCACATGAAGATGAGCTGCCAATTACTGCAAGAGGGAGAAGACTACACAGCCACACAAACAAATTATTGTAAGTTCAACTCATCTGCTATTCTGTTTCGCAGGGCCATCCCACTGGCAGTCTCAGCTTCACATCCAGGTTTGTCAGGGTCCAGGTCGTCTAATGGCAAGACATCATCATTGTGCAGACATATGTTGTGCAACACATGCAACAATGACGTCTGGGTCAAATGAGACATCCACCTCCAAGGCATGCAAGAAGATGACCCGCCACCGAGTCTTCATCATGCCAAATACCCGCTCTATTATCGAACGACCACTGGAGTGATGCCTATTAAACCTGTAGGTAAGTGGTGAAAATGAATTGATGTTTGAATAATTGCAATGTTTGACATTCCAATTGAAATCACATACTTTATGGAGTACCAACCTCTGCCTTGCCACTCCCCTAACAGGGTTCTTGTATGGCGTGAGGAGACCAATGGGCTGCTCCAGACAGGGGTAGCCTCCGTCACCCATCAAGAACGTATCCGGGGGTGGATATATGGCACGGCGGCAGAGAGGGCTGTTCCTCAGGACCCTGGCATCATGGACAGAACCTGGGAAACCAATAAAAACATCAATGAAGCGACCGGCACGATCACAAACTGCCTGCAACTGATAGGATGTGAATAGCTTGCGGTTTCTGTAGCACTGTGCATGAGGTTCTCCTGGAGCCTTGATACGGATATGGCAGCCATTGATGGCTCCCATGGCCTTACGGAACACCACATGCTCAGCCAACCTAGCAAAGCCGTTGGATACTTCCTGTAGCTCCTCTGCAG
The DNA here is from genome assembly GCF_046254945.1 of Alosa pseudoharengus. NCBI lineage: Eukaryota > Metazoa > Chordata > Actinopteri > Clupeiformes > Clupeidae > Alosa > Alosa pseudoharengus. Next base: position 11,413,350 of record NW_027468680.1, read on the forward strand.
TGGATGGCACCCTGATAACCCGTGGCATCACTGCCACGATAGCCCCACAGACACGGTGCACAACATTGTGCACCGTAGACTTAGGCATATCGAATGCCTGGGACACAATGCGATAATATGACCCGCTGGCCAACCAAAACAAGAACACCAGGACTTCAATTACTGGACCCCATCCATGATGCCGCTCCTGCTGCAGCAACACCAGCAGACCTGTGATGGAGGCCCTGCTCAGCCTAAAGTCTGGCCTGGTTTCTTCCTCATCGTCAAAGAAGAGTCTGAGGATAGGCACAGCCCTGTTCATCTTGGCATAAACTGTGAGACTCTGCAAACAATATGGCATGAAATCAATGATGTAAACAATGTTTATCGATGTCAATAAATGTCTTTAATCAACGTTGTGCTTTGTGCATTACTATCTGCATTACTGCGGGTTTTTTTACTGATTAAGTGTATGTTTATGGTATACTTATCAGTGAGCTTTCTGGCTAAAAGCTGCTTAATTCAATAAGCAGTAGCCTACAGAAACATCACAATTAACAGTTTATAGTATAGCCATACGGCGTAAATCTAGCGTTATCGTTGGCAAAGACGCTGTATAGACGCTAAGACGCTATATACTGTTAATGTCGATAATTACATAGGACTATAGCCTATATATTTGACCTACTAGGTAACGTTTGCCACAGTAGCTGCTATTTTACCTCAGGAGTTCACATTAATGTTCTGGCTTAAGTTGCTGTTGGGCTTACCTCGATATTCGCCAGATGCCAATACGCAGCTAGCATCTTGAGACGTCTCTGGTGGGCTCGTCTGTGGAGGGTTTCCTCTTCTTAGAACTCCATTAGCTGGTGAAGGACCAAGGCAGTCACGGTAGTCTCCATACTGACGGTACCAGTATACAAAAAGTGGTGGTGACAGTCGAAAAATGACGGGACGTCTGACGGTAGGGACCCAAAGATCTTCGAGCAGAGTATTCACCTTATTCCGCGCACAAACATGGGGGCGCTAGCTTTGCCCACATTGTCTCCGAACTTCCGATTGAGCAGTACATCCATTGCGATACATTGAGATAGCAGAGCTCTATCGAGGTGACTAGCATCATATGTTATGGGTCATCATAAAGTTAGGAACGTTTATTTAGGATTTTGGTGACTAAACAAAAAAGTAGACCTACTTCAACTGTATATTACACAATAGGCCTAATCACTGAACCACCTTGCTAATTGTCTAAATAATTCATCCAATTATCTAAAGGAAGTTAGTAGTGGTCTAAATTTATCTCAGCTAATAACAGAACCCACAAGGCCAAATTTAAAAGATCATTCTAGGTCTACCCTAATTGATCTAATCTTTTTCAATAGGACTGACAAAATTGTAGCCTGTGGTGTCTTTGAGCTAGGTATTAGTGACCATTGCCCTGTTGCATGCATAAGAAATACAAAGATAATCAAGAGCAAATCTCACACAGTTACAAAGAGAAACCTAAAACATTTTAGTGAACAAGATTTTTTATCTGATCTTTTTCATAGCAACTTACATTATACCTCTGAAATCACAGATGTTGAATTGGCACTGGATTTCTTCACAAAAACCTTCCTTTCAGTCATTGATAAGCATGCACCTTTCAAAAAATTCAGAGTAAAAGATAGAGTAGCTCCCTGGTTTTCACCTGAATTATCAGCTTTATTTAAGGAAAGAAACAGAGCTTGGTCACTAGCTAGAAAAACTGGAAACCCATCAGACTGGTTAGTTTTTAAACAATTTAGAAATAAATGCACATCATCTGTGCGGAAAGCTAAATCTAACTATTACTTAGACTTGATAGCAAACTCCAGATCAAACCCTGCACAATTTTGGAAAGCAGTAAACTCACACAAAAACACAACGACTAATTCTTTGCCCACCCATATCAAATATGATGACTGTCTCATATCTGAACAAAATGAGATTACCCTTGCTTTCAATAAACATTTTGTTGAAGCTGGGCATTTATTTGATAAAGAGTTTAAAGGGACTCCTCAGACAATTGACAATTGTGAGCAGTACACAAACCATGTTTCTAAGTTTACTTTTCAACCTTTCTCTCAAAATGAAGTGTTTGAGGCATTACACACTATTGACACTAGGAGTGCTACTGGAGAAGATCATTTAGATCCTTTTTTCCTTAAATTATCTGCTCCTATCATCACAAAGCATATAACACATATATTTAATCTTTCCATTGTGATGAGCATATTTCCCAGTGCATGGAAACTAGCACATGTGACACCTTTGCACAAAGGGGGTGATAGAGATGATTTAAATAATTACCGTCCAATCTCCAAATTACCCTGTTTATCAAAGATTTTTGAATCATTGGTTAATAACCAACTCAAGTCATTTCTTTCATGCCATGACATATTAAATCCACAACAATCTGGTTTTAGAACTAACCACAGCACTATCACAGCTACCACATTAGTTACTAATAACATCATATCTGCCTTAGACATTAAAAAGCATTGTGCTGCCCTTTTTGTTGATCTGTCAAAAGCATTTGATACAGTTGATCATCCCTTACTGTTACAAAGATTACATGATATTGGTTTGGATGATAAGGCATGTAAATGGTTTTGTAATTATTTGTCCCAGAGGTTTCAGTGTGTTAAGTCAGGAAATGTTAAGTCTGAGTTTTTGCCAATCACAAAGGGTGTTCCACAAGGGTCTATTTTGGGCCCAGTTCTCTTCACCATCTACATCAATGACATTGTCTCTTCTCTAAATGGCTGTCAAGTCCACCTTTATGCTGATGACACTATTTTGTATTGCATCGCTGACTCTGTTCAACTTGCAATTGATAATCTCCAGCTTTCATTTAATGTTCTTCAAGAAGCTCTCATTAATCTTAAATTAGTTCTAAATGAGAAGAAAACCAAATGTATGTTATTTAGTAGAGCAAGGAACACCGAGGTTAATGGCATGCAAATAACTACGGTAACTGGTTCAAGGATTGATAGAGTCTCTGAATACAAATATCTTGGTATCTGGCTGGATGAAAAACTCACATTTACCTACCATATAGCCATCCTAGCAAAAACACTGAGAAAAAAAATAGGTTTCTTCTACAGAAACAAAGCCAGCCTCCCTATGGAAAGTAGGAAACAAGTTGTTGAAGCAGTTTTCATGTCAGTTTTAGACTATGGTGATGTGATATATAAAAATGCAACTGCTTGTTCACTTAAAGCCCTGGACTCAGTCTACCATTCTGCCCTGAGATTCATTACTGGTGATGGCTATAGCACTCATCATTGTGTCCTTTATGGTAAGGTGGGTTGGTCATCTTTGACAGAGAGGAGACAAAATCATTGGCATCTGTTTATTTACAAAGGTATTGTTGGGAAATTACCAGGTTATATTTCAGACATGCTTGTGTGGAATTCTGGTCCCTATCAGACCAGATCAAATGACTGTTTGATGCTCAAGGTTCCTCGTATCCACTCTGAGTTGGGAAAGTCGGCCTTTTGTTATAGTGCCCCTACTTCCTGGAATAATATTCAGTGTAATATAAAAATGAGCTCTATACTTTCCTATAATCAGTTCAGATCTGTAATCACAAACCTTCCTATGTCAATTTGTACCTGTTTTAAGTAAATGTCTTTATTATTATTATTATTATTATTATTTTATTTATTTATTTATTTTTATTTATTTTATTATTATTAAGATTTTATGTATTTTTCCCCTCCCTCCTCTATAATGTATATCTTATTATTTATTTATTTTACTTTGTTTTATTTTATTTATAGGCCTAGACCTATACCTATACTTTTTTTCTCTCTCTCTCTTTTTACATTTTGTTACTTCATTGTTTCTGTTATCTCGGCTTCATTGAAAATGAGGGCTTCCCTCAATGACCCTCCGAGAATAAATAAAGGTTGAATGAATGAATGAATGTCTTTGCACCTTGCTTATTGTGTCAGAGGATTCATATGATTTCAACCGGAGTAGCTTACATTGGTTCAAGTTGGTTCAATATTGCAAACAACTCATCTATATTATATTTTACCACGTCTGCTCACGGACCACTTGGGATAGCTTGCGGACCACCAGTGGTCCCCGGACCACACTTTGAGAAACACTGGCCTATAGCGAAATACAATATTGCAATCTGACCTCCTGATGGCATTTGTTGGTTTCCTCCCAAGTTAGCCTCTCTATCCTCTTCTGCCGTGTTATCCCAATGAAGCTAAATAGATGTAGCTAGCCGACCGGAAGTTTAAAGACAATGTGGAATTAAAAAAAAGGGTAAGGCTATTTGCACCCCTGGTACAATTAGCAGTGTATGCTATTCGTACCCTGGTACAATAAGAAATGAATTCTATTCGTAACCCGGTGCACACAGCAATGTGTCCTATTAGTACCTCGTCTGGTACAAATATCAATGTATGCTATTCGTACCCCGGTGCACACAGCAATGTGTTCTATTAGTACCTCGTCTGGTACAAATATCAATGTATGCTATTCGTACCCCGGTGCACACAGCAATGTGTTCTATTAGTACCTCGTCTGGTACAAATATCAGTGTATGCTATTTGCACCCCTGTGCATTTAATCTGGCATATTGATCACACAATGTAATAATATATATATTTTTTTTAAAAACAAGCAACATGTTTTTTTTGTTGATAACAGAGTGTGAATAGCTCAGCTGTGTAATAGACACTCTGAATAAGGTATGCTGTTTGCATCAATGTACAGTTAGAAGTGGATGCTATTCGTACCCATGTGTTTATAGTACTGCATGCTATTTACACCCTGGTGCATGAACTAGCTAATTGTTGCAATCAAAACTTCCGTTTGAGAACCGATTTCTTGTTCAAATTGCGCGCCTTCTCTCCAGAGACGTTGGTACACATGCACACTCACTCCGCCAAAACGCATCACACGGGAATCGAACCCTGGTCTCCCACATGCCAGCCCTTGCCTGTGACCACTGCACTATCTGTTTCAACAAGAAGTTAAAGTTCGCAGGTAAACTTATAGTTTATAGGCCTGAACGTCATATTCACGAAATTTCTGTTAGCTAATAAACTGACGGTTGTATGTGTTCACTGAATAAATCTTATGAAAATAAAACACAACTTTTCCATCTCAACTTTAATTTGAACAGATATTAGTGCTGAAACCGTTCAGAATTCTTCACTTTCTGCTGACGGAAAAACGAATGTCGACCATGTTTTTTCGGCACGCGAGGAACATGTTTTTGTTGTTATGTAACAGGGTGTGAATAGCCCAGTTGTGTGGCCAAGGCTATTCGTACCAGGGGTACGAATAGACACTCCGTAAAAAAAATGGGTGGGGCTGAATAAGGTGAATAGAATGTTTAGGTACAGACGTAACGTTGACGTTCTGACGCCACACATTGTCGCTATCTAAATAGAGAGTTCGAAACCAACTGTCTGTTAAGATCACACCCAGAGAGAGAGAGAGAGAGAGAATCATCATATTTATCAGCTCACCGATGAGAACTCAGTGTTGTTGTTCCATTGCATTATGCTGCCATTGTGATTCTCAGACTGGACTCCATAAGTTGAAGGGTGGATAAGCATCTCTCACTGCTTCAAAAGGGCACGGGTACCTTTAGAACAAGCCTGTACAAATGTTGAGACTTGTGGGTAAATCTTCTCTAGCAGATTATTGTATGTGAAGTTGAGTATCCCTGTTTGTGCTTGGCTGTAAGGTTACTCTTACAGGGGGGCTACACCGGGTGTGTAACTGAAGAGTTCTGTTCGCGACGTGTAAAAACAAATTAGGTATATTTTTGTTCGAGCATATGCGCCACTATCACATCTGTTGTAGCTAATTCCATTGATTATAGTGGAAGCTACAGTAAGTGCTGCAGCATAATTGTTGTGAACTGAACACAATTACATGCCCGGTGTAGCCCCCCTGTTAGTCTGCGCTCCAGGACAAACAGGTTCTTCATCTACATCTCTTTTGAAGAGGAGTAGGAGAGACTGAAAGTTTTCCTTTCTAAGTTTGCTCAGAAACCATACCATAGCATACCATAGCATTAATTCCTGCAGACGCCCCTGATTTTATGTGTTATGATTTAGTGGCTATGCTACACCTGCATGTAAGTGTTCACTGTCAATTTGTATTACATTTGAGATTTGACATTAATTTAATACATTTGCCAGTGGTAAAATGGCAAATGTATGTGGTGTGTGTGTGTGTGTGTGCAGGTGCATGTTTTCAGACTGAAGAGCAGTCTTGCCATATGCACAATGCCATATAAAAGTCACTGTTGGCTACATGACCAAACCAATAATAATAATAATAATAATAATAATGATAAGCTTTATTTGTATAGCACCTTTGATACACATAATGCAGCTCGAAGTGCTTTACATTTGGAGCATTTAACACAATAATAAAGAAAAAATTATAATAATGCAAACAAACAAACAAAACAATAAATGAAGAGATAGTGCAGTGCAGTGTTGATGCTGGAGCATACAGTGACATTTCCTCCTGCTGTCCAAGACAGAAGGGAGACAAGAGTGGAGAGAATCTGAGAAAGAAGAGTGGAAGCTGCATGGATGACTGGTGTGTGTGTGTGTGTGTGTGAGAGAGAGAGTGTGTGTGTGTGGGGGAGGTTACTGTGGTCAGTCAAGCAAGACAGACTAAGGAGGGGTCTAGGCTTCCTGGCGCTGCTAAAGGCATTTGCCACAGAGCCCATGTCATAGATCTGACACTTGGTTATGGGGGAATAACCAACATCACGGTGGTTTCATCTGCTCTGGTCTGGCTCAAGGTCAGCAGAATAAGTATGAAGGTATATTGGGTGCAAAAGTGGCGAGCACATTTAACTGCAGATTTTGCATGTGCACACTAAAGTTGTAAATGTGTAACAGTAAAGTTGAAGTTGTACATATTTTTTTATATCTTGTTAACACAAAATAGGGGCTACAGGTTCACAAATCCTTTTTACAGGTACACAAATCCTTTTTACAGGTACACAAATCCTATCCTGTGAGTCACAACTTTCAAGAGTCATGCACTTGACACTTTTGCTCCAAACGTTGCAGCGCAGTTGGTGCGAAACACATTTGCACATCCGTGTTTCATAATCTGAGAACATGCACAACATTCGTGCATTTGTAAACCCAAATGTGAACTAATGCATCCGAAGTTGTGCATCTGTGAAATAATTTCTCATTAATAAAATTCTACAGATCGCTTTGATTTTCTTGCACGACTACAAGTCAATTGATACAAGTGCTCGAATCTGCTTCTACGAGTGACGAGTGACTTTTGCTCCTGGCTAGGTGATATAATAGGAGCAAAAAGATTTGTATGTGTGCACGTCGAGCGAATCGATCGAGAAAACAAGGCGGCCGGATCTGGATCCAGGATCGCGCTCAGACTACCATTGCCTGCTCATAAGGTAAGTAACATGATAATAATATGAAGAAAGTTATCTTGTTTGTTGGTTTACATTATCATGACAGCTATGTTTAGCTTAGCTTACCTGCTTGCTAAATCCTCCAGTGCCAGATCAAGCTAGCTAGCTATCGCTAGATAAATAACTAGTTTAGAAGTACAGAAATATAACACTGCCCGTCCAAAATCGTTAGGACACATAATCTGACACAATCGTTCAATTTTCGAACACACCGCAACAAATATTTTTTCCTCGCTTTGTGCAAAGAAAAACTATAAATCGTGTGTCCTTCATTGATAAGGAAACATGCTGAGGTTACTTACTTTATGAGCAGGCAATGGTAGTCTGAGCGCAATCCAGGATCCAGATCCAGCCGCCTTGTTTTCTCGATCGATTGCTCGACGTGCACACATACAAATCTTTTTGCTCCTATTATATCACCTAGCCAGGAGCAAAATCACTCGTCACTCGTAGAAGCAGATTCGAGCACTTGTATCAATTGACTTGTAGTCGTGCAAGAAAATCAAAGCGATCTGTAGAATTTTATTAATGAGAAATTATTTCACAGATGCACAACTTCGGATGCATTAGTTCACATTTGCGTTTACAAATGCACAAATGTTGTGCATGTTCTCAGATTATGAAACACGGATGTGCAAATGTGTTTCGCACCAACTGCGCAGCAACGTTTGGAGCAAAAGTGTCAAGTGCATGACTCTTGAAAGTTGTGACTCACAGGATAGGATTTGTGTACCTGTAAAAAGGATTTGTGTACCTGTAAAAAGGATTTGTGAACCTGTAGCCCCTATTTTGTGTTAACAAGATATAAAAAAATATGTACAACTTCAACTTTACTGTTACACATTTACGACTTTAGTGTGCACATGCAAAATCTGCAGTTAAATGTGCTCGCCACTTTTGCACCCAATATACTTTCATAAATAAGTGGGTTTGAGGCACACATCTGTTGATCTGGTATGTCTTTGTGTGTGTGTGTGTGTCATCTTGTTCCCCAAAATCAGTTAGATTAGTAAATTTTGATATAAGTAAATTATAATTATTATTTAGCATTGTTTTCGCCAATGACATTATGATTACATTTCTATTTGGTTCAGGGCCTGTCCACACGGAGACGATTTTTAGGTTAAACGCAGAGGTTTTGCTTTGTCTTGGCCGAGCGTCTAAACGAATCCTGTAAACGCACTGCCCGAAACCGCACTTTTCTGAAACCTGGTCCCAGAGTCGACAAATCTGAAACCGTAGCCCATTTGAATTCGTTTAGACAGCGAAACCGCACATCCTGCTTGCGTATCGATGCTGTCATCGCCACACCTCAGCTGCCCTGGACTTGCACTTATAGTATTGCCTAACAATACTAGTTATCACAACTGGTGCTGCGCAGCGCCGAAAGCTTATGACTTGGTGGACTGAACACTGTTTTTCCCGGTGTTTTTTTATGCATTCTAGCTACTGTCAGTGACGCGAGAGAACTAAAGTTATTAGGAAAGTGCGGTGTAAGTTTAGGCTACATTAATTTGTGCGTAGTGCCAGTGTCATTCATTTATTTTACATGTCTTACAACATATATACATGCATTCACAGTCGAGTGAAATCAGATATAAGCATATAAAGACGCTTAGAACTCACGTTAAGCCGATGGTAGCACACTGAATGCAAATGCGCGATTTGATGCAGGCAAACATATTGACTGTTACTAACAAAGGTTTTATAGCAATATTATAAATGTGGCGACAGAATAGCCTAGAACTTGGGTAAGCCTTGCATTTAGTAGCCTAATTGCGGTGATAGCCAAAACTAATGTGAATCACGGACTATCCTACAACCAAAGAAAGTAAAGGTGATTAGTAGGCCTACCTGCGTTAGCCAAATAAAGGACGGGACTGCACCCTTCACAAACCATAAAATAAAGTTTATTAGTTTTACAGTGACTACAGTTGACAGTTCACCATCAGTCCACACAAACAATTCTGGTTTCCTTGCACTAGCCATTTCGTCGTAGCCTATTCTGTCTGTTTGTAAAGCGCAAGTTTTGGTCAATTTCTGTAAAGAAACAGTGCCACCTATAGGCCTGGGGTATGAAGTAACGTGTTGAGTCGTGTTGAGATGGATCCGTTTGGACGCAAAAATTCTTGATACGGTTCCAGGAAAGACGGAGGGAAAAAAAAGATCGGTTTGGTACGTGTGGACTAGGCCTTAGAGTGGTGCAGGGGCGGTTCTAGGGGCGGGGCCACAGGGGCCCGGGCCCCATCTGAAATCTCATTGGCCCCTGTACCGTCAATCATCAATAAGTGTCAAACTTGTTGAGAACGACGATCAGAGATGCAATTCCATTCCCAAACAACTGGTGGCAGTAATGCACCTATGAAGCTTGAAAGCTAAAGCACACAGTAAAAGAAAGAATACATTTGGCTAACCAGAAATGTCTCTGCTAATGTGAAGAAACGATACATTTGGCTCACGGAAGTATCAGCTAATGTGAAGAACCGATACATTTGGTTAACGAAAGTATCAGCTAGAATTCCAACGTGAAGAACCGATGGCAGCGTTTCATCCTCCACAGAAGTTTCTTGGTGAGTCACAAATCTCTATTTTGGTTATCATCATTATGTGAAAGGGACGTTTATTTGTTGCTGTCACAATATGTTAAGTTTGTCAATTAAATTACGAAGCAGCGGCAAGCTTGCAGTGAACTGCTAACTGACTTAGTCAGTGAACTGTTAACATTAACTTAACGTTAGGTTACTTGAGTTGAGTTTTGATTGTTTGTTAGCATGCTGATAGATTTTATATGGAAAGGTAATGTATGAAGTGTTTGAAATGGTGTTATATGAAATGCAGAGAAATGGACATCCTGTTTGTTTGGGGTCCTAAATTAATAATATTAGGCCTACCTACATGCGCTAGTGCGCCTTACCAAATGTAAGTAAAGTTCGATTTTTTTTGCTTGAGGAAAACGTTTGGCAGCTGCTAACATAAACATGAGAATACATGCCTAATAGCTAACGCTACGTTTTTGTAGTTAATGTGAGCTATCATTGCAAAGTTATGAACCACTATTCTGAGTTTATTTGATTCATGGGCTTCGCATGAATTCTGTCTCAAAGTGTTAGGACAAGGAGAGTTTCATTGAGATAAATTGGTTAAATTTTCTACTCTATTCACTCAAGCTTTATATGATTTAAAAAAATAATAACTGGTTTTACAGTTGCCAGACGCATTTGTGTTTCACCTACAGACTAGGATGGCGCAGGAGCTGGTGACTTCAACCCACAGTCTTCAGAACCACCAGTCACCAAGCATAGCTGCTCCTAATGGTATGATGCTATTTCCTATTGCCACTACAGTGAGGAATATTCCATTTTTCTAGTGTAGTGTAATTTAGTGTTTTGCTACCCCTTCCGTAATTTTCACTTTCAAATGACCCATCGTCAGTCTTCAAATCAGAATCAGGCTTTTCTAACTGGAAGCAAGACGGTGGCTTCAAAGACCATTCCAAATAAGTTGTTGAAAAAATTGTGTAAATATAATGTAGTTGTTGCTCACATGCTGTGTGTGTGTGTGTATGTGTGTGTTTTTTTAATGTACGCAAACTGGCAGTGAAAGTGGTTTCTCTTATCAACAAAAGGGGAAACAGTTAAAGTAAAACTTGTTTAATTGAACGAAAAATGTGTGTATGATGTATGATTTCTGTTTAAAATATCAATGTATTTCCACTGAAGTGTCTATTATATTTTAGTTTTATATTGTGTTTTCAATGCACATTATAAATAAATGGGAAAATTGTTAAGAATTGTATTGGCTTTTTTGTTTTTTAGCATTTAGCATTCAAGTATTTGAACAAGGTAAGACTGGTGAAATGTATGCACCTTACTGCTGTGGTGTAGTCTAGTTAGCTGTAGTGGGTATACTGTGATCAACCCCAAATATTAATACCTATCCTTGTCTGTTTTAAGTGGGTATACTGAAATGGTGATGCTTTTTAAGTGGGTATACCAGAGACTGTCTAATGAGGAGACAGCACTCAAAAAATCCTCCATAGAAATGCATAGGGCTAGTTTGTAACGCCGTTGTCTACACATATCCCACCCCTTCCTCGGCAAAACGTCAACATGTGAATACATTGAGCCAATCATGTGGTGTGATGTGAATACATTGAGCCAATCATATGGTGTGTTGTGAAGACATCATGCCAATCATGTGTTGTGAACTCGCCGCTGGAGCAAGATTGGTGTCGTGAAGCCTTGCGCACGCACATTTCTGCCGAATAGGATGCCCGATGAGTGCCCAAAAAGCGTTGCAATATGGCCGTCGAGTGGAGGGACTTGCCTAAAAGGACTTTGGGTATACTGCGTATAGTCCTGCATATCACGTAGACAACGTGCCTCTGCCTTACTGAACAAGGGATTTTCTGTGTATGGATGTTGACCATTTCTTGGCCCCTCAGTGTATGATGTGGCCAGGGGCGTAGATTTGCGTGGGGACCGAAGGACGTGTCCACACCAATGTTAAATTACGACTGAAATGTCCCCACCAATATTCAGGTTGAAATGGGGGGGAAAGCGCTCATATGCGCTACACAAAGAGTTAAATCATTTCTCACGTCAGTGCTGCGGATCATCTCGTACAGATCTTGTAATGTGCAGTAGCCTATAAGGGTAAATCGCGCTGATTTGAAGTTACCTATAATAACTACCAGTGAGCTGCAGCATGCAGCGCTTCAGCTTTACTTCACTACAAGCATGAAGTGCGTCCAAATTCACCCATTCTTCTCTGTTGAACTCCTCGAGAAGTAGGCTACTCATCACATATGTGTCACATGAAAGAACCTTTTCTCAGCTTTTAAACGGTGCTACTGTTTGCTGTGATAAACAGTTTGTGAGAAAAATAACTTAAAGAGATTTAATTATTCTCTGCGCCCATCTCCACATCCATTCGGTGGAATATCGTAGGCCTACACACTCTTCACGGAGTTCACGCAACACATGACAAACCATATATCAGAATAAACAGCAGACCTTACCGAACACAAAGGTGTAATGCATTCCCGTGTATAGTTAGCTGTTCTAGAGTAATCCGGTTTTGAAATAAATTATAGCAAAATTCAACATGGTCTTTTGGCTGCATTTCTTAAAACTGAGCTGTGCTTACATCACCTAGATATCTGTAAATATTAGAATCAGAGAATAATATACAGGCAGCTCACGGTTAAGAGTTTGTCAATGTAGCCTTAATTTTACAAAATGCTAAGCATGCATGTATTTAAGTTTCTTAAAACTGAGCTGTGCTTAAATGGGCATGATTTCATAACAGACCAAATGGAAAATAAATGTTAAATATAGCCTACATATCTGTAGCCTACATATTAAAATCAGATTATGTAGGCTACACAGTGTAGTTAGATTAAGTTGAACAGTAGCACATTTAAATCATGGATAGTAGTTGAACAGTAGCACATTTAAATCATGGATAGTAGTTGAACAGTAGCACATTTAAATCATGCATAGTAGTTGGACAGTAGCAAATTTTAATCAGTTTATATATCTATAGTGGCTGGTGAAAGAGTTGAGTGTTTTTTGTTTGTTTGTTTTTTCGGGGGGGGGGGTTAGTGGGTAGTGTCCCCACCAAAGCTCAGACCAAACCTACGCCCTTGGATGTGGCCCCTTTATGGCCCCTGTCTCATAAAAATCCTAGAACCGCCACTGGAGTGGTGTGGGTTTGTGTTGGAGTGAGGAGTTCCTGTGCACCATTCAGCACCTGTGTTTTTAGCGGTGGCACTGTCACACCACTCAATCCCAGATTAAAGAGAAATATTCATTGAAATGTTGGTCTTTGGAGCGGCAGCTTTGATCTCGACAGCAGCTGGAATTTTAGCAGGACTGAGAGGAAGGCGAGACGTGGACTGCTTTTTAATCCCAGCCAGGCGCCCTCTATCACCATGTCCCCCATACAAACACACACACACATGCACAGACACACACACACAAATGTATATATTAATTTATTCAACAGCACACAGGACCAGACAGACTCACTGCCACAGTCTGGTTCTTGCTGCACATGTGTCAAGGGGGTGGGGGAGACATGACATTAATTTATTATTAATTAATCCTTTAATTGCCACACCAGGGCACATTTGGGGCGAGCACTCCAGCCACTACCACACAGCCTTTTCAACACGTCTAGCCTGGTACAGGACGAAGAAGCACACCTTGAACAACTGAAACAACCAGTTAGTTCTGATCACCATGTGTGGAGTTTATGTAAGTACTTTACAGCTTTGTGGTAAGACGGAGGAAATATCTATATGCTTGCTGAATGCCTACAATCCCTATAGCCTAATCCCACAGATGAATCCAACTTTGCTGTGCTTTTAAGAATTAGAGAATGCATTTCTTTAATATTTTAAAAGCATATGAATCCTATTTTCATTTAAAATATGCATTACTGTAAGACTGACGCAACTGGGAACAATGTTACATGAGTCTAAATCAAGGTCACTGTCATCCAGGAATTGCAGCTGCATTTTTGTGTGGCATCTGTGTGCACATGCATGTAAGTTAACTTGGTGGACAGAACCAATAGAACTCAGGGGATTATGTTTTGCTGTGGAGGAAGTAGAGACTTTTGTTTTCCCATAAAAACGAGTAAGATGTTCTTTGTGCTGGCATATACAAAGGCAGTTTCCTATTACAGACATAATAAACAGTTTACACGGATGAAGTGGTGGGTTCACTTTGAAAAGGCTCCTTTGAATATAAAAAAGATGAGAGGGAGTGCACAGTGCTTCTCTGCAGCCAAAACATCACCAAAACATAGTCATGAGTTTCACAGTAGGCTGAGTTTTGTACCACTATCAGGCCAAGCCGATGGAGCTGTGTCGTGGCCTTATCAAGGCCAGTTCCCCACGCAAATATGTTGCTGTAATCACAAAAGTTTCTTTTCTGGCCTGTGACCCTGTGTGTGTGTGTGTTTGTGCATGTGTTGAGCTAGTTGGAGCTGGTGTGTGTGTGTGTGTGTGTGTGTGTGCGTGCATGTGTATGTTTTCAAACTGAAGAGCAGTCTTCTTGAGGGGAGCACCCCAGGCAATGACCCCCATTAAGATCCCACTGAGTTGTCCAGAGCTTGTGCGGTTCAGGAGCTCTGCAAACATCTTCCTTACTGCACTGCATCACAGAGGGTGCATCATCATCAACTCACACACATACTAGCCTCGGGGCAATGCAGCACCGCTTATAAATACTGAAGAAATCAGGCCCCGATTTTTTTTTTTTTATTTATCACAAACCCCAACATAGGCGCCGATACCGTCGCCCGAGCACCCACGGAAAATATAGAGCACCCACGTGTGCAAGCTTACAGTCTCGGCTAAATTTACATTCATTTAAAATCAAACATCGCAGTTGATGTTAAATTCAGCATCTCTAATAATGTGATTGGCTATGTTGCTGTCAATCCCCTACTCCATATCCTACCACCAATGAGAGCGTCTCTCGTATGAAAATTCCTGACACTTCCCTGTCGGGTCTTCAGCCCCGAATGTTTAAAATGTATATAGCCCTGAATATCATTTTAAAAGTAGTCTGACAAAGCTTATTGTTTTGTGACACAGCTAAACACTGGTACCTCATAGAACGTCTATAAACATAGCCTAGGTGGTCGCAACTTGCAAAAGTAAAGCAGATAGAAAGAACTCACGCAAATCTAGCCTACAACATGCAGACAGCTTCATGCGCACGGGAGAGAGCTCGCGCACAGATGTTTTATGATTGTTGGCTTCTGATGGTATCTTGCTAATTCACTGAAGACTTATGATTATGGATAGAAAGAACATTCTGAAAAGGAAAGGAGTAAGGC
The DNA here is from genome assembly GCF_046254945.1 of Alosa pseudoharengus. Taxonomy (NCBI): domain Eukaryota; kingdom Metazoa; phylum Chordata; class Actinopteri; order Clupeiformes; family Clupeidae; genus Alosa; species Alosa pseudoharengus. Next base: position 11,428,651 of record NW_027468680.1, read on the forward strand.
AATGAGGAGCAATGCTATAGTGGAATACTCATGTTGCTGTATCAGCAGATGAGAAGGACCTGAGAGTGCCACTGACGACGTGACTGCCTCATAGGCTCACAGGTTGGTGAAGGAGAAAGCTACATCTAGCTGAGCCCAGTGATATGCTTTTGTGAGAAGGCACAGCATTCATAGGCCTAAGAATATCCCTGGCAGACTTTTACAAAAAATATGATACCATACACGCCTTTTACACCAGCGTAGGATGTGGCAAAGTTTGAGAACCACTGCCTTACTGTCGGCTAATGCGCGCTTCTGGATGGATAGGCTATATCTCATTTTTTTAACGGCGTGATGTCAACACGAAATATAATTTCTGTTTATAAAAACAAAGCAAAGTGTTTTTCCTTTTAGTTTGGGTTAACGCAATTAACCTTCTGAGTTACGTAAACTGTTCAGGAGTCAAACGACGGATCATGCGTGATTTAGGCGTATTGTACGTGCACAAAAATTGTGAATTTGCTTAACAGTATTTAAGAAATGTCCTCGGGGGTGACGCCCACTATATTGGCGTTTTGTGTGTCGGCCACTGTTGATTTCCTAAAGTGTATACATTACTTCTCAAAAAACGTATGGCAACAATACACACACTCTTAAAAATGCTGGGTTGGAAACAACCCAAATTGGGTTATTCCTAGCCCAGGTACCTGGGTCACTATTGGAACGACCTCGGGTTGGGTTAAAATAACATAAACCATTGGGTTGGTGACTTTAACTCTAAATTGGGTTACTTTTATCAAACCAACTATGGATTATTCTTACTAACATGATGGGTCAAAATAACCCAGAAAAATGGATATGACCTACCAGCCCATTATTGGTTCATATTTACCTCTCTGTTGGGTTATATATTTGACCCACTATTGGGTGTTCTATTTTTTTGCTTATGGATTTCCAAAAACATATTTCTTTACTTTATTTTACTTATGTACATCAAGTTGAAATAGGGCTGAAAAAATCAGCTGAAATAGACATAGGAGAATACATTATATTAATTTTGATATTTTTAATTGATTGCCACAAATGGGCAGTACAAAAGTAAAAAAACACTGTTTCATTTCATTCAAACACTGTTTCACTGTTTCATTTCATTTTGAACAACAATTTTACTAAAATCTAAAAAACATTTTACAAAACACTCAAAAAAATATACAAAAAAAAAAACAATTAACTAGCAATGCTCATAATACAGTAGTGTAGTGACAACAGTAGAGAGAACTTGTCCAAAATACCTGTGCATCCTGCAGGAGCTGATCTGGGAAATCTTTGACCTGTGGAAAACAGAAAAAATATAGGTGTTAACAAAAATACAATGGATGAAATGTATCTTGTGAAATGTGTCTTGTCCGAAACAGGCAGCCAGCTACTCTAGTGACTACTCTCTCTCAGCCTCTAGCCTACCATAACACAGAGTAAAAAGTATAGACACATGAAACACATCATACACTAAAATATGTCTTACTTTGAGGGATCCTGTGTGGAAGGTCTGGACGGGATAGATGGGACACTTGAAACACAAAGATTAAAAAGGTTAAAACAAAGATTAATGATTCTTTTAGGTAATCAGTGTCAGATCATATCGGATTCAGTCAGAATGACGTATGAATGAGGGCAGCCTTTTTGCACTCTGCACAGCCTAGCCTACGAGAGAGAGAGATAGAGAGAGAGAGAGAAAGAGAGACTTTTCTTCCTACCCAAATTAAAACCGAAACAGGCAGCCAGCTACTCTAGTGACTACCAAGTGGAATCTCTATCAGCCTAGTAGTAGAAACATTGTCTATATTATAAAGATACCTGCTAGCTAGCCACCATGCTCTCGGGTCAAACTAACTTGACTGTATGTAGTTTTAGACTAAGACAGCTAGTTTGATTGCAGGAGAACAGACTAGACTGTACAGGTCATGTAACCGAAATGAGTGTCTGTGAGTGACACAGCATAAATTGCTTACAAAGTTGCTTTACAGACTCTGTTCTGTGTCTGCGTGTTATAACTTACATTCAGAAGAGCTCATCACTGGGTGTCTCTTGTTGCCAATCATCTTGTGCCACTAGGAAATACAGAAAAAGGGCCCGTTACACAAATAACAGCATCACCCAGGTCCAACTAACAGAGCTAAACGAGTGACCCCACACCTGTGGTTCTCAAACTTTTTCTGTAATGTTTGTCATTCTCCATTTTGAATAGGACTGTGCTGTGTATTTTGTGTGTGTGCCTGTGTCAGTGTGTTCTCCATCTGCATGCTAAATAGCTTACGTTCAGGAGAACCCAGCCCTTCATATTTGGCTTCCTTCTGCCAATTAACAGTTGTCACTATGAAATGATAACATACATTACATGTAAAATATCTTACTATCGTTAGTCTTCTGAAGGAGCTCTGGAAGAGGGTGGTGTGGAGGCCGCTGTAACAGTCCTTCGTTATTATCTGGTGTCACTAGAAAATAAAGAAAAACTAAATTATTGGAGTGAACATGTCAAGTTTATCACAATTAGATAAAGTAACGTCAGTGGGCTGAGTAATTGCCCCACATGCAACTCATCTTAACCCAGGTCAATATAAGAGGCTAAAATTCAAGTCAAGTCAAGTCAGATTTTTTTTTAAAGCGAATTTAACACATACAGTATGTTAACAATAGGCTATTTACCAGGCCCTGTTTTGTTACACGGTATGTCTAGGTGGGCCATGGGATAGAAAATGGTGAGAACTCCTGGTTTAGGCTAAATAATTGTGATTTCAATTTTGACCTAAATTATGGTTATTATTCCATTATTGAGCAGCACAGCAACGAAAACGGCAACAGCACAGCTGAGCTGTACAATACATTCAGTAAAAAACAATTGCTGTTGGGAGTAACTGTACATGGCTATGAAACAGACACACATAGTAAATGTAGGGAACAAAAAGGGATATACATTTTGATTAAGGGATTGATTAAGCAGTGGATTTCAGTATGTAAGGCAATGTTTGAATAGTAGGCTAGTTAGATCTATCTGCTCATATATTGTGTTCCTGATGACAAACTTCACATGACTGAGACCAAAGTGAACTTCAGCTAAGAACCAAATTATAGATGCTAGGGTGTTGCAGCTGTAAAGTGGGCAGGATCTGGAATATGAGTGGGGCTGAACATTGCCTGTGAAACAGATAATCATGTACGGAGCATTAGTTTATAGACAATTTGAGGACCTTGCTATCAATACATTTTATGACAAATATGTAGATTGTGATCTAGGCTACTGTGCAATGTGAATGTAGAGGATGTTTTTGTGAATGGACCGAGTCAAAAAAGCAAAATTACGTCCGAAGCGCCACTTCTAAGCTTGGGTTGTCGTTTTCAGGTGAAATGGCCTTTTGATGCTAGGGGCACTACTACTTTTATACATGATCGCATCAAATCGCTAGCGCTATTTTAAAAACATTAAGTCCAAACCCTTTCATTTTAGTAAACTATGTGTACACGAACAATGTTCTCAATGCTCAAGTTCATGTGTAGAGACACTGATAATACTTCGATCAAAGTTTCAATTTGTGTCGAGCCTTCTAAGTGTTTTAAAAAATACAGATTTTGACACGATCATGTATCAAAATAGTAGTGCATTCAAAAGGCCACCCCACCCGAAAACGACAACTCATAGAAGCTTTAAAATGGCGCTTCGGCTTCAGGTACATTCCCAAAAACACCCTAGGCTGCATTTTGGCAGAGTTACGCTTGAAGTTCTGCTTTACTGTTTCTGTTCTGTTTAAATTGAACGTAAATGCCAAATATGTAGTCTAACCTCTAGTCCCTCAGATTCAAAAGAAGTGCCGAACTTCACCTCTGCTATGACTCACTGCTATGGCCAGCGAAGTGGCAAGCTAACGTTAACGCTAACTAGCTAGCTTCTACCTACCTAACGTTTGCTGAAAACACATCCCGTTAAAGCACTTTCTAACCACAACAGACGTCATAGAATACAGTATCTGATTAAAAACACTTCTACAATGAGTTTACTTATGTGTTATCCTATGTTAGCCATATATATATAGGCCTACAGTATGTAAGTTAGCAGCTAGCAGCTAACATAACCAAATAGCTTGAAAAATAGCTTTTGTAGCAACGTTAACGTTACCGTTAATGTTAACCTTAATATAACGTTACTATCTCCAAAAACTTAGCCTACACTGGATTAGTCTATGCATTCTACCAAATATCATATCATATCATATATCATCATATAAATTGTGGCATACGGATTTTACACAAGTTCAACATACTGTAACGTCGGCGCAAAAGACAGTGTTAGCGTTCTCCCGCGCAGGGGATCCTGGGATACGAGAGCGAACATTTGGGGGGTTTATGTCGTTATTCTCCTTAGTTTTGTGTGCAATGTTAGCGTCTTTATTGTAACATGTTTCCCGTTTAGTTCTCCCTCGTGTGTGATCCTTTTTGTGTGGGAGGCTGCGTCCTCCCCTGTATGTGTAGTGTGTGTGCGTGCTTGACCTGCCCTGTTTGCATTGTGTTCTGTGTCTATCTGTGTCCCGGCTCTCGTTCCCAGTGAATAAACCTTTTGATTGGACAACTGTGTGGTTCGTTATCAAATCGTTACATTGGTGTCAGAAGTGGGATTCGAACATGGCCTCCGCTCAGCGAGAGAAGCTGGGAGCGGGAGATCTCACCGCTGGGTGGAGGCCCACGCAAGAGGATCCAGAGAGAGCCCTTGTAAGGGCTACTGAAGAGCTTGAGGCCTTCTATCGTTACCGCCGCCGGAGGAGAAGAGCTATCGCCGAGACCTGCCTGCTGCCATGGGAGGAGATCTGGCCAGATGAAGTGGTCGCGGAGAAGATGACGCTGGCGTGGGCGCTGACTTCACGGCGAGCCGCGACGCGTGAGCAGAGCCGAGGGAGTGCGGCGAGGAAGAGGTTCCTAGACGATGGACGGTTGGCGGAGCCGCTGAGGGCAGCGAACTCACGACGGTGGGGCAGGTTTGACGGAAATGCCCTCTGAACTTTAAAAAAAACAACAACTTTTGGGTGCGTGTGAGAGGCACCGTGCTGTGTGGGCGCCCGTTCTAGTTGGCCTGTTGGCCGGCGCCTTTTGAAAAAGTTTGTGTGTGGAGTTCGATAACACGACCATCTCGGGGGTCGTGCCTTCGCCGAGGCCGCGAAGGAGTGGAACGGGCCGGGAACAGAGCAGTACGGCTCTGCGAGATGGCAACACGAGGAGGGACGCCGAAGACGGTAGCTGCAGCGGGAGAGCTCAGCGCGGTCCGGTTGCTGTGGAGTCGGTGCCTGTCTGTCCTGGTCGGCGACTCGACGGAGCGGAGTGGCGTTGGCGCAGCTTCATCTGGCCCCCTTCGAACCCCGGTGCTTGGTACAGTGTCGACGGTTGTAAGGCCACCTAGGGCCCCGTCTGGAGAGGAGGAGTGCCGTGGTGACACGCCGCGGAAAGGGCAGCCTGAGGGCGGCTGCTGAGAGGGAGCTGGTGACGAGCGGGGTCGGCCACGTGGCTGCTAGCACGCCCGAACTGGATTGCTAGCAGCGTGGCGCCCTGTTGAGTGAGCTCCTGCGGCGCGTGCACCCCACGTGAGTTGGCGGTACTGTCGCACTGAACTGAGTGGCGGGCGACGCGCGCCGACGTTAGCATGTGGCTACCTCGTGGTCATTGCCGAGGACGGCAATGGCTTGTTGGGGGAGCTATGTAACGTCGGCGCAAAAGACAGTGTTAGCGTTCTCCCGCGCAGGGGATCCTGGGATACGAGAGCGAACATTTGGGGGGTTTATGTCGTTATTCTCCTTAGTTTTGTGTGCAATGTTAGCGTCTTTATTGTAACATGTTTCCCGTTTAGTTCTCCCTCGTGTGTGATCCTTTTTGTGTGGGAGGCTGCGTCCTCCCCTGTATGTGTAGTGTGTGTGCGTGCTTGACCTGCCCTGTTTGCATTGTGTTCTGTGTCTATCTGTGTCCCGGCTCTCGTTCCCAGTGAATAAACCTTTTGATTGGACAACTGTGTGGTTCGTTATCAAATCGTTACATTGGTGTCAGAAGTGGGATTCGAACATGGCCTCCGCTCAGCGAGAGAAGCTGGGAGCGGGAGATCTCACCGCTGGGTGGAGGCCCACGCAAGAGGATCCAGAGAGAGCCCTTGTAAGGGCTACTGAAGAGCTTGAGGCCTTCTATCGTTACCGCCGCCGGAGGAGAAGAGCTATCGCCGAGACCTGCCTGCTGCCATGGGAGGAGATCTGGCCAGATGAAGTGGTCGCGGAGAAGATGACGCTGGCGTGGGCGCTGACTTCACGGCGAGCCGCGACGCGTGAGCAGAGCCGAGGGAGTGCGGCGAGGAAGAGGTTCCTAGACGATGGACGGTTGGCGGAGCCGCTGAGGGCAGCGAACTCACGACGGTGGGGCAGGTTTGACGGAAATGCCCTCTGAACTTTAAAAAAAACAACAACTTTTGGGTGCGTGTGAGAGGCACCGTGCTGTGTGGGCGCCCGTTCTAGTTGGCCTGTTGGCCGGCGCCTTTTGAAAAAGTTTGTGTGTGGAGTTCGATAACACGACCATCTCGGGGGTCGTGCCTTCGCCGAGGCCGCGAAGGAGTGGAACGGGCCGGGAACAGAGCAGTACGGCTCTGCGAGATGGCAACACGAGGAGGGACGCCGAAGACGGTAGCTGCAGCGGGAGAGCTCAGCGCGGTCCGGTTGCTGTGGAGTCGGTGCCTGTCTGTCCTGGTCGGCGACTCGACGGAGCGGAGTGGCGTTGGCGCAGCTTCATCTGGCCCCCTTCGAACCCCGGTGCTTGGTACAGTGTCGACGGTTGTAAGGCCACCTAGGGCCCCGTCTGGAGAGGAGGAGTGCCGTGGTGACACGCCGCGGAAAGGGCAGCCTGAGGGCGGCTGCTGAGAGGGAGCTGGTGACGAGCGGGGTCGGCCACGTGGCTGCTAGCACGCCCGAACTGGATTGCTAGCAGCGTGGCGCCCTGTTGAGTGAGCTCCTGCGGCGCGTGCACCCCACGTGAGTTGGCGGTACTGTCGCACTGAACTGAGTGGCGGGCGACGCGCGCCGACGTTAGCATGTGGCTACCTCGTGGTCATTGCCGAGGACGGCAATGGCTTGTTGGGGGAGCTATGTAACGTCGGCGCAAAAGACAGTGTTAGCGTTCTCCCGCGCAGGGGATCCTGGGATACGAGAGCGAACATTTGGGGGGTTTATGTCGTTATTCTCCTTAGTTTTGTGTGCAATGTTAGCGTCTTTATTGTAACATGTTTCCCGTTTAGTTCTCCCTCGTGTGTGATCCTTTTTGTGTGGGAGGCTGCGTCCTCCCCTGTATGTGTAGTGTGTGTGCGTGCTTGACCTGCCCTGTTTGCATTGTGTTCTGTGTCTATCTGTGTCCCGGCTCTCGTTCCCAGTGAATAAACCTTTTGATTGGACAACTGTGTGGTTCGTTATCAAATCGTTACAATACCTTCGCGCTTTCACTGCCGGCTTGTCGCTTGATGTGGAGGACCAACGGTTGCAATCAAAGATTCTAGAACACTGTTCCACAATGGCAGGGGTACAAAACTTGTCTTCATGTCTTTGCTATTGTCAATCCAACTGGTAGACTATATTATAATGACCAATGACACTTTTAAGAGTGCATGGGCATTGGTATCAGGCATTTCATTGTTTGAGCACCCACCGACTGAAAAACATAAATCGGTGCCTAGAACCCCAACATGATGCCAGGAATGTGTCTGCCAGCTTATGTTAGCACGTCATGCAATGTCATGTCATATCTTGGTCCAGAAGGTTTATGCTTTTTCTCTCGCCAATAGGATTATACAGATAGCAGCAGATGATGTACTTTGGAGGTTAGAAGACCATGTGATTATGCAGTGTATAATGTTTCACTCATTCAGCAGGGGGTGGGGGCTTATCTAAGAGCTCCGTCAATGTTCTTATGATTTCAAAAGAAGCCTCCCAACCCCTACCAACCAGTTTTAAAAGTTTCATTGTAAATCAATGTCATCATTATAATCATTGATGTACATGTGATATTGTACTCAACACAATGTAGACAACATTGCAACACGGTGTAGTTCTTTTTGCATTAAAATAATGACTTAATTATTTTGGTGACACACAGATTTACAATAGACAGAATTGAATCTCTGTCCATAACGATACATGCCTCCAGCAAGGAACATGACCTGTTTTATCCGTTGCATGTTGTACCCATTTAGTACTCAGTAGGATGAAAATGAACAAAAAAGTAGAATTCTTACATTGTGTTACTTTAAGTTAACAGGTACAAGTGAGGCAAAAGTACCCTCCACTAGGGGTTTCTTCAACCAGTTAATTAGTTAACTAGTTGACCATCAGAAAAAAATCACTACTAAAAACAAATGTGTTGTCTTGTCCCTATGTGGACACAGAGTTGTGTTAAAAACAACAAAATGCAAGTTGTGTTATTTTCAACACATATGGTGTAACAAATTTAAAAAAAGGGAAAAACACAAACTGTGCTGTCTCTATCTGGACACAGAGGTGTGTTAAAAACAACTCAAGTTGTGTTGTTTTCAACACATTCGTTTTAAGAGTGTAGTAAGCACTGTAAGCAACAGTCAACTAGTTGTAGACAAAATGGCTGCCACCACAGCAGAGGGTGTTGATGTTGAGCTAAAGCCTAAATGGGCTATACTTCCCCAAAAATGAGACCTGTCTCAAAGTAACATGCACTGTAAATTGTGTACAGCTGTACAATAATAACACATCTATTATTTATCACCATCTAAAGATAGAACACCCTCTGCAGAGAGCCTCTGCTGTATGTTAGCACCAGCAATAGGGCTGCAACACTTCATCAATTAATTGTTGACTATTGAATTAATTGCCAACTATTTTGATAATCGATTAATCATTCTTTAAATTCTTCTAAATCTTTCTTCTTTATACTTATAAATAGTTGGTGACACCTCTGCACAGGAAAGTTGAGCAGCTAAATGCCATTTCACTACTGTACATGTTTTACAAAGAATCTTTATGTACAGTATGTAACAAATAAAATCATTGTATCCTTGTATCCTTGTATCAACTATGAAAATAATTGTTAGTTGCAGCCCTAACCAGCACTGTAATGATACATCATGACTTGTCGACTACTATTATGAAAAACTTATGGACAACTAGTTACAAATTAGTAGATATGACACCTCTTCTGTGCACTAAGTGCATTATTATGACCGCCGAGCAGCGAAGTCAGATTTAGTCAGATTTTTTTTTTCTGCATGGCCAATTTTCCATGAAGGATTCTATGGACAATGAAAGACAGGGTACACGAAACTTGGTGGGCATGTAGCCCCACATGGATAGCATGGAACCGTCATTTTTCGTTTTGATCTGTAGCCCCCCAGCTGGACTGGACCCCCCGAAAGGAGGATAGGGCAAACACAGTTTTCTGTGAATATCTCGAGAACCGTAGGGTTTAGGAGGACCACCTTTTTTTTGTATGTTGATCTTAAGGGGCCATGTCAACCCATTCCATAACCACTCATTTCATGTATAGCGCCACCTAGTTAAAAACAAAAAAGTAAAAACGAGGTGTTGTAATCGCAGGTATCTGTGACCTAACATGGTCAAAAATGCACGAAATTGGAAGTGTAGGATCATTATGACACCCTCTGAATGCACGCCAAGTTTTGTGGAATTCCGTTCATGGGGGGCCACACAATAAATTAATTTATGTTACTGTACACCGGACACAGTTTTCTGTGAATATCTCGCAAACTGTAGGGCTTAGGAGGACCACTTTTTTTTGTATGTTGGTCTTAAGGGGCCATGTCAACCCATCCCATTACCACTTATTTCATGTATAGCGCCACCTAGTTAAAAATTAAAAATGTTTTAATCACAATATCTCTGGCTGACATGGCCAAAACTGCACGAAATTGAAAGTGTAGGATCATTATGACACCCTCCGAATGCACGCCAAGTTTCGTGGAATTCTGTTCATGGGGGGCAATACAATAAATTAATTTATGTGTACATTTAGTGAACGTACACCAACAGAGTTTTCTGTGAATATCTTGAGAACCGTACGGCCAGAATTATGAACAGGCAAGATGGGGGTGGGGTTGTATAAAATGTATTTTACTTGTGAAATCTACAGTATGAACTAATCATGTTTTGGTACTTGTTGTCTAGCAGATACCAGTGAGAATTGAGTGTGCATAATGCAATTCAGTGTGACAGTTAGAATCATATATGCCTTTCAGCGTGACTTATTTTTGTGGAAAAAATGTGCTGGACTGGGCGGCAGTCATATTTTGTACCGCTCTGCGGTACATCTAGTTAACACACAATCTGGGCAGATTTTGATGAGTGAGTATGATTAAAAATGAGATGGCAGATCGCTCGATCCCCTTCCCACAAGAGAGAGCTTTTGAGGCTAAACTGGTTATTTCAGTTACTGTAAAAATATATTTTTTGCAGTAGTGAGTCAGGATCCTTTGACTGATATACTCTTTGAAGTTCTTGGGAATGAGACAGCCTGATGTCAACTCAATGACCACACACAGACTGTCCTGAATAGCTGAGTCGGGCTCAGAGCTGGGAGAATCCTGCAGAAACCAGAATCTGTTACAGACTACAGTTGTTTCAGATTTTATGAGAAGCTTCACATTGTTTCTGCACAACAAACAGTATCTGGGCAGGGAAAATTATATTCTAAAATTAGATACAGCAAAAATCCTACACACCAATTATCTGCTTCTGTGAAAGACTGATAATCAAATGACCTCTGAGTAGGCATTTTGGGTTTATCATTAGAATTAAGCCACACTTGCAAAATCACTGAGCAACAGAAAAACAAAGCATAAGTAGCAAAGTAAAATCTAAGATAGAAATTATTACATATTTTGTCATTGTATTATCATACTGCAATTCTGTCAAATCTCACACAGCACTAAGAAATAAACTTATGTGGACCTTTTTTGTTTTTTTATTTTGAAAAGGAAACAATTCTAGTCAGAAAGTTTTACCTCAGCATATTAAAAGTCACTATGAGCTCATCTCATCAACCTCTCATTGATCTATTTTCATCAACCACTCATGAGACCTTACCAACCTTTTTAAAAGGTATGAGTAATGCTTTTTCTTGTTTCTTAGGCAACACATGACTGGACTGAATGTGCATCATTGACTACATGCGTATATTTTGCCAAGTGTATTTTGATAATGTCTATTGAACCTTTTAAGTAAGAAAAGTCTCTATTTTCAACTTTCTTCTGAAAAATATTGTTTTGAATATAATTTCAAGGCCTCACAAAATAATATGCCTTCTTTCTGGAATGCTGGGTTTCTGACATCAAAATAGGCTAATCATCATAATGTCTAGTAGCGTTTTTTTGGTCAGATTACCGCGACTTTTTGATCTTTGAGGACGCCTTCCAAAAGAAAAAAAATCTATTTATAGGTTGGCTTACACAAACAACCCCTGACACCAAATCAGACACTGAGGGCTTTGGGGAAAAGCTCCCCTGCTCCTTGAGTCCTTATTTACTTTCAGACTTCAATGCCAGCCTCACATTTTCCCTCTCTTTTCACAAGGTAGAAAGAGTGAGATAATTACCGCTCTCATTTCCTTGATGGAGGGATGAAGTCTGTTTGTTATTCCGTCCCTAACGAGCTTCACCTGAGGCTACACGTACGGCATCGAGCCTGTCTCTGCTGGAGCCTGCGTCAGTTGGCAGCCCGGTAGAAACATTAGGAGACCCAACTTCTCTGTCTTTCACCGTCACACTGCCTCTCTGTCACACCAATTTCACATTAATGACTGTAATAATGGTGTTATAAACATGTAATAATTAAAACATGTGGAGAGAACGCAGAATGAGTAGAATGAGAGATACAGAGGCCAATAATGAGAGGGAAAGAGAAAGAAAAGACAGTATTTTCATGTGCAAGAACACGCCAGAAGGAGAAAAGGAGGAAATAATGAAGGCTGCCAGATGCAGTGGCTCCTCAAAAGCCAACTCTGCTCCTGTCAATCAGATGAGGAGACGAGCAGGGAGCAGGAGTGGGCGGACGGAGACGAGGATGGGCGTGGGAGGGAGAGGAAAGGAGGGAGGGGAGAGGGGGACTGGTTGGGAGGGTGCTGCCATCCCCAGAGGCCCACCAGTCACCGGGCTGGCACTGCCTGGCTCTCCACTCGGGCCCACTCCCCTGGTCCAGGTCGTCTTGCCGTCGTCGGACATGATCAGTACTGTCCTTCTGCCGCGCTAACGTGACATGACAGCTCCAGACAGCTGCCGACACCTCCAGGAGAGGAGGAGGAGGAGGAGGAGGCCAGGAGAAGAGGTCCTAGGCGGGGGAGGCAGCCACAGCAGCAGCAGCAGTAGTAGCGAGGGAGAGGGGTGTGAGGTGGAGAGAGAGAGAGGGTGAACAGGAGGGAGATGACAGACGAGAGGAAGCTCTCAAGATTTGACGCTATGGATATCGGCATGGACAGGACAGCCCGCCCAGTGGCGCTCTGCAATGCCAATGGAGGGAGAGTAATGCTGTGTGTGGGTGTGTGTGTGTTTGTGTGTGTGTGTGTGTGAGATAAGGTAGAGGGAGGGGATCGACAGGCTCATTTGGATTCGGAATAGCGTGAGATGCTGACCTTTCCCTCTGTGATTAAGTTAACCTTATTTTCCACAACAACGCAGACGGCCTGTCATACTTTAATTAATACCCTTGGGCCCTGGCGATGGTGCTGGGGGGGGGGGGGCTCAGGAGGGTTGTGAGGCCGGGCAGAGCTAAGGAATGAAAAGGCCCAGCGGCAGGTAGAGGCTCTAGAGGAGTGCTGATTGCTTTTATCAGTCCCACTGCTCCCTGCTCTTGACACTTACACGGAATAGTGGCTGAATCAGGACAACTCGCACCGACAAGACGTTGATTTCAGCAGCTGCTCCCACTCCAGAGCTCTCTTCAGTGGCACGTCTCCAAAGCCTCATGGGTAAACGCAGAGCGACACAGACACAAGTCATCCTACCAGAAAACCCAACGAGTGTGGCTGAAATGAACACTTGTTTTCCTTACAAGAGTGTCTTTTTTATTTTTTCCCCCACAAAAAAATTGTAGAATATTCTTGTAATAAAGGCTCTAATCGAAATTGTTCTGCACCATTCCACTCCATATCCGACATGGTTAGCCCTGTCATTGGAGTCTCTCCACACTCTCTGTGGCCCCACTTTATCCTTAGAATATTATGCTGGATAATGCCCATAAAGAACAAGCCTGTATCAGGGAAGTCTATTCTAATTTATGTGAAATTAATTGGGTAAAGTAAGCTTTTTTCACGCTAGACTCATTTAGGGAGGCATAATTAAACTTGCAGGAAAATAATGATTTGGAAACATGAAATAAATAGTGTGGGGAGAGGGAGAGAGGGGGGGAGCACCAAAGAAATAAACAATGCATTTTTTTTGTGCAAGGCATGCTGCCACTGGGTTGCATAGTTACGTAGTTAAAAGGTCATGGCTTCGGTAATCTTCTCTCTCCAGACATGCAGAAGGCTATGGCTGTCAGTGAGGCCTAAAACACTGTAAATATCTGAATGCCACCCAATCCACAAGGAAACGCCTCAGTGCTGCTATTCACGGTTATATCGGATTTTATCCTGTACTTACATTTTTATCTGATGTTTATATGATTTTGGCTCCAATTATTTTAAATCTACTGACAGAATTTCAACAAGGTCCTCCAAATATATTGAGGGGAGAAGTACATTTAAAATATAGATTGTCTTCTCTTTCAATCTGTGCCCTGTTCTGAAAATAGGGAGCATTAAAATTATTCAGTTTCTTCTGGGCTCATAGAGATTCACACCGACCATTTTATCTTCTCTCTCTCTCTCTCTCTCTCTCTCAATGTGCCTCAAGTCATTCATACTGTGCACAGCCAGAAGCAGGGATTAGTGCATTCTGAGACACACTCTGTTTGGCCTGTGGCCTTACCTCAGAGGGTGGATGCGATTTGCCACGCAGAGTTCCACAGTTCACCAGGACAGTCTCAAAGTCAGTTGCTGAGGAGTTGTTTTGAGTGCAGAAGTGCATGACTTAATATTAAGAATTTTTGAAAAACTTTTCACTGGTAAATATTGTATTGCAAGTATATTGCAAGCTAAATATACTGTCTGTCTGTCTGTCTGTCTGTCTGTCTGCCGGCCTGCCTGCCTGCCTTTCTGCCTGCCTTTCTGCCTGTAAATTCATGAATATTTCAACCTATGTGATTCACTGCTCTTCAGAAAACTTTTGAGTCCAACAAGTATCATTAAACAGTCAAGTATCTTCTCGAAATCTCTTAGTTACAATATTCATAGCACCATCTCCTTGCTCTCACTTAGTTACAATATTCATAGCACTACAAAGTCTTTCGATGGATCTAGGCCCTTTTTGAACAATGATATTTCAACCACTGTAATGACAATGAAAAAGCTGCGTGGATAGAGGGCTGTCGTGGTGGCTGAGTGAAGCTCTGATGAGAGGCTTTCTGGTTGCATGAGTGCAGGGGCTCTCTCGACTCTGTCCCTATGTCTTATCTGACCATTCTCCCTCACAGGGTGTTACCCTCAAATTTACATAATATTGTGTGTGTGTTAATATCCAGTTGTAATCTGGTTGATTCCCCCGGGGTAGTTGTACAGAGAAATTAGCACCACTTGATGGCCACTGAAACAGAGAAACTTTGAGGAACACTCAGTCAGCATGCTCTCTCTTGATGATCTTTTTACATTATTTGGAAAAACAGACAACAAATTTAGGCATGAGCCATTTTTATTCATCATCACAATATATCACAAGTAGACATGGTTCAGGCAAAATGGCCTTCCCCAGGGCAAAAATCTGAGGAAGGCCATTTTGCCTGAAACATGTTGGCATGATTTTAATTGATAGCCAAGCTCAATAAAGGCTTACAAATATACTCTTGAGTACCTCAGACTTACTACTAAATTTGAAATTGTGTTGGATCTCTAAGCTGAAGAGCACCAGAGGAATACTAATTTCTCTACACCCAAACAGCACTCCTGGTGAAACTCGTTTGTGGATATCCCAAGTAGAATGTTGAATTCTGAAATGCTTTTCTGTTGCACACAGTACAACTGACATTGAAAACTTGACATTGTAATTTCAGCCACATACATATTGATTTGCAGGTTTCTGTTCAGTATGAAGTGAATGTCAAATGCTGAAAAAGAACAAAAAAACCTAATGAAGTGAAGTCATAGATTTTCAGTCTGAAAAAAGCGATTCGCATATCAGAGACCGGGCTCCATCCTCTAACAGTGGTGTCTGTACAGTAAAAGATTTATCACAAGCTAAACAATTCAAAAGCCTGGCCTACATAGACACCACTATGACTCAGCTGCACTTCACTATCCACTTAGAATGGAATGGAAGTCTAATGGAAGTCTCATTTTATGAATGGTTTCTGCCAACATTTGATTGGTTTCATCCCAACTGTGAAGGGCTTTGTGCAGGCTCTGAATTGTCTTGAACACACAATGTCCGATAGCACTCTTCCACTGATTTGCATGTATTCGATGCAGCTCCTTTACTTGTACCATTACAAGAGAGTATTATCTGAAGCATCGCTTAGTTTATTGATAAATAAACCTAAATGAAGGCCTTAAATCTTGTCCTTACTGCTCACCAAAAGGTTTTTAATTTCAGCATGTTGTATTTTCGCAATATCAATGAATGCGGCAATGGCCTCTTTAAAACCATCTGAGAGGAGGCTGTAAAGAATAGACAGTCAGATGATATTAAGGGCTGGTTCAGACCGCCAACATGGCGTGTGCATTGTGTGTCTGTTCCGTGGTTGCTGTGTCGCGTTTGATATGTGCATTCATACCAGAAACATCTCTGATGTGCCACTGCTGTCGCCAGTCTGCCTATATTAAAACATCTCGTCACTGTTACCACGTTTGCAGCGGTCTCTTATTTTTTGTATTTTTTTTTTTTGTATATTTCTTTGGCCTTTTATGCCTTTATTTGACAGGATAGTAGAGAATGACAGGAAGTGAGTGGGAGAGAGAGTCGGGGTGGATCTGGAAAGGACCACGGGGCGGGAATCGAACCCGGGTTGCCGGCGTACGGTGCAGGTGCCCCAGCCAGTTGCGCCACGGCTGGGGCCCGGTCTCTTATTTTTGAATATGATTGTCAACTCATTCGAATGTCACTCAGCAACCTCAGTGCACTGGTCTCCTAATTTGAATTACAGTAAGGTGTTGATAGTGAAGAATTAATGTCTAGGACAGGCGCAAATAATGTCATACTGTATATCTGGTCCAGAGTGTGTCTGTGAACGAATGTTTAGGTCAAAACATGCACAATTTCCAAACCCTTATTATGTGTACACAATCTGTCTTCATGAAACAAGAAAACGCCACTCAGACAAGGACAAATGATCTGGCTTTTGTAGGTGCAGTTCCAACAATGTCTGGTAGTATAATAAAGTAAATGTGTACAATTTTAATCTAACTTAATGGAGCAGGAAGAGGTCTACGGAATTATCATTACAAATTCCAGTGATCTGTAAAGCAAGACTAAACGGCCCTATATCATCAATGGCACCTGGTAGAAGCAATGCGTTATAATAGTTTATTGAGAACAAGGCCATAAATGTGTTACAATTTGATGAATGGCTTTTCCATGGTTGGGTTGGTGGAGTATAGTGCTTAACCAAGGTCAGCGGTTCAATTCCTGCAGGAGGCATCTCAAATGAACAAATGTTTTGCTTTACCGTACGTACTATACAGTGAGTCCATTTGTTTTAGAGTCCATTTGTATTGAGCAATAGAGGAAATATATTGTGTAATTCTTTGGTTGAGTCATTTTCAAATCAAATCAAATGATGCTTTGTGATGATTGGCACTCATAATGAATGAAAGGAAGACTACTACTTTTGTAATTATTATTACAACTACAAATGATTTTAATGCAGTTTTTGGCAGTCGCTTTGGTATTTTTCAAATAATCTGTAATGTTTTTGAAACCGTGTGTGCATTTTTTCAAAGAACAGCAGCATAAAATGGATTACCCACATTCAATTCACTCAAAATACAAAAAAAGGGGAAATCCATCATCTCAAAAATCAATCTCATCCTGCAAGAATCTCATTCCCCATCAATGCATATATGTGGTGAGAATTGCAAGTACTTTTGTCATAGTTTGTACCCAAGAAACCCAAAATACCAAGTCGTGTGAACACTGGAACTGTAATGACTTATTTGTAAATGTGCTTTTTACTGCATCTCTTTCAATCGCAGTAGTTGAATGCTACTTATGTTTCTGATTTTCAATTCAACAAGGTCTCTTTTGGCGACAAGTTACTGTAATGTTGAATGTTCTACATCAACATCTGCATCAAGTATGCATGGAGTGAGCCACATGTTCAAGTCAGATCAAGTGAACTGCAGGTGTCTGTACCTGCATCACATTTGTAGAGGGTCTTAAAGGATTAGAAAATGTGATTTGACATGGAATTACATCAGTTTCAGACTAGTGTCAATGACTGTTTCTATTAGGCTGACTGTGAGTATATGGCCCGCTACATCACTATTCCACATAATTGGATATAACAACGGCAAAGGAACCACACTGGTAATGTACAAAAAGCTACATGCAACAATAAAATGACACAATGCCTTCAAAACCCATGTCAAATATAAAACATATATTTTTCTGTTACTGTTTTCTGTTTCTGTTTTTTTTTTCTGAAAGGGGCCATTACAATTTTTCTCAGTCGCTTTGGTACATTTCTCAGATCAGAATTGAAATTCTCAAAACTACTTGTTCAATCTTCACATCATTGTGTCACTTGTGCACATCAAAAAAGCAGTTTCTCATTTCTTTGAACAAGTTGCAAATGCTTTGGTACAGCCATGCAAATGATTACACTGTATGTACAATTCTCTGCTGTTTCCTATATTATCGATTGCTTATGTCATGTTGATCAAAATGTATTATAATGAGTCTCTGTTGAATAGTCTCACCCCCCACAACATTTAGCCATTAGTTTATAGCATTAAGTCCTACGTACAGTTTTCCCAAGGAGATTGTCCTATTGTCATTATGATGACACTGACATCTTTATTGACACAGATATTTACAGTACTTTTAAGAGATAAACTCAGGATTTTGAGCAAGAGAGTGGCTTTTGCAGGTAATCCATGGTGTTTTGCTATTTGTACGAAGAAATGCCCTTACTGTTTTGCAAATGTTGAGGATGATTCGAGAAATGTACCAAAGCGACTGAGAAAAACTGTAATATAACATACACTACAAATTACAATTTTTCTCAGTCGCTTTGGTGCTTTTCTCAGATCAGAATTAAAATTCTCATAACTATTAGTTCTACCTCCACAACATTTAGTCATTTGTGCACATCATAGTAGCTATTTATCCTTCCTCTGAACAAATTGCAAATGCTTTTGAACATGTATCAGTTGATTTGTCATGTCAGTCAAAATGAACTATACTTATGGATGCTGAATAGTCGTTCCCAATAAAACTAATAGTCTTCATTTCATTGTTTCAGTCATTACATACAAAATTGGTGAACTAGTTATCAAATTCTGTCACAATGCTGTAGAATTGCAAAGAGCATATACAGTAAAACTGTGAAACGTACATATTCAGTGTCTTGTACTCACTTACTCCCCCAACAAAGCAATTTGTAACTTTTCTGTAGTTTTCAAATGGCTGTACAAGTACTGTCTTGAGCATGTCCAGGTAGTGTCACCGAGTTCTGACCTTTTTTTGCATGGGAAAACACTGAGAGCATAAACTGTCGTAATGAAAACATGACAAAGCCATTTGACTATCTTGTTCATAAACGATGGTGTCAAGACTTCTCATTTTGATGACACTGGCAGTTTCATTGACATAAATACTTGCTTTTGAGGAATGGACTATCCATTTTGAGCAAGTGACTTGCTCAACTAGGTTTTGCAGTTTGCACTAATTGTTTTGATAAATGCACTAACTGCTGTGCAAATGTTAATAGTGATGTGAGAAAAGCACCAAAGCGACTGAGAAAAACTGTAGTATATTAGTTTTATTTAGTTGTATATATTAATTTTACAGTATGTTTCCAGAATGTGGATAGTTACTGAGTGGAAGTGACATTTGTTTGTTCAAATCTGTTGACACGACATCCTCTGAAAGTTTAGTGCAACATTTGACAATTTAATCTAGTTTGGGCATTTTGTATGGAGTGCATGCAAGTAGGCTTAGTGGTACACTGGAAACTCTCCTGTTTATTAAATGTGAGATGGCGCATGGCGGCCCCCTCTCCTTGCTGCCTGGGCAAGCAAAGCATATCAAAGGCTGACAGTCAATTTAGTTATGTATGGAAAGTCATGTATTTTTCTCTCTGGATTAGGGAGGAGCACAATGCTATTCCCATTTCAAATAAATAAGACAAACGTGGCTGGCCTCCCTCCACCCCGACTGAACATCTGCTTGCTCTCATCACAAATTAATTTCTTAGCATTAAACAGGCCGGGGTGGCTTTTTACCGGTCTCTGAACTGCCCTGAAACAGCAGTGAAATGTATCCCTAATCTGAAATTTCCACTAAAAATATAGCCCTCTCATCTTGTTAGATTATGCCTCCAAAACTCACCCCAGTGGCCCAAAATGCGCAAAAGTGCAAAAACAGCAATGAAATAATCATGGCAAAGCAATTCAGTTGACCCTAGGAGCATGATGCATTTCAGAATGAATATCTGTTACCCCCATGTAGAGAATTCTGGGATATTAGACTTAAAGTGCCCCATCAGGACATTTTCCTCGATGTTATGATTACAGAAACCAAACCGAGGTTCTGAGCGCTTTCGTGCCTTAAGGCCTCGTGCTTTTCTGCCTGATAGCAAACTTTATAAATAATATGTGAGACTTAACCGGGCCAGATTTACAGATTATTCTAATGAGTGTGACATTTAAAGTCAGCCTGGCGCTTGCAAGAGAGTCCCATAAAGGAGATATGCATTGATGAATCTCGGAGAAGCAGTCAATTTCTCTTTATGAGCAATGGCTGACAGACTCTCTAATCAGTGCATGAAGCTTGAATGAGGTTACTCTCAACGAAGAGAGAGGCTGAGATAAAGAAAGGAACCCAGGGAAGGAGGGAGAGAGTGAAAGAAGATAAACGTCAGGGCCGAACCAATTCGATCTCGACGTCTTATTTTGTGCTTTTATGGGCACCATCCGAGGTGCTTCAGTGGGTTTGACCATAAACAAGCATCCTTGATCCACCCTTAGGTACCCCGAGTCAACTTTTACGGCCTCTGCGGTTCAACAGCTGCTGAATGTTACGACAAGCACTTAGCCAGTAAGAACCGCAATACATGCTTGATTATTGTTTGCGTGTTTATCTCCGAAATCCTCCCAACCTCGTGCTAAATAGGACTTTTACAACATTGCTGCAGCACTCAGCTGTTCCATTCAATGAAATGAGTCTGCGCTAAAAGCCAGTTCTTTTATTCGGGTATAGGATGCCTATTTCAGCAGGATCGGATGGGGGGTGAGACAGAACAGAAGTAGGTCTCGGTAACAAATTATGTCATTAAACTGTGACAAGCTCCCCACACGCATGCAGAGGACCGTGTGTGCACATAGGGCCAGGGTTTGCCCATTCCTGTAATTACTGACAGGGAAAGCAGAGAGGCTGCTCAAGCATGCTCGGATGAACAGAGACACGGAGGTCACATGGACTGTCAAGGAGAGAGAGAGAGAGAGAGAGAGAGAGAAGGGGGGTAGAAAAGAGAGAGAGAAAAGAAGAGAACAAGAAAAGGTGAAAGTGCGTATATGTGTGTGTGTGTGTGTGTGTATGTCTGTGTGTGAGAGAGAGAAGGAGAGAGAGAGAGGGAGGGAGAGAGAGAGAGAGAGAGGGAGGGACAAATAAATAATGCACAGTACAATCTCCCTTAAACATGCACAACTCCTACACAGGAATCTCAACTTACCTTTAGGCCAAAAGTAAAGTGTGAGTGTGTACTGTGTGTGTGCTGCCTGTATCTCACCCTTGGGAGGGTCAGGTCAGGGAGCTGACGCTTCATCCAATCTCCAAAGGTCAGGTTGTCTGTCAGTACCATGACCTGTGGTCTGTTGTTTGCATGCTGCTATACGTCTCAGATGACAGACAGGAAGCTGCTTTGCATTTCATGAACATAAGTGAGACTGCATAGAGGTCATCGGCATGACCATTGACAGCAACAGCATTTTGTAATAGTGACAGCCATGTTGAATTTGTTTGTTGAATTTGTGTTTCATCAGAGGCAGCTGGCCACTAGTGGACTGGGTGCTGACATGTCAGAAAGAAAGCAATGTTTGAGGACAGATATGGCTCAGTAATTAATGGTAGACTTTTCAGAAACATTTCAAAAACATTTCAGTCCTGCTTAAACATTTAGAGTGCATTTTCATTCAGCTTAATTTCATTCAGCAGATATGTTGGGCAAATATGACAACTTTATAAGAGCAATGACACATTATTCATTTTTGCAACGGCTTCAAGTAATGAAACAGTTTTGATTCAATGCTTTAATGCCCTAATAAGCAGAGGTGGGACAAAGTCAATGTTTGGCAAGTCACAAGTAAGTCTTAAGTCTTAACGCTGAAGTCCCAAGTCAAGACAGAGATGTCCCAAGCAAGGCCAAGTCGAGTCCAAGTCCAAGTCCTTATTTTTTTCGATTCCTAAACAAGTCACTGTCATATTATGCAACTGCATAGTAGTATGTCATCAATCATGCTTTCTATATATCATTCTTTTATCAATATATCATAAACATTTTAAAACACTTATAATCACAAGCCCAAAAACAAGTGTCTAAAAATTGAAAGCATAGTATGTGGGTGTAGCTTATCTGTCTGTATGAGTGCACTCATAACATGTATGTGAAACTGCAGACCTCTTATGAATATTATGAATGGAATGTGCTTTATGGAGGCAATTCGTGGTGTGATTGACTTTAGCCCACTGATTGCGTTAGTTGTGCGCTATTCCCCACTCCCACGCTCCAGTAGGGAGACCTGAGGTGAGGTGTTGCCCCCTCCTCCTTCTAACCTCTGTGCGTGAGACTCAGCAGCAAGCACACACTCCCCACACAGTAGGCTAACATATGACTGACTTGAGGTTCAAATGAGGGATAGAAAACCAGTTGGCGCAAATGAAAGCTCACAATTAGGCCTACTCCGATGTTTTTCCCCTTTGAGGGCTCGTATTTTGCATATCAGGATCCGCCACCAGTTATGTCTGAATCTGCTGCACTCTTAAAATGAATTTGAACCTTTATGTTACTTCTGTCCAAGTAGCCTACAGATAGCCTACATGCTATGCAGTAGTTTGATAGTTTATCAAAGTTACTTCCATTCCCGCCTACAATAATAACTACGCTGCCATCATAAGCATTCCATCGAGCGTTTTAATGTCATCAAGGCCTTATTCAATACCAGGTATATAAACATTTGTCTACCTTCACATTTATTGCTATTTATTTTACAAATCACAACGCTGATATGGGTGTAAACATAAAATGGCATCAGTCATTGATGATGATTCCGTGATAGTTTCGGTTAGCTCCCGTGGAGCACATGCATTGTTCAGGCTACCTATATAACGAACAACATGACAGGATCAGAGGATCCACCACAATATCAGAGGAACCACTTAGGCTACGTTTACATGGCCGGCTATTTTTATAGCCTCTCCGTTTTTAAAAATAACATTGTGCACACCTGTCAGTTTTCAGAGAAGTTTCCCCGTGTTTAAGAGCATGCCAAACCTGTCGGTGGCAGTGTAAGGAGAAGCTCAATCCCACGTTAGCCAATCAGAATCCCGAAATTAGCAACAACAGAATCAAATCACTTCCTATTTCTCTTTTGAACTATATTTGCAAATGCAAACAGGCCTAAAGCGTTTGCACAAACGTAAAAATGAGTACCACTTTAATAGCATCCATAATCAGTAGCCAAACAAACTGTAAACATAGCGTTAAGCATTTTCTGGCACATAATGTGACGTTTGAGAACCTAAAACCCCGTTTCTCCCAGTTGACACGACAGCACATTACCGTTGTTATTAGAGTTTTTAAAAATAATCGCTTTCTGTGATTAAAAACGGGGTTTTCGTGTAAATGAGAGGCCAAACCGCAGGGAAATATCTGCCTCATTCCTTCGAGGCCAACAGGAGCATGTTCAATGATGATAATATTTCCTTTCTCATCGATAAACGACCCTGCATTCCATGCAAAATAATGCTGCCTTGCAGGTGTAACGTTAGATGAACTTGTGGCTGCTAAAGTTGGTGTTGGCAGGAAATAGTTATATTTTGATAAGACACAAATAATTTTACCCATGCCACAAGTCATTACAAATCAAAGTGGCAAAAAGTCTTGAGTCAATAGCATGGAAGTCCAAGTGGAGTTGCAAGTCATTTCTAATTTTGTCAAGAGTCTGAAGTCATCAAATGGCCCGAGTCCACACCTCTGCTGATTTTTTGTAAATTCATTGTCTGTACTGTAAGTTCATTGGTTCATTTTGAAGTGCAAAGCAAGGAGGAAATATGTTTTTAATTAGTGTTAAAGGACGCTCGAGCCAGTGATGTGTAGAGATGGTGTTTACTGTCTAAACATTTAGCCTCTCTTAGAGCACTTGACTCATCGACCTTGGCACAGCCCTGGAGATCGAAGCGTCTGGTTTGTTCGAGAGGGCCGTCCTTTTCAACACAGAACCGGTCCGGCACTGAGAGAGAGAGAAAGAGATCGTTGAGAGAGAGAGAGAGAGAGAGGGAGAGAGAGAGAGATTTCCTGTTTGTACTTAGCACAGCTGCTGCCAGAGTAGGAGGTAATTACTGACAGAGGTGGCATGGCCCCTCACTGTTGCACCTTCATTTTTAATCATCACTCACCCTGCTGCTTGACCAGCCATGAACTAATGTCCGTGGGTGTTGTGGGGGAGAATTTGGAAGGAAGGGGTCTTTTCTGAGAGTGCCCCCTTGTTATGAAATGTTCATGGAATCCATTGCATGGGTGATGGGTTCAGAGTGGCCCTGGCAAAACTTACTCACATCCAAAATACACTCATATTTGGTGACTGTAAACTGTGCAAAGGAGTGTGTGTGTGTGTGTGTGTGTGTGTGTGTGTGTGTGTGTGTGTTTGAATCGAGGCATTCATAAGGTCCCAAGGATGACTGACTGACTGAAATTAAGGAAACAACTGCGACTACACAAGTCACTTCAGCTTTACGTTTCCCCTCGTTGTCTCGGGTACCACGGTGCACGCCATAGACATCCCCATTAAGGATTTGCGATAGAGATTTCCGTCTGCGGTTTCGGCTTCTTGGGTTTAGTCCCCTCACTCGCAGCACTGCCATGGAGATAAAAGCCCCCGTCAGTGCAGGAGCGGGGAGAAAGATCAACACACTAAAAGCACTTCTACTTTTGCTATTTCATGCATGAGCGAAGACAGACTCCTGCCAGACAGAGATACATCAAGGCGGAGCTGGGCCCAGACTTTGAGCATTGTTCTAATATCTCCACCACCACAGACATAGACCACTGAAAACCCACTTACAACAATGAAGTCCAGTGTTCAATTATTATATGCTGGTGTCTTAATTCTATTGAAAAAAATACCTTGATTCTGTTGTTCAGTTATTTTTTTGTAAATATATTACAAACTAGATGTACCGCGTAGCGGTACAAAATATGACCGCCGCTCAGTCCTGCACATCCATTCCGCGAAAATAAATCATATTAATGAATTTGTCTCCATCTTCTACTCCATTCCTCACTCTTGAAACTTTTGTGTATGCTTGTTTGAAATGTGTGTTTGCACACATTCCGCACACAAAGTAGCCTACTGGCGCTGCAAAGGTGAATAGATTTGTTTCTGGGCCAAAAAATCTGTAACATTGTTATAAAACCTTTAAAATCTCTAAACAATCACAAGTAGGGCAGTTCATCACAGTCCATTCATTGCAACTGGACTGATGAAAGGTACACCTGTAGGCTACATTGTATTTGGGAAAAGCAGAAGGTAGCAGCATAATGTATTTATTTATTTATTATTAAACAAAACAATCCCTGTCAGTTCCATGCAGTTTTCAACAGCTATCAAGAAGAGAGGTCATGTCATGGATTTTTGTGAATGTTTCTTCTTCTACATATGCATAAGTTTAGTCATCTAGTTCAAATGATATTCAGCTTTATTGTCAATGCACAAATGAAATACCAGTAGTCTAAAACAAAATGCCGTTTTTCCCAGTGGTGCAAATAACTGACATGTCCAAAGGGCCTTCATGAAATGCGTTGCGAGACTGTTCATACACATTTTAACGGGCAAAGTTGAAGAGCTACTCTCCGTTATTGTTTGTGCAAATAATATGCTGATTCATGTTCCCTTGCATTTTGCAACCATGAGGTCAATGGTTAAGCTCAATCTTTTGACGCAATCTTTTGATTTTCACCCAGCCTAGTCCATGGTAGGCGCCCGATAGAAATATTGTTTAATTTTGCGATTGAGATATCCACGCAGTGGCGCCCCCCCTGCGACGTGTTCGCCCCCCGGTTTTAGAGCTATTCTAAATGCAAAAATGCATAGAGGGAGTTATGACAAAACCGTGACTGTTAACAAACTATAAGCTATATAAGGTAGGCCCTATGCTAGGCCTATTACACAACACAAATTGTCGCTAGGCTATGCTGGCGACCCAAATAAAATCTCCGTTGGAACCAATGGCTTACACCTTACAGTATCAAGCTGCCACCTCTTGGCGAAAAAGTTAATAGTTTTGCATATCAGTAGTAATACATTTCACGTAGCTGTGAATCACGGAAAGGGCGAATGAAGTGGACACTTCTAAACGGAACCCAACCCACTGTACAGTAGCTCAAGGTCTGTGGCTAAAGCAGCCATAATGAAAGCGTTATCATTGTTTGGATACTTCACACACACGTGTTTTTTAATCGCATAGACTACAACTACCAAGCTGGAATCAAAGCACATCGACTCCCCTCTCACACCCTAAACACGCACTTCGAACAAACAAAAAGCGCCTCAGTCTCACAGAATAGCCATAGGCAAAACTGTATCTGACCCTTGTAACGTTGGTACTAAATCATTCATCGCAAAGAATGATTTTTGTAGCACGTGCAACAAATATGTGTAGGTACAGCCCTGCCCTGAATACATCTCAACGTGCGCTCTAAAACATCTGGTTTAAATGGAGATTGTAGATCATCACGGGATCAGACAGGTTATCTTTCAGGTAGCCTATATATTTTCCATTAAAAAACCATCACGTAGCGAACGTGTTGTGACTAACTCACTTAGCTCCTGTTAGTAGCCTAGGTTATGGTCATAAGCAAATGAGATGACAGTCGAAAGATACAATTAGTGCTGTTATCGATTTGCTTGGTAGCTTATAAACGCATTTATGGTTTTCTACAAATACATCAATAATCAAATTGGCCTCCATCACTCAACCATGCTAACGGTAACATTATTTTACCTACGTTCTGCTATTGATAGGATTAACGTAGCCTACCTGCAGTAAAAAAACAAGCATGTCCGATAAACATTCTCAGATTTATTTCGGCTTCAAGAGGAAATGGGAATTACATGTCATGCAGAAATCATCCTACCCTTAGACGTTCTCTGCGGTAAACTACTGTAGCCTACAGTCTTGTCCTTGTAGGAAGCATAGTGTCTTTCCAACCCATTTAAGATTAACTTCCAACAAAATTACGTCTCACTGCAACGATGCGCCATCTAGTGGACAAACGACTACTTATCGCCAATACTGGAAATGCAGCCATCCGATGATGATGATGAATATTTATTTTGGCTTTCTTTTAATCCTACTGAATTTGTAATTATGTATCGGCCGTTCTAATACCGATAGTATGTGGGTGCCTGTGTGTGTGTGTGCATGTGTATATGTGTGCACCACCATCTACAGGCCAATGAGTGTAGAGTCACTAAATGTACACATAACTTAATTTTTTAGACCCCCCCATGGATGAAATTCTACGAAACTTGGCATACCCCCAGAGAATGTCAGGTTAATCATACACATAAAATTTGGTGCAGTTCTGAACGTCTTTACTGAAGAGAGGGGCGATTAAAGCAGAATGATATTGCATTTTCATTTTTTACCGGGGGGGTGTACAAATGAGTGATTATGGGCTAAGTTGATGTGGGCCCTTGAGACCAACATACCATAACAATTTCTTCATCCTCGGTGCCACGGTTCAGGTAGTTATTGAGGAAAAACTGCATTTTTTGGGTTTCGGGGGGCCCAGCGCGGAGGGGGAGTGGCCCCCGGGGACCAAACGAAATTTTTCCGTAAAAGTCTAGTGGGGCTACATACCCACCAAATTTCATGTGCCCTGGTGTTTCGGTGCCCCGGGTATCGTTGACCAAAATTTCAGGAAGTAGATGACGGGAAAAAAAAAAAAAAAAAAAAAAAAAAAAAAAAACTTTGACAATCCCTATATGACCGCTTCGCTAGCTTCGCTAGCGGCGGTCATAATTATATTTCTATTCTACTAGTATATAGAGCACAAAATGGAAAACCCTCTACATAAATATTATTGAGACTGACATCAATATTATTTGATTTCTTTTATGGCAAGCATTGCAGGAAAAAGCACAGGGGTGTGCAATGTGGCAGGGGTATGTGTGCAATCACGGAAGACAAATAAGATGAAGGATCAATAATTTCCTCATACAACACTCATTGCTGCCAGTCCAAATTTGTGTGTGTGCATGGTGTGCATGGTGTGCGTGTGCGTGTGTGTGTGTGTGTTTGTGGTGCATGTATGAGAAACTGTATATAAAGACTTCTGAAGTTGACTACCCAGACAGACACACTTCATTACCTGGCCTTCCTCAACGCTGACTTTATTTATTTATTTATTTATTCCTGTTGACTGTTCTGACGAGATTAACTGCTGATGTGTGGCAGAATGCTGTGATACCATTCCATTTAACACCTGAATGCCTTTCAATTGGGAGGCCATAGCCTTTCAGAAAGCAAAGAGCGGCAAGTTGCCATGGAGTTAGTAAGTAATGGTGCCATTTGAAGCCTGTAGTGAACTTCAACAGAAGTGTTGAGTTTTCATTTTAGATCGGACATTCCATTGATAGATTTTGACAGAGCAGCCCAGGGCATCACTATAGATTAAAGGTGGACTTTTACACAACACATGTTTCATGGAGGAAAGTTTTAGAAATCAATTGATCATCAGTGTACAAATTTACTAGCCTGCAAATCAGCCCCAATTTAATCCCAACCACAAGATTTGAGGTCGGGAAATTCCGTCTGTTCCATTGAGTAGCATTTAACTTAAGAACTGTGCAGACTTATCAAATTGTCTGGACGGGCTTTATACGATGATTCATGTCACCGGTTGTTTTTGTTTACAACAAAATGGCTGTCTTTGGAGAAGCTAAGATGTCACAATCATATCTGTTGTACAATATTGACAGCGAAAAATAAATGACAGAATAACTAAAAAACAAAATAAAAGAAAACAACGATTAAGGCATTTGTCGAGAAGAATGATGTTTTAGCTCTTCTCCCTACATGATTCATGGTAAGCAATCATTGCTCTGATTGGTTAAGTCTGTCCAATTTTGTGCAGAGGCAATTTCCCCTGTATCGGTTGAAACACTCCTAGTCACGTCCCAACGGTGCAGTATCAGACTCAAATTCTAAATAGAATTCAGTATGGCTACGTCAGGCTACACATTTACTATAGGATGCTGTCAGGGGAGCATGCCTATGTTCCCACAGCCACAGCCCTATGTTCCCTAACCCTAACCCACCCACCCACACCTCAGGCCTAACCCTAACCGTAGAAATGTGGGGACATAGGGCTGACTCCGCTGTGAGTACAGCTACCTGGCATAATGTACATAAAAGTTTCATAAATGTTTTAATACTGTAACAAACTGCAAGGTTGTCTCAAAATGGTCTTTATTGGTTACGCACCAAAAACACACGAACGTCATTAAACAGGCAACACAAGGGAGGTCAATTAAACAAACACGATACACAAACAGGGTAGTCACATACAATACACGGGGTAAACACATGAGGTACAACATAAAGAAAGACTATACCATACACATACATGACAAGGTAAACGCCATTACTCATACTAAAACCAACATCAACATTACACACACACACACACGCACAGCATTATGGGAGTACAGTCATAACAGCTAGGCTCAGATCATTACACAACTGACACCAATGGTTGACAGGTTTAATAAGGATTAATTTGACCGACCATATCAGGTGTACATGTCCTACAAATGTTTGTGTTCCTCAGTTGCAGGCCATGAAATATAACATAAAAACAAGATTGAATAGTGAAAGATATAAAGTTATGTAATTGTAGAGTAGGAGTGGACACCACCTGAGTAGAACAAAAGGCTTCTTCATTTCATTCATTATTTTAATTTCATATTAATTCTGGTTAATGACTCAAACATGGGGTAAAACAGAGCTGTACTTACAGTAAACATGCACTGTAGCTAACCCTGGAACTTATGTAACGCCAGCATCGATTCCCTGCATATCAAGAGAACAGTATTAGCATAATCATGCATCTTAATGATCTTAGCGTAGCGATGCAACAATGTTAACCTTTCCCCTTTTTTATTTTGCCTCAAATGCATCTTGAATATGTAATGGATTCAGCAGTAGGTGTTTGTTACAGCCCCACCTCTTCCTTTACACACACACACACACATGCGGACACACACAAATTCAGTAGCAAATCCAAGGTATTAGCATGCATCAGAAAGCCCGCCATCAGTGCAAACGGCACTCCTGCCTGATGAACTGGGAGAGGGGCAGGCTAGGGCATGGTGCTGATCAAGCCGTCCGGGGGCACCATCTATCAGCATTATAGCGGCATTAACAGAGGCTCGTGTGGATGGAGGACCACACTCTTAGATGGATACTCAGCATGCTTAAGCCTCCTTCCTGCTAAACATTCCCCCGGAAAAAAAAACGCAGACCTCCTAGAGTAAAAACGCAGAAATAAATGCTCAAGTAAACTTTGGGGTTAGTGCTACAAGCTACCAAAACTCCCCAAAAACTTGAGGGTGTTTTTGCATGCAAGCACTACCCTTCTTCCCTGGCAAGCACAGATTGGTAGTAGAGGGACTTGAAACTGTGAGGCGGTTTGTTAAGAGAGCCTTCCAGGATGGCTGCTGCTGCTTCTGCACGCTGGTGTGGGACCCCCACAGGACGCTCCAGGACCTGTGACTCACACGTGCCCAGTAATGAGAGCTGCAGGAGGAGGAGGAGGGGGGGGGGGGTGAGTTGCTCTGCACCTCTGGTGTTGTAAGCTCCAACATTATGATGTAAATCTGTTGTAATAGTGTCCATCTGCTTAACCACTACACACTGTGTGAGTCACAGCTGCTCCTGGCTCTCAGATACTGGTGGTGAGAGAGACAGAGACAGAAAGAGAGAGAGAGAGAGAGAGAGAGAGAGAGAGAGAGAGAGAGAGAGGAAAGGTGTACAATTCTGAGTAACAAATTAAAAATAGTACAGAGTTGGCTTGTGGTAATATGAATGTGAAACTTGGAGGCCTGCATGCACATTTGCAAAACTAATGTCTTCCACTCCACAGGGGAAGAGCATACAAATTAGAGCACACTCACAGCACACCGCAAACTCTCATAACTTCTCAAACTCTCCTACCCCAACTAAATACGTTAATATCCCTAGTACAAAATGCATTTAATTATGTGATATTCACTTACCGAAGTCATCTCATCTATAAATCCAATCTAGGGCACAGCTTTTTTGGCATTAGATCACCTCCAAATGGTCCAGATATATTCTAGTCAAAAACAGTCTGACTTTAATGAGTGTGTGCCCTAAACTAAAAATAAAACAAAAAAATACAGTCTTGGCTATGTAAATGGGAATCAAACTGTGGCTGTTTGCAGTTGCAGCCTATTGAAATGTAAAATTGGGAGTCATGGAATGGAATGGAGTGGTGTTTGATTGGCTGCAGAACCGTGGACTCTACTTTTAATGTTGATATGTTCTGTGTTCAATGACAGAGACATCCTGCAATGGTGACAGAGACATCCTGCCTGCTGTGTCACACCATGGAAGATAACTTGCAGTACAAACTTTGTGTCCAATCCAGCCATATCATCAGAAACAGTCTGTCCACTCAAGAGAAAATTCACCATATGCTCTATACAAACAGTTTGGGGATTCATTAATAAGCACGATTTCATTTGAAAATGTTCTGATTCTTGCACATTTCCGTTACTTGTTCTCAGGCCGTTGGGGTCACAGACTGTGCAAAAAGAGCTGTGACAGATGGTCGTATTACAAACCACCTGCTGAGCCCCATCGCACTGAGCAGGCTATAGTGGTCCAACTGCCTGTTTAGCTATTTATCTCTGGACATGAGGGACGAAGAAAAATGGTTAAGAATCTGTGTCTGCTGCTCAGTTGGAGGGAAGTTGTCACACAGAAAACACAATTTCCTGGTCCAGTTTTTGTGGACTTCATGAAAAAAATACAAAAACTTGTTACATCTAGGATTTCAAGACGAACAATGAAATAACAGGTCATATTTGTTATTCAGATTTCTAAATCATTTGACATTAACAAATCATATCAGATAAAAAAATATATAAAAGGTAAGATATACATTTGGTGAGTAGTAAACCACTTGCCTTGCATGTACCTGTCTGTGTTGAGGCATAAATTGCTCCATTTTGTTATTTCACAGAACTCATCAACCTCTGCGCTACTCTGTATGAGATGAGGACTGTTTCAGTAAATGTAGTCATTAACATGAACCCTCTGTGTAATGGGCAAATGATTAAAATGTGTAATGAAACAAGTCTGATGACCCAGTTGCAGATACCGTTCTCTTTAATTTCCATCACAAACCAATGGCAAAATTGGAGCCAATGAATTTCAGCTTGAGTAATATGTGTCAGTAGTATAGTACAGTCTTGCTCAACTCTGACTCTTTCTATATTTCATGAGGTTACTGGAAACCGGTGAAGTACTCAGCTGGAAAAGGCAACCAATGCAGCATGTTCACACATTAATGTGTCATCTGAGATGCAAATCGATACCATTGGATGGATATCATTATGATCTTTACTTTTTGAACTATTCTTTGACTATTGCCCTTCTATGCTTTTATTTGCTTAAAGCACATTGAACAACCTCTGTATATGAAATGCATTATATAAATAAACTTGACTTGACAACCCTAAACTAAATTCAGAATACAAGTCATATATTTTTTAAAAAGTCGCTATAGCAGCATATATTGTATTTACATTTACATTAGTTAGCTACATGGGTGCCATCATGTTTCAGAACCAGTTGGTTCCCTGTGTCATCCAGCCACCCAAGGACACCACAGCTTCACTGCTCCCCTGAGTCCTCCAGTGTCATTTATATGGTTAGTTACGCCATACCGGCATGTCACATCACCGCCATATACTTTATTAGACCGACCACAAACTCATTTCTGAGCCCTCTGTCAAGCTCACTCAACAATTGTACTCAAATCTGACAATCAGATGGAATGTAATTTCAAAGAAACGAGCTTCCACCTCTCATTACCCCATATCAGTTATGACAAATGAAATGTGTCTCTCGTTTCCATTACTTGTCGTCACTCTGGAATTCGTCTCTGCAATTGCTCCAGTGATTTCTGTGCTCCTCGGCTTCAGTAATTATCTCTGTGTGGTAGAATTTTATAACTTCTCCAGAAGAACTGGGGGAAACATTAATAAAAACGTATGTTAAAAAACCAATCTTCGCCTCAATACGACACGGCCAATCTATTTGTATCTTCCACCTATTCCCTGTAAGGGAGCAAAATGAGAGTCTTAAACGTGTCAGGAGAGAGAGAGAGAGAAAGAGAGAAAGAGAGAAATTAACAAGGCCAATGGCATTTTAGTCATTTTTCAGGGCAGAAAGTCAAATGGATTTCATATGAAATATGACGAGTGAGTGAGATGACTTCATCTATCTATCTATCTATCTATCTATCTATCTATCTATCTATCTATCTATTTATTGCTGGCTAGCTAGCTAGCTAACTATATATCTATCCAGCTACAGTATCATCTATCTTTCCATCTCTTTGTCTGTTTATTGAGTCATTGAATTGATTATTAATTTGACTGTAATAATATTTTCATCATTATAATCATGGATCGGAGACAGTAGCACTTTTGCTCCAACAGAGCAAGGGGGTCTGCATGAGCAATAAACACTCTGAATTAGCATGCGCAATTAAGATGTTTATGGAGCTTTTGCCCCCTTCTTTGCCACTGTTTGCATTGCTAATCGGGCTCTTACGCAATGACTTTCATCAGACGATATATTCCCCTAGCACATTTCCTCTGACACCCAGAGCATGACAGAGAAAGTCGGAGGCAGAGTGAGGAGTGAAGTCTGGAATCAGAATCATGAATGCGTTATTAGCATTCACATACACATATAGAATTTGGCTCCAGGCAAGAAGACGCATCACTGATGAACATTGGGTTTTTTACTTGCTTTAATTGATATTCTGTACCCATTCTGTTTTTTTAACCTCTTGTTCTTCCTTTTGTGTCCCATCTGTTGTGCCAGCCGCTTCTACGGCCAGAGCTACCTCGTCTTACATTTGTGGGACATGGAGCTTGTGTTTGTAAGTGCTTGCCCTGGTTTAACGTCGTAACTTATGGCTGACAGGCCACTGTTCCACTAAGGACACTTTTGCTCTCAGGGTGTCGCATATGTGCCACATAGTGTCAGCCCTCATATGTGTGACTGTGTTTCTTTCTGTGTGTGTGTGTGTGTGTGTTTGTGAGAGTGTGCAGACTTTGTGTAAGTGACAGATAGTGTGAGCAAATGTGTGTGTGTGTGTGTGCATTAGTACATTTGTGTGGGATGACAGGACCCATGTCAGTCGCCGCTGGTGGTTCTGGCCTTGTCAGGTTGGTTCAGTGCCCTGCTGAGGAGATTCCTGACACTGCCATTAGTGCAGAAACGGCAAGTTTCATCCCAAACTCTCTGGGATGCTGGAAGGGAGGGTAGACACAAGCATCAACTCTCTTGAGCACCCCTCAGCTGAAGTGACTGGACACAGACACAGAATGTTGAGTGGAAGATGTGACATAAGACTGGGAGTCCTAATTGAAATGCAGGGCAAAGTGGAAAGTCTGTAAAGCAATGTTCTTGTGCACGAGTTATAGATAAATTGGCATGTGGAAGCATTGAGCTAACTCAATGAGAATTAAGAAACACGCTTCAATATCTTGCCCATGGTGTTAAATTAGCAAATTGATTTGGCCTAGCTATTAAATCAGTTTTAGTTAGATTTTGCCCTTTGCCCAAGATTTTGCCCTTTGCTTGTCATTCAAATAAGGGCCTGCAGTGTGCTTCCACCCAACCAAAAAATAAAGGGAACATTTGTGGTGGCAAATTTCAGAAGCCTTAAACTGCCATGAATTTGCATTTAAATGTTGACCCCATTTTCGGGTGATCTCAAAGTCTTGTCTTGAGATACCGAAACATTATTCTCCCCAAGATAGTTCATTTGATATCTTGTGGAAACGACAGCCTGTACAACGAAGATGATGGCTAGCAAGCTCCTCTGGCACAGTCAACATGAGCTAAGTGCTGTGGTGAGCTGAAACAGACAAGGAGACCATTAGAGACTGGCTTTCTGACAGATGTGTGATATACAGTAGTTGGAATAAAATAAGTGCTGTTAAATCTTTGACTGTTTTCATTCTAAAAGTAAAAACATGCTATGTGGCTGGTGTTTGACTGGGTCAACATGAACATTTGCAAACAGGTTCTGATACCTCAAAATCTCCAAAATGTTGATTATTTTTATCAAGCAATGCAAGCTATTATTTCAAGGAGGGCACGTAATAAAATCACATTTTGTCATCAATTTCATTCAACTACTGCAATCTATTCCTAAAGCTTTGCAGTCTTGTGGTTTTGTCAAGCCATTGATATTTGATAGCAAATAAATCAAGCAAGTACAGTAAGAGTTTTCAAAGTCAGCAAAGAGGCCTGTACTTTCGTATCTGGTTAATCAGACAAATAAGTTATCTTTTCCTAGTATCCTGAAACATGACAATTACACACTCATCTTATTCAAATGTTCAAATAACTATCACGTCTGTATTTATTCTAAAACCGAGAACATTCATTGATCTCTCTCTCTCTCCCTCTTGTTTTCTGTCTCTTGCGTTTCTCTCCCCCCTCTCCCTCCAGCTCCATTTTATCCCTCATTCTGCTTCATTCTCGTCCTCAGAAGTGAAAATGTCTCCCTCAGGGTCCCGGAGCATTCGCTCTGACACAAATGGCAGCCTTGCTGTCACAGCTTTTGTTACCGCGAGAAGAAAGGGAATGTCTGAAGTTGTCGCTCATCAAAGCAAAGCCTTCGCGTGCCACTCTCGGCGAGCTTCAGGATGACACGTCCCGAAACCCACAATTGCTTTGTTCCAATTTTTTTTTGGACCTTTTTTTCTCCCTGAGAAATCAACTTTGGATTGCATGCTTTTTGCAGCAGTACGTGCCAACCGCTCCCTTCGGCCTGTCAAAATCACAAATCACAGAGATAGAAGATCGATACGTATGGTTGGAACAAGGAGATAAAGGCTCATTACTTTCAGGAAGTAAGGACATAAGATCAAGAAACACATGACCCTGGGCTTCCTGCCACAACAGGATGTGAATGGGTAGCCATGTTTCATCTTTTGAACTACATGACTCGTTTCCTAGATTTCATTTCCCCCTCATGCTTTCCTTCGGGGAAATTTCCCATCACACAACCAGGAAGTAAGGGAACAAAACATTACACT
Source organism: Alosa pseudoharengus (assembly GCF_046254945.1). Classification (NCBI taxonomy): domain Eukaryota; kingdom Metazoa; phylum Chordata; class Actinopteri; order Clupeiformes; family Clupeidae; genus Alosa; species Alosa pseudoharengus. The sequence continues at coordinate 11,464,576 of NW_027468680.1, forward strand.
AAAAAAAAAAAACAGCGATTTGAAGTGCATTCTGCCTCTTTGGGTGTAAAAACTACAACATCCAGAAAGCTGCCTCGGGGAGATTTAGACTGATGAGCCATGAAAAGTGATGCTTCCTCCTTTGTGACTTTATGTGTCTTAATGTGCTTAGATGGACAGAGAGGGAGCTGAGGAAGGGAAGCAGGGGGATTTGGATACCATACACACCAGTGTTTCCCATACATTGACTTATTTGTGGCGGCCCACCACAATATCAACATTGACCACCACACAATGATTTTCCAGGTTGTACTATTTCAATTGGATGGAATTCTTTCATTGTAGAGCTACATGTATGTGCATCTTTGTAAAGCCTCTCCTTGTTTCTCTGTCTCTCAACGAACCTACATGCATGTTTAAAGACAACATTAACAATACTGCAAGGCATACAGTAGAAGATGACTAGAAGGCTAAATTGTGCTTAAATCTGGTTAGCATCATAACCCTGCTGCGCTAATTTGTTAAAAACATTTGCATTCAAGTTAATTCTGCAAACCTACCACCACAAATAGAATTAAATTCTGTGGGAAACACTGCACACACACTGACACGGCCCTCTCCTAATCCCTCCAACACCCCCCTTTAATGCATTCACAGATGAGGAGGGTTTGCTGGTCTGTCCCAACAGACTTAACCTGCATCCTCTCTCTATCAGTAAGCCTTTTGCATCTGTGTGGTGGTACGTATCTGTGTGTGTGTGTGTGTTTGTTCCTGGGGAAGAGAGGCCAGTAGACCCCATGAGAGCAGATCAACCCTGAGCCCTGATGTTCCGCAGGTCTCTTCATGCTCAAAGACCTGTCAGGAACCCTCTGGAGAGCGGTGCATCGTTGCATTGGCTTTTTTCTACTGCGGAACCGAAGGCCCAGAAGACCGGAGTCATGCCTGATGTAATTATCCTGGCTCTTTATCTCCTTTATGGGTGAACTCTCCATGAACCTCGCCATCATGGGGGCCATATCCTCTAATCGCTTACACACAGCCAAAGGTGAAGATTACTATCGCATCGCAACCTGCCAACTCTCTGCTCAGGCATCACACCAAGTCAAGGTTCTCAGACACTCCATCCAATTATGCTATCTCTCTCTCTCTCTCTTTCTCTCTATTTCTCTCTCACTCTCTCTCTTTCTCTCTCTTTCTCTCTCTCTCTCTCATGCCCTGTCACTCCTGTCAGCCATGATACTCCTGTTCCCCGACCCCACCCACATTTTTTTTATTCTTCACTGGTGCTACCAGACACTATAGGTTAAAATCAGGTTTAGAGAAGACCTCGTCTGTTAATGCTGGGTAATACTGTACACTGTAAATTAGCAGGATGGGAGTGTGAATTTGTTTGCTCTTGTTTGTTTTCATGGGAAGATAATTAGTTTAATCAACCAATTAAAATGAATTTGGGGGATTCCGACAGTGGCCATGATTTGCCCATCATGGTGTAGTCGCCTGGGATTTCTTTTCAGTTGTCCATCCATGCCTTTAGCAGTCAAACAAAATATATGTAGTCCCAACATTGAAACAAAAAAACTCCAACCGAAAATCTTTGAAATGTAAATGTACTCCTTGGTGTGTCTTTACTCAAAGGTAACAGCAACACGTGTCACTGACCTTGTCGGCTTGCGGTGGCAATAATTGTACCTGGAGGCGAATATGACTCTGAACAGTTCACTTGGAGTGCCATGACGACAGGTCCCAGGCATCTTTCCACTGCTACCCAGCATGCCTGCCTGCACTGCTCCATGTGCCAGGACAACACACAATACAGACGCCTGCAGACTACAAAGGCAAAGGTCCAGGACCAGGGGACCGAGCCCAGAACAGCCCAGCGTGGCACATCCCAGCACTCTCCCGTAGGCCTGGTGCCTCTCCCTTCCTTCGCCTCTCGATCCCGTTTACGCCCATCCCTTCTGGTTTCAGCAGGCAAATCGTCCACATCGGAGACAGCGTAGCATGCAAACGAGTGCCGGAGACCTGGGCCGTGCCAGGAATCTCAAGCGATCCCCACTGTGGCGCACTGAGGAGGAGACGCGGAGAGCTGTACCTACTCATCTGAGCGCTGTGAAAAACAGACAGTAGGCATGAAAGGAAGATGACTCTATTGAGCAGAAAACAGGTATTCAGTCTAATCCTCGACTTCTCCCTTCCTACCCCATACTTTAAAGTGTTTCTTTTTTGTACAATTGTCCACCTACTGTTGGTCAGGTGTACAGTTTACACATTTAGTTTTCATTCTCATCATCATCTATATATTTGATTTTTTTTATGGCAGCACATGTGTAGAGGATCTGCGATGGACCCCTGAGTTCAATGGCAGGAGAAGAAGGTTTGTTTCCTCTTCGTGTCATTATAGCATGAAAAAGAGAAATAGAGAGGTTCTGTGTAGGTATTCTACACACAAAGAGATGGAGTAGTCAACCAGCCACACATCTGCCTATGTATAGCTGCACCTTTTGCATAGTATTGAGATGCTATGCACAATAAACTTGACATTTTGCTCAATTTGAGTCTAAAATCAATTTAACAATTGGTACATAAAGACACTCTAGGAAACACTGTTTACATTGTATTTTGATACACTGGAAGAAAGAAACACAGAGCACATAACAAAACAGACGCTGCAGATAGAAAATGAGCACTTTTATGAATGGCACTGTTGGCAGCAGTGTTTTGTTTGTCCACATTCGGTCGGTACGAAGCTGTGATGATTCACATACTTGGCCAATTGTCTCTGAAAACACTACAGGTTTTTTTTCACCGTCTGTTGACTACAGCCAAACACCCCCAGCAGGGAGAGCAAAGCCCTTGTAATAGTGGAGGTATACGCCTCTCTGCACCTCTTTGGACGAGCCATCAACAGGCATTTCTGGACTGGACTGGACAAAACTGAACATCAGTCCACAGTCATTAAGATAGCGACAAACAAACACCAATCAAAAATGACAGTCCAATCACCACCCATTAGATGCATTGGACAGGTCAGGCAAGGTGAGGCATATCCACTGCAGTGGTGATTGGAAATGACTGTCAACACCAGCCTGTCTTGATAAGAGGTAGAGATTGTCTTATTATGGCATAGAGATGAATAGCGTTGGTGCAGTAAGCAGAGACAGATCTGCATACCGCAGAATAACGTGAGAAATGTCCTCTGCTCTGCCCTGGAAAAGTGTTTCATCTAATCTCAGAGTCCCTATCTCCTCAGTGATTTAGCTGACATCTGAAATTTGCTCATATGTAAAATAATAATTGCCTTTTAAATGCAAATATTGAGTCTTGTTTCATGAATACATGAATTGGAAATCATTTGACATGACCATGCCTTAATGCGGAAAAAAACACCTAATTATATATCTTATACTTTAATCCCTACCAATGAACAATGTGTAGCTTACATGAGGAAATTTGGTAGGAAATTGTCTCCACTGTAGACAGCCGTGCTTTTTAGTATTCCAAGGAGCCCACCTGATTATTAGGCAGTCATATGGTATTGAACACCTTTAATTAGGCTCCGTACAATGTCAGCACTATGGCAAACATCCTTTTCTATGTCAATATGTGACCATGTCAATAACTGCTCAATGGTTTTGGACGTGTAGCTTTGCCTTGGTGTGAGAATGGATGGATCGGTGGGTGGGTAGATAAACCATAAACAGATAGATAGATAGACATATTTTCCAATTATTCCTCATATTTTATACATCTCATTTTATTGCATTTGATTATGGTACATTATATGGTAGGCTACATGTTATTGTTATGGGGCCATGAATCACTACAATCACTGAATGAACAGGTATGCTGGGGAATCTTCCATTTTGTGCTCCTATGTATTCAACAGTTCTTTATATAAGGAAAGTGTCATATGTACCTTATGTACGGGATAATGTATGGAACGCCGGACATTATCGCGAAAATAAGTTCTGTCAGGGCAAATAATGACCAGCATTCCATACATTATCCCGCTTATTATACGGCTACTTGAACAAATAAACTCTGCATGATATGTCTCTTCACGTTTATTTGTTACCGTTTCGTCATGGCTTTTGCTGAGAAACAAATAGTTTGCAGCACACGCTAAAATTGAATCAAACATTCTTTAGAACACAGCTGATCAACCACCTGCTTTCACTTTTGAATGAAGTTCCATTGCAAGAAGTGTCCGGACTACTTGCGAAGTGAAATGAAAGATGTAAATCAGAATCACAAAACCCGTTATGGTATGAATATAATATATTATCATATATTATAAAATATTATTTTACTGTAGAACATTGGTAAATCCCATTCAAGTCAATGGATCATTCTACTAGCATTGTGAAGAGCTGTGTAATAAATCAATTTGTCATTGGGATATTAGAGATATTTGATGGCATATCTGCATACGTGCTACAAGCTGGGCAGCTCACAAGCAGAACATGAACAAGAATGGCAGGAGACAGAGTATACTGCACTGCATATACAGTACTGCATAGTGTTCATAGATTCATGTGAAGCTTCCCAATGAGATTCCAATTTCAAAATCCACACTCATCCTTCTATGTCTCTGTCTCTGTCTTTCTTCTGTGTTGTAGTGGAGCTGAATATCTGCATTCCACACCAGTCGGGGGGAGGGCATCAATATTGGATGTCCTGTCAGTAGAGGGTTTGATCATTTGGGTAGAACTCTCCTAATAAGAGGATGAGCCGAGACAAGTGCTGATTCTTCCCCTTCTCTGACTTTACAGCCAATTACACAAAAGGGATACAGTGC
>NW_027468680.1:11476852-11511852 GCF_046254945.1 Alosa pseudoharengus
CCCACACACACACACACACACACACACACACACACACACACACAGTGTATTGATGAAATGTAAATGTTTGTAATATTTGTATATGTTTATTTGTTTACTTTTTTGTAATTATCACTATTCCTGTGAACGCTTTGGCAATGCATCATATGATTTGTCGTGCCAATAAAGCATATTTGAATTGAATTGAATTGAGAGAGATAGAGATAGTCTGTGTGTGTGTGTGAGAGAGAGAGAGAGAGAGAGAGATAGTCTGTGTGTGTGTGTGTGAGAGAGAGAGATAGTCTGTGTGTGTGAGAGAGAGAGAGCGAGATAGTCTGTGTCTGTGTGTGTGTGTGTGTGTGAGAGAGAGAGATAGAGATAGTCTGTGTGCGTGAGAGAGATAGTCTGTGTGTGTGTGAGAGAGAGAGAGAAAGAGAGAGAGAGTCCCTAGTTAGCGTTCCCTTTTTCCCATAGAAAAGGGGGAGGCCATATGTGTCAGTGAGGATGAATTACAGCATGCTCTCTAAATGTAATGCACTGCAACAAATGAGAGTTTTATGGTTTGCGAGTAATCAGTGACAGAAAGCGTGCAGATGCATGTTTATCACAGCTTTTGATGGATTCAGAGCAAGGTTTCTCCCCAGAAAACATGCCTTTGGCCTTGAAGAGAAGGTCAACAAGTGGTCAGGACTACGATCCGTGAAAATATTTATTTATATGTATTTATATATAGTCCACGATCCAAGACCAAGAATCAGTAAATCTATAGGTTCCATCAAATTGAGTAATTTCTGTGTTTGACCCTTATGAAGAACAAATCAGTGCTGTAAAAGGATGCTCACATCTCAGCAGAGATATTGAAGTGATAAACGTTTCACAAAACACTTTGCTTTTGTTTTATTTTTTGTCCACCCAACAACCAGGCCCAAACGCTTCTATAGATCTAACCTTTAGTGGCTCTCAGAGGAGAATAAGTGGATCCAGCTCTGCCACACACTCGCCAAGAAGAAGTGAAACAGAGTGGCGCAATTTAGGAAAAATTGCTCTGAAGTGTGTGGCAAAATCGAATTGGCGTGCCATGCTGGGTAATTAGCGCTGAGCTCATAGACCACAGCGACTGCCGGTGAAGTGAACGGCTCGCCAAGCTCCTTTGGTTTCCTCCAGACAATTACAGTATACCTGCCACCACGGAACCATGTTGGGCAGGATTGCGAGTGACAACTTAAGCCCTTTTGACACCCTGCAGGCAGATGTCTTCTCTTTTATTCCCTGTGAAATGGACATGGGCTGCAATATAGCAGAACAGGTGTGAGGCTGGTCAGAGTTTTCACTCTTAACAGGATTATTTGTTGGTGTGACCAACTCTGCAGATAATTCCAGCTCTCTTATTCACTAGACCTTTACCGTAGTACTGCTATTGCTTTTTCAGTTCCATGTTACCATGTCAAATGTTGGATTTAGTGACCAGAAGATACTGTGTTAGACCCCACAGAGACAGAGACTGATGTCTGATCAGCAGTTTAACAGCTGTTTTCCCAATATTCTCAAGTATACTTCATGTTTCTGCCCAATATTTTTGGAATGCTAACAATAAAAAGATAGTTGATCTTTTCTGGAGAGACAAGGCTGGCCCATGTCAACAGACCTGCATGCATGCAGAGCCTTTTACTTAAGCCCAATGACACTCTGTGCTCCTGCTGATTGCCTGAGCAGCCAGGACCCTCTGCGTGTTCCACTGAACCATGGTGTGTGTGTGCGCAGTGAGCAAAAACACCAGGGGAATGGCATGCTGGATCTATTGACAAACTGCTCAATTAATTAGCACATCTGCAGCTAAAGCACTATTAATTGCCCAGTGTCATCGCCTCATTATGGGCAGCTAACTGAGGCATTTTATCTACGCTCGCAGGTGTCATCCGACTGGGCACTGGATCAGGAGGAGCTGTGGATTGAGCTGAAATAAGACTGCCCTGTCACACTGAATAAGGAAAGCCATCCTTACTCAGGTGAAAGGAAAAGACAGCAATGGCACACAATGGTGCAGTGGTTTGAAGAGAGATTAACCAAATAAGTAGGCAAACAAATAGAAATATGACTTACTCCCAGCGTGATCACCACATTCATGGACACAGCATTGTGAAGTCAGTATATAGAATGCGATAATTGGTGTTGAAAAGTAATTGGTGGGGTAACAACAACCGCAGTATCCTTACAGGATGATTCAATAGACCCTTAGAACCTTCACAGCTTTTAAAAACAAAACCGAGGTGAGATTTTCAAGAGGATATAAATAGACTGCAGTATGAGTCACCCAGATGTGGCCAGAGCCACTGTTTTTTTACACAGGCACACGTTGCAACCCGGTCTCACGGCTTAACGTGATATCACCACGAAAGAAAATCTGTTCAGGGGTGCTGCCATCACGATTTCGGCCCTTTTTTCGTGATAGGACAACATTTCCCTACCCTATTCATTTTACAAGGCACACACACATGAACACACCACATACACACACACACACACACACACACACACACACACACACACAAAGACATGAACACACCACACACACACACACACACACAATCACAATCCCACAGCCCTCATCATGTTTTATTGAAACAGGTCAACATCTTAGCCCTTCGGCCTGTTGGGCCAGCTGGGCTTTTTACGTTTGCTGTAGGACCTTTGGAGAGGGCAGCACAGCACAGCACAGGGGCCTCACATGTCTCGCAGCCTCTCATTCATCACAAGCACCAGCTCCCCTCTCAAGCCCTATGTTAATTCATCTCGCTGGGACCGAGCTTACAGTACAGTACAGGGTCCAGAGAGGACTGCACACTGTCAAATGACAAATAACAAGCTGAGGTTCACAGTGGCTACAAAAGAAGCGCTGCTTTTATATTCTTGCAGCTCAGGCTCTGGGAGTGCAGTTACAGAGTGGAACTGCACAAGAGTAGTGAGGTAAGTGCAAACCATTGCCCTTATATTTTGGTCAGTAAAGAATGTGGTGCAAACCGTTGTCCTTGTTTGGTCAGTAAAGAATGTGGAAGAAGATTCCTGCATCCTGATTTGGATAATCATGTAGGAGGACCGAGAAATGGGAAATGGTGATCCTCTCTACCCTGTGTGTGGAAAGTTTCAAAGGAAATCAGAGCAGTCATTTTAAAAATGTGAGCAGACACACACACACACACACACACACACACACACACACACATGCAGACACAGACCTGATTATAATACCTTCTGTCCCCTACTTGGGGTAAGTGTCAATATAAAGACTGAATGTGTCCTAATGGACCATTGTTTGTGAAGTAGGAATTGTTGGTCACATTGTTGTGCAATCACAGGTTTGGTGCCCAAGGTACATATTTACAGAAAACATTTTGGAGATGGTGACCTAGTTTGGAAATGTTTTGTTAAAGCCTTTAATTTTATACACTTCGACTCTAAGACAGATACCAGAGTTATAGTAGTTTTATAGTCTTTATTGTTTTGTACCACAGACTTTGTATTTGTATAATCAGAATACAACAGAGGTTTTGTCCTGCTCCTACTCTAAGATGTTGAGGGTTAGATTGGAATAGCATTTTCTTCTCATTATTGTTGGCAAGAAAGGTGCTTGAATACAAGTATCCAACTCATTAGGTCTATACGCAGATACATTTGATTTCTACAAGCACCTGTGCCTGCAATGCATTGCACTTGTAAACACTGTGTCAAAGCAGATGGAGAGACTACTAAAATAGATTTGTTTTTGTCTGACATGAGTATATGTGCATTCCACTCAGAAACACAGAGAGAGCGAGAGAGAGAGAGAGAGAGAGAGAGAGAGAGAATGAAAGCTGAAGAAATACAGAGCTGCTGCTCTCCCACATGGAATATTATCAGCCATCACTTGCTTTAGAGTCAGCATACTCTCAGTGCCCCAGTGGAATAAACAGTCCTGCTCCCTTTCTATTTTCAGTGAATTTCTCTTTTACTCACTTTCTCTCTTTCCCTCTCCCTCTCTCTCTCTCTCTCTCTCTCTCTCCTTTTCCTCCTCTCACCGGAGACGAGGCCTTTTCTCGCAGCAGCAGGAAACAGCCTTCCATCCTCTCCCCTGACAGTCAGAGATTAGCGAACACATTTTCATTACACGCTGTGGCCGGATCTACGTCTGTAAAACACCACCGACTTCTGATAAGTGCTGTAGTGCATTGTCAAGCAGATGAGCTTCCTTTCAAGCTAGAAACAAAAACACTCAACCAAGTGGGGTGGAAAGGAGAGGTGCATGATGGGTGATGGGGCGAAGGTGGAGGTGGTGGAGAGGGTGGATGCGCAGAAAACACCAAGCAATCATCTGACAGAGGCTCATGTCTGGGCATCATAATGGCTGCCGACTGCTTGAATTGCTTTCAATTACAGATACAAGCCAAAAAAACAAAGCAGGATCAGTCAGGGGTAATTATACCTCCTGGGTGAATGCATCAGTGTCAGATTACTCTGCAGCTTTCACCCAGGTCAGAGAGGGCCAGACTCGCTCGGCATGCCACCTAGAGCCCTGGGAGGTACAAGGTACAAACCCCAGGACACTCAGGCATACGGTTTTATTGTCATTAATCAAGCATAATTTTTCTTATCTATATTATTTCATCCCACCTTGTCCAGATTCCAGCATCCAACAACATCCATTGTGTGGTGACGCAGCGGTAACGTCAACACCTGGCTAGCGGCCAAGCCGAGTGTGATACCTGAGTGTGATACCTGAACGTGCCACTGTGAGTCTGTATCGCTTTGGATTAAAGCGTCTGCTAAATCCTAAAACCCGTCAACTTTCACTGTAGCCTCAACGAAGGTGTCAAGCATCAAAAGGGCTCCTCACGGAGGAAGAGTTGCATTGGCCGCTCACCTTTGCATGCATGTATGACCAATGGACAGATAGGCTGAGGAGTTAGATGGTAATGTTATTACGAGAAAACCACAATTTAATCAAACTCCATACTGTATAATTAATATCTTGTATCTCTAATAAATTACCAAGTAACTAGTTTATCATCTATTGGATAAAGCACGGCATGGCATACGAGGACTTAGAGATATGTAATTGGTGGGTAAATTAACAATTTATTAGGCAATAAGCCTTAAAGGTAAGTGTAACCAATATCACTTCAATTGAGTGTAAGTCCAACTCAGGTAGGTTAACAACAAAAGAACAAAACAACAAAGTAAGCTTAACTGTAAACAAATTAGAAAATACACCAGATAAAAAAATGTATCAAATAAGAAAAATAACAAACCACAGAGAGAGAGAGGGAAGGAGAGAGAGAGAGAGAGAGAAAGGGAGAGAGAGAGGCTGAGAGGTCAGTCTGACCTCTCGCCAATAGCAGAATAATAAAGAGCAGAAGCCAAAGGAAGAGACCTTATCTCCAAGAGTCATACTGTTTTATCCAGCAACACCTTTGAATATCCACGACTCTCCCAACTTGCCTGCTGTTCATTGGTCATTTGGTGTGACAACACAGGTGTCAGGTTTACAAGCAGACTACAGTGTATCTCTTAGTCTACAGCTATGCACAGACTATTAGATTGTAATGAAATTATTATCAGACTGTTGCCCACATTACAAGTATTAATTTAAGACCAAACATGAATGTGTTATATTCATAACATACATTTTACAGATATTTCAGAAGTGGCAATCAGACCAGTTGGGTTTTCACTGTGTGACAATTATTTGGGCCTGGCATCCTGTGTAGTAGTAGGAAAGTCCTTTGATTGAAATGGGGGTAGCCATGTGGCAGCCATTTGCAGCTTCGGCCCAAATCTTGGCCTTGCAGCATATCTTTTAGATTACCCATCATGCATTAAGATGGCATGATAACACACGTGCAGAGGTTTGAGTAAGTGGTAGTCAGGGGAGCTGCTATAAAATTTGGGCCCTATGACATTCAACCCGAAGTCATATAACCATTCCAATGACTCTGAAGCTGTTAAATGAAGGTAAATTAAGCTTAACAACTTGCATATAAAGCTAAAAAACCTGCATAGTGTGCCTTTAATTGGCTAAATAATACCCAGTGTTTGGAAGTGATGAATCAGCATGTCCCTGGGTAGGCAATGATGGCAAACTTTGGCTCAACACAGATGGTAGACTGATAGGTGGTGTTGAGGAAACTAACCTGGCAACCCTCTGACCTTGGAAATCTCCAGTTCACACTCACACTTTTTTTTTTCAAATATACAACCAATTTGTACTCACTGTCATCAAACTATCCCTTTTTGTTCACTCAAAACACCCTTTTGTAAATCAAAGAAATCGACCAGGCCATACACTATGACCGATCAACATATTCATGCCAAAACAGATCCGTTGGTAAAGATGGATGTAGTGGTGACCTTGTCAGAAGTGTACTGTACCTCTTTTATTTATGGATCCTTTTTATGTGTTCTACTTTTATGGCTCTCTTAAAGTCTGCCACAGTATGTCACATGAAAGAAAGACTAGTGAATACATAAAGGCTTAAGTACAGCCTGAACTTAAACATCAAAAAAGAACCTTAAAGTGGTGAAGAAAGCAGCACATGTTTAAAGACTGCAGACACAGCTTCGATTTCCCTTTGCCTTAAAAGAATCAGAGGAATCCAAATTTGTCAGTTGTGTTGTAGTTATTGTTTTGATGTGTTGCTGAAGGTCATGATAGGCACTATAAAGATAGTTGTCTGCTTAACCTCTGTTTGTATATTGTTGCTCCTAAGTCATCTTATTGTCAGATAAAAGATTGTATGTGCAAAAGTGTTTGTAGTATAAATCCTGTGGTAGTTGTATATACTGTATGGGTGCTCTGGGTGCTTCTAAGAATGAACTGTTGGATGGTTTGCAGTGAATTTTTCCCTTGGGTTTGGCTCTCTTGATGTGTCCACTGAAATCATGCAAGCCAATGCCAGAGAAAACACACTAATTTATCTTTATGTAGGATGAATGGTACTGCCTTCTCTCCACAAGCGAAGAGAATCAATACCTATTATTCTCAGCATTCATTATTGCTTGGCTTTGTGACCATACAGTTGTGTTTCTAACATGATATCTAGCAGTGGATCGTTTCATATTCTGTGTTTCACAATTTAATGTTTTCTGATGTCAAAACTCTAAGTACTTTTAGACATTTAAAAGTACATTTTTGCTCTCTGCTGTTTGTTGAGGAGATTTGAAGAGCTGTGTTAAGATATTTGCCATGAATTTTCTTTCACAGTCCATCCAAACCCAAAGGTAGTATTTACAAATGATTTGACAAATGTCAAAACAAGCTTTGAAGTACAACACAAAGGACATCTATGGCAAAGGAAATACCCAGAATCTGTCATTTTTAGTGAGAATTAAATATGGGTAGCAAAAAGAATGACTGATTTGACTGATATGCACATTTTGTCTGTCTGTCTGTCTGTCTGTCTGTCTGTCTGTGTGTGTGTGTGTGTGTGTGTGTGTGTGTGTGTGTGTAATATTCTAATGAATATCATGCAACATGACAAACAATGAAGAATAACAATGAGCAGTATACCCATAAAGCTTCCCCAGAATGCTTTTAAAAGTGTAAATGCTTACTGCAACAGGTAAACATTTTTTTTAATTGATTAAAGGGTGAAAGTAAAAGGATGAATTGACAAGTCGATCGGAGCAACACTATAATTTGTCATGACCTTGTATTTGACTGGGGAAATTGGAGTTTTTGTGTTCAGTTGGAGCTGTGTGGTCCAAATACTGCAGCAGGGAGCGTTCCAAATTCCAAATGGCATTATCCCCAAATGAATACAGGTGTCTGGCCAATGGTAAATGTGGACGTAAGCCCTCAACCTGGTTCCAGGTAAACCTGCCAATATACCATAGATAGATCCAGGAAGTACACAATTATGTGCTGGAGAATGTTTTTGTTAAGAGGCAGTGAGTAATTGGCTTTATTGTGGCAATATTCTCTTGCCATTGGTGTTACAGATGTTTCAGGTGTGTGTATGAGATGGAACAGTGGGACTGCAACTTCAAGAGCAGTTGCTCCAATATTTACACGTTGTTACCATCTTTACACTGACACTTTGCTACTGTGCTCCACTGAAATAGCATCTAGAAGGGTTCCCAAAGAGCTTGTGGGGGGTTAGTTGCTATCTTTGACCCCTTCCTCAGTGGCCCCAAATACTGTCCTTCTGGGCATGGAATGCCTTTCACAAGGTTCCTTGACAACCATATTCTCACTGATGTCACTGGCCAAAATAAACACAGCAAGAGGTGTTTTCTTACTAGTCCATCACAAAAGTAAGGAAGGGGTTCATGACTCTCAGAAGTGGAACAGAAAGTATGTTTACCAAAACACTTGATAGCCTCTAGGGGTATCATGTCCTTCATGGTTGATATTCCTTTGGACAAATTACCTGGAATCCTCCAGAATCCTCCAGAGGTTTCTGCATCCTTCTCCAACTGCCATTATCACTCACCCCAAGGCTCTCCTAATGGTACACATAGAACTGCACCGAGGCCTTCTTGACTCTTCCGTGACCTCTGACCTCACAACCATCCATCTGTGTCCAGGAATAGCTATGCCTGTTTTCCTTCCCCTCTCTGAAAACAAACATTGCTGCCCTTGTGGATGGAGAAGCCCCCACAACCCTGCTGGAGTGGTAATGATAGCTTCTGGCCAAGCATGCAATCTGCCCGAGGCTTTGCCTTGAGTAATCACTCTTCCTTCACTGTCTTTGGGACAGTGGCTGGAGTGAAATGTTTGCTTCTCCACAAATAGCGTGTTCTCCAAGTACAGGTATTGACTTTATCGTCCACCGGCACATGCTCAGAGAAAAAGACACATTTTTCCCAAAATGCCACCTTTGTATTCTGACCTTTGTTAGACTGGGGTTGTCATCATAGGTGTCTTGGCAGGACGAGGCATGTGCAGTGTGCAGTGTTCCTCCTTCAGGTTTCATTCAGGCATTATGTTAGTTTAGTCCATGTTGCCTGTGTTCTCTAAAGACTCTTTCTTCAGTGAGTGAAGGTACTGTAAGCCTCAATGAGGGGTCCATCATGGTTCCAGCTATGTTTCGGTTTGGTGAGATTTGTTTTGCTTTGTTTGGGTTTGACAAACACACACACGCACGCATGCACACACACACACACACACAGACACACAAGCAGGCACATGCACACACACACACACACATAAACACACTCATTTACATTTACTTCTTCTTCTTCTTCTTCTTCTTCTTCTAGTTGTTCCCCTCCCTCTCCTTGAGACCTAGTGGGTAAATGAGTTGGGAAGGTGACTGTAACAGGACCCTAACAGACAATGGACTATAGACTCACATTATTGTCATTTCAATATTATACACTTGACACAGTGCATCTCATTCTAGATTCATAATCCCCATATGAGATTATGTGATCCCATGCTGTTGAATGGCAATTAATTGGCCCATGCTAATTTTGATCAATGATGCTCTTTTTCTACATTAATTAGGTTAGACACAGACATTTGCAAGGTATGTATCCTGTGAGGTATGTATCCTGTGAGGTTTATTGTGTGTGTTTGTTGCAAGCAATAGCTGAAATGCTGTCATAGGTGATGAAGTCCTGTCCAAGACTTTCTGCAGACGTGCCATTTAAACTGAATCACTAAGCTCAATCAATGCAACATTTATGAGTGTTTGTTGAGAAAGTGCAAAAGTTCAGCTGTGATAATGTCTCTTTGCCTCAAGACAGAGCCTGGAAGTTGTATATAACCTCAGGGAATGCTCAAGGCAAATCATCCTGAGCCACTGGCCAAGGGAATTCTGTTTTGATATTTTACTGACAACTATTTTTTTAGAGCAGGGGGAAAATGTTGGACTATTTTCTATGTTAGTAAGACGTCAAAAGTAAGCCATGTTGGGAGCTTACAACTACCATGAGATATTGTGCATACAAGCAATTAGACTTATTAGTAATCAAACTATGTTAAAGGACAATATCTCAGAGTATGGGCCTGAAAAAAATGTTGCCTTTTAAGATATCTAACAAGGGAGCGAGGCATCGTGGCTAGGGCTGTCACTTTACGTTCGAAAATCGATTGCACAATCGATTGAACCAAACAACACAAGTTTCGAAAAGTAAAATGGGGAATCGATTTTAACCAAATATTTACACTATTAATTTTAAACGAAATAAACAAATAAAAAAGATAGATGTAACAAAATTCACAAACAAGAATATAAGAATATAAAAGAATTCCGAAGTGCAGTAAGCATTGCGAAAGCTAAAAAGAAAATTCCCACCAATTTTACGCACCGGGAACAGCTGTTTCAATCAGCTGCTGTGCTGCTCGTGTTTTGCCAAAAAATGGAGGACAACGCGATCAACCTGTGCGACATGTAGAGAGACGAGTGATAGGCCCTAATAACTTGAGGAGATGTGGAAGTACTTCGGATTTTTGGTATATCAAACTATGGAGAAGAACAAAGCGGTAGGCTACGCAAACTGTGCAATCGAGTTCTACGTAGGCGAAATTTGTTTGACATTTCTAATCGTAAACACAGACACAGCTACGTTGAAGCCTGCAGCCATGTCACTGATGTAATGGCAGTCCACTCGGCTTACTGGTTTTCGAGAATGTTGCACTTCTGTTTGTCATTGTGCACGAAACTTCACGCCAATAAATCATCAGAAATATTGCTGGCTTGCGTCTTCAAGCGCCCTCTTTACGTTCGTCCTAATGCCTGTTAGTTGTTTGTGGATTGGCCTATATTTCGCGTTGAAAATGGAAGCGTCTTTAGACATAAAAAATCGATTTTACAATCGATTCAATGAACACTTACGTCTCAAAAATCGAACAGGATTTTTTCACAAAAGTGACAGCCCTAATCGTGGCATGTCCGAATCAATAATGCTGCCTTATAAGATTCCTTCGTTTTGCCAAATTTTGAAGGCAGCATAGATGTATCCTTCATGCTGCCTTCAACGTCCAAAATTCTATTTTGTTGTGAGCAACTGAACCTTACGTTATTCTTCTTTCCGGTATCCTGACAATGGCGTTCTGTGTTGCTATCTTGCTAGGCTGTCCGAAACAAAGTTGGTAGCCGGTACCTTGATGTCTGCTACGCCAAGTGACTCGGTAGAGATCTGAAGACAGCGGGGCAGCAGACAGCTGCCTTCCATTCCGTACAGACCCTGTGTGTTATCCATCTTAACAACTTGGAAATTATTTTAAGAAAGTGTTTAAGACTTATAGACTTCAGCGATGATGTCTCCTGTGTGGCCTGTGGGACTCAGGCATTGGGGGCTCAGGTATTCAGCAGTAATGAGTCTACCAGCCAAAAGCTCTCTGACAAGGTGAATTACATTAGTGCAACGACCACCTTCAAGAGGCCTAACTAAGCAACAAAATCAAATGAAAACACTGTGCACTTAAAATTCATGTAGGTCTAACACTGACCTATATGCTAATCCGTCCTTGGGAAGTGTGTGTAATTACAATCCAAAAAAATGTATTTCCAGGAAATTTCTCTAGAGGTTTATGTTCTTGGAGTGGTAATAAGAGACGCTTCCCTCCAAATATGTGCGTGTGTGTGTGTGTGTGTGGTTTTTATTAAACATTTTCTGAAGAAATAAGAGCATTTGAGAGAGAGAAAGGGGAGGGCATCATCTTTCATATGTTGTTTTGGCTCCAGCCAGATGAACAATAGTCTCCCACATTCCAAGAGTGAGGAGTGGGGAGGAGGGAGAAAAACAATTAGAGAATTAACCAGATTAAAATTCTCCATGGAAACGCTTTTATGCGTTGATCTGGTTTTGCCATGTTTGCCACAAGGCATATTCAGCAAGCAGCAGTCTTGTTTACCCTCAAACACAAACCTTTTGAAAGCTTGTTGGTTTGTTGTTTTCAGGTTTGTTTGAGAGGGTAGCCTATTTTAAGGAGCTGAAGGCTTTAGGTTATATGGTTATGGTTATGGTTATGGTTATGGTTATGGGATTTGGCAGACGCCTTTGTCCAAAGCGACATACAAATACAAAAACAATATAATATTTAAAATTTAACAGGGAACAGATTAGAATGTTGGTCAAACTATAATAAGGAGAATAGCAATAATAAACAACAATGTCAATTCAATCAATAGCCTAATAAAACAAGCAATAAAAATGAGGGGGAAAAGCAATAATAAACAATAATGTCCATTCAATCAATAATATAAAAACCATAACATGGTAAGACTACATTAAAGGAACCGTATGTAAGAAATGTATTTCAATTAATCATAAAATGGCCCTGATATGTCACTAGACATTAAGAAATCATGTTCATTTCAAATACGTATATCACTGACAACATTAGTCAGGCCAAGATATTTTCATTTAAAAAGTGAAGTTGCAGCCCTCAACTGATGTTGATGTTTCGTTTTGTCATGTCATGTTGTGTTTTGGCCTGATGCGCCACCCTCCACCTACAGTATCTACTAGTCACGAAGTCAGGGAGGGGATACACCGCTCTACAGTAATTTAAAACTGATTGCAGTACCAGTGTTGGCCACAATCTTACATATGGTTCCTTTAAGGAGAATATCAATAATAAACAATAATGTCAAATTAATCAACAGCCTAATGGAAATAAAACAGTATTATACAAACCATAATGCACAAGAAGCGCTTAAAGAACTAAGTGCATGTTGAACAGGAATGTCTTTAGACCTTGTCTTTATATTACTGAGGAATGTATACAGGTATATGTGCTGTACATCGTAAATGTGGCACACGTTTATGATGATGTCCTCCTTGCCTGGCTCTCCTCCACACCACAAACTGACAACAGTTCCTCCCTGCTCAAGCATAAACATTGAAATTCAAATGAATATTTGATGAATCTTGGGTAATATATGCATTCTTATGGAATACTGCCATAATTAGACACTGAAGTCTCTCTATTCTTCAACATTATTCCCTCTTTCTCTCCATCTTTCTGATGGTCATTCATGTGCAAGATTATACAAATGAGGAGTAATCACACTGTTCCCAGCATGTTGACCTCAGCAGTCCAGTATGATCGTGATGAAATTCTGCCCAAAATATATTATATTCTGCCCAAAATATATACTCAATTTTAAAACAGGTAACCTGACTTTTCTTTGATGTTCAGGTTTTCCCTTTGATGTCAAACCAAAAATAAATGGGCCATGTACATACATACACCAAGTTCATATAATCATGAATATTCACATGTTTGCTTATGTTTTAGATGTGAAATTATTCTCTTGTGACCTAATATGTGCTGTGTGTGTTTTCTGAAACTAAATTGGTGCACGTCATACTGATTCAATTAAAACTAGATGTACCGCATAGCGGTACAAACTATGACGACCGCTCTGTCACATTCTCTCTGCAAAAATAAATCACGCTTGTCATTTTGTCTCCATCACCTACTTCATCCCCTACTCTTGCAACTTGTGTGTATGTAAATGAGTGTTTATGTGTGTGTGTGTGTGCATGTGCCTGCTTGCCTGTGTGTGAGTGTGTGTGTGTGTGTATGTGTGTGTGTGTGTGTGTGTGTGTGTGTGTGTGTGTGTGTATGTGTGTGCAAGCATGTGTGTGTGTTTATGTGTGTGTGTGTGTTTATGTGTGTGTGCATGGTTTTGTGTACATGCGTGCGTGCGTGTGTGTGAGCGTGCGTATCTCTATGTGTGTGTGTGTGCCTGCGTACATGTGAGTTTGTGTGTGTGCGCATGCACGTGCGTGCGTGTGTGCGTGCGTGCATTCGTGAGTGTGTGCATGCGTGTATTAGTGATTGTGTGCATGCGTGCATTCATGAGTGCGTGAGTGCATGCTTATAGAAATTAAGTAAGAACCGACAACCCTTCGCTCAACACCACCATCTACAGGTCGATTGGTGTGTACAGTAACTAAATCTACACATACAATAATTATTTTATGCCCCCCCCACCGATGAACGGAATTACACATGTCATTATGATCCGACACCTCAAATTTCGAACATGTTCAAACATCTATGTTCACCTCAAGTTTTGAATGCGTCTGCCAGAGTAACCTGCAATTACAACGCCTAATTTTTGCTTTCTCATTTTTACCTGCTGTACTGCAAATGAGTGGTTATGGGGTGGGTTGAGATGGCCCCTTGAGACCAACATAAAAAAAAAAATTGGTCTTCCTAGGCCCTACGGTTCTCGAGATTTTCGCAGAAAACTATGTTCGTCTTACCCTCCTTTTGGGGATTCCAGTGCGACGAGTGGGCGATGGAGCAAAACGAAAATCAATGGTTCTGTGTCATCGTTGTGGGGCTACATGACCACTAAGTTTCGTACAGTCAGGTCTTTCAGTGTCCCGCGAATCGATGACACAAAATTACTGAAGAAGCGCAACGGTCATAATTATATTTGTTGTTAAAGTAGCCTAGAAATGTTGTCTATAAAGACATTTGTTAAAATGCAAATCAATGAAAAACTTTACTTTTAAGCATATTTGGAATTTCACATACAGTAAATACACGTCACCTGTATGTAACATATTTGTAACAGGTGGTAGATTTTGTCATAAGTTGTCCACAGTCAGTGTGCCTTGATACACATTAGTGATATCTAAATATTATCAGTAATGGGCCTGACAAGTTTGATGTATTAAGACATCGTAATTGCATGCAATATCAGATGTTTGCTAGAAATACTAAGAATTGCCATGACAAAGGGCCAATATTAGCATTAAACTATGTCATTACACATTGACTTACATTGACAGAATATTATATCTTCTGTGACATGTTTATAACAAGGTTTTATCACATTTAGGGCTCAAATGGTAAGCAACAAGTAATTTGACGGTCGTGAATTGCGCGCCCTATCTTTCAAAGTGTATTTGATGGTATCTAAAAAGGATTATATATGATGTTTAATACCCTGTAGAAGTTTATATTGAATCAGTTTCTAAAGTCACTATTCTGAAGGTCATACACATACTATAGAAACAGTTTGTACAGCTTGTGTATCCTTTTGCCTATGTGTCAAACTAAAAATGTTTACATCAATATTTTTATTGTTACTTCTGTTTTCATTTTTGGCAGTTATCTCGAAATGTGATGCGTTCACATGACATCAACAGGAAGCATTCCGAAAACCGGAGCCGGAGTCTGTCCTTATCCAGTTTAGAGCTCGCTCTGCATGCAGGTGCTTCCATCACATTACCCGCCATCATGAATTTTTATTGGCTGCCAAGTCTCTCGGCGAGGCCTCTATCTGTGGGCTTCATGACCGGCGCCGTCGACGGCATCCTCAATGAGCAGCACTGAGCCATCACCCAGTGCTTGGGCTCCGCTGAAATCAGTGTAGAACAAGCTTGACAGCATTCTGAGTGTGTGTATATGTGGACTTGCATATTATGTGTGTCTATGTGTGTGTCTGCGTGTGTGTGTGTGTGTTTGTGGGGGTATGGGTGTGGCTGTCATTGACTGCAATGTGTGTAAGTGTTTGTGTGTGTGTGTGTGTGTGTGTGTGTGTGTGTGTGTGTGTGTGTGTACATCTAAAACCCTTCTATTGTCCTTCTCTTCTTAAATGTTTGTTTAGCTTTAACTCATTTCTCTCTCTCCTCCTCGCTACAACCCACCCACCACCACCACCCTCACTCCCTTCCCCCTCTTAGCATACCTCAAGTCTCAGTCTGTAAAGGCATAATTTGGATCTTTAGCCATACTGGGGGGTTGAATTATCTCCACCATTGAAAAGGCTGCATAATGACACACTGTACGCCTCTTTCAAGACCCCTCCCCAGTGGAAATGGGGGGAGGTTTACCTCTCTTTCCCATCGGAGACGTGACTAAACCCAGCCATGCATGGGGGTAACATCATACATATGCAGATCGCTCCCCCGCCGCCGAGCCTGTCCCCAGATTCACTCCTGGCAACTCATAGCTGGTTTGAAGTGTTGATTTAACTCCAAAAAGCGACAGTGCGGGAGAAAAACGAAGGGGTAAGGGGGAGGAGTAGGAGGGGGGGGGTGAGGGCGATAAGGGCGGGGGAGTGGTGGGGGTGTAGAGGTTTCATCGATTGTTTCCGCCCCCATGAAAGTACCTCCCCAAGGTGGGGGTTTGGAGATGCCATCGGCCAAAGTTCCACTTGAAACGAGCCTGGGAGATGAAGGAACGGCTGGTGGCACGGGCTCCCCCTCTGGGCTCCACCAGGAGGATTTGGGGGATAAAGCGGCATTATCACCGGCAGAGAGTTTAGTGTCCTGCGCCGGTCAGCACACACGCCGATCCCATTTAAGGTGGAGATCTACGGGACCGCTCCTCTCATTTAGAACACAGCTGCGGGCAGCCTATCTCACAATCACACAATAATAACCTCTGAACAAACACAACAGGTCTGCTCCTCAAATAGACAACACGCTGAGTATTTCATCCTTCAGGATACGAAACTAGAAATATTTTAGCCCCTGTATAGCCCCGTTTTGGCCTTTTAGCCACTGTATATATTTATAAATGCAAAATAAAGACTTCCTGTCTATAAACCCTATTACCTTGTGTAAAGCTATTTACATATACCTTGGAAGACATGATATTGATGTTATTATGTATTATCTTTATTCATAATAAAGATGTACAATACATTGTTTTTATTACCGCAAATTGCTGGTGCTGAACAGTAGATACTTGAACGATATTACAGTGTATTAAATGGAGATTAGACATCCTGGACTTCATTGTGTGCTACAGGATACACTGTAATACAGACACCTGTAACATTTTAAAATACCTGTGACATGCATCATGAAGTATAATTCCTGAATAGCATTGCAAGATATCAGTGCTGATCCCATTTTGTGGGGAGGCCAAAGTTCTGGAGTTATGGGTTATGCAGATATTTCTTGGAATGCATAACAAGTTAAAACCAGCTGTGAATAGATGAAAATGAACAGCAGGTGACAAATGGCAATTTATTATTATGAAAAGTCAGAGCGTGGGAGAAGGGGGGGGGGGGGGGGGTTAATCCTATTTGACTTGTCTGAGTCGATGTGCCCTCTTGCCCAGTCACCATTTCACCAAAAATGGGTTTCCACAGATTTTGAGTCCAGCACAACTCTTTCTCAATGTCCAGTGTGTACCCAAGGCTGATATCTTGTGCTTCATCACCTTCCTGTGTGAAATACTCCCCAAAAATGTCACAGCCTGCGTTAGATCAACTCTGGAAAAGAGAACCGTGTGGCGTACGACAGGGCATCACAACACGACGGCAGCATTTCCCAAAGTTTCTGCATCTCTCCACACTCGAAGAGCAGATTTTTTAACTAAACTCTACTTAACAGCTCGCTGATGAATAAACCTTGGCAGGAAGGGCCTCCATCTTCATTCTTGTCATCATATCCGTCCAACGCCACACTTAAGATTAAGTGAGCGTTATCTCTCTTTACCCCTGTGCCTTTAGTGAGACAGAGACAGACAGAGACAAAGAGAGAGTGAGGAAGAGAGAGAGCAGGAAAAAAGGCAGAGTGAAGGATTGTTCTCAATGAGGCCGAACTTTCTGCCATACCTGTTCAAACTCCATCGGGTCTCAAATCCCTCATCTCGCCTTCTCAGCACGGCCCGCCCAACTTTATCATGACAGGGTCAGCGCCTGTCACTCAGGGCTCCATCAGAACAGATTTAATTTAGCGCGTCGCTGTGACAGCTTTTTAAAATCCATCTCTCTTTGCTGGCCGTCATTTGTGCAGCTGAGACAGTGAGATCTGTTGGTGATAAGATTGGGTCTGACAAGCAGCCCATCTCCCCTCTCTCTCTGTCTCACTTTCTCTCTCTCTCTCTCTCTCTCTCTCTCTCTCTCTCTCTCCCTGCTCTCTCTCCTCTTTCATTCTTCTTCTCATTTCTCTTTCTCTCATTGACTTGCTTTCATATCACCCATTTTTCCATGTCACCATTTTTCATCTTCTTGCCTCTCCCAGTGTCCCTCAAGCCTTCTTCTTCTTCCCTCTACCACTTGATTGTCTTGGACTTCTGCATTACTCTCAATCATTTCCTGGTTTCCTCTGTTCAGGTTCCTCACCTCTGTCATCCTCTCTCTCTTTCACACACAAACACACACACACACACACACACACACACACACACACACACACACACACACACACACACACGCGCAAACACAAACGCACACGCACACACACACACACACACACACATACACACACACACACACACACACACACACACACACGCACGCACACACACGCACACACACAGCTCTCCCTGTGAGATGGCTTATTGACAGGTCATTGATCCTGACGGCCAGGCGAGGTGTCACCTTCTGAGCACACATCTGTCATGTGCTCAGAGAGCCCGAACAGAGCTGGCGTCCCAAACTGGCCAGCTGGCGCCGGACGGGCTCCACGGATACTACTGCGAGTGCGGCAGGTTGAGAGGAGACGTCTCTGACATTTATCCATTCAGTCCCAGACCGCTCCGGCATGTGTTCTAACACACAGACATCTGCTCTGAGACTCTGAGTACTGTATATCTTTTAAGGGCAGTGTCAGGGTGTGTTTGTACATGAATATGAAGGACTGTGTGTGTGTGTGTGTGTGTGTGTGTGTGTGTGTGTGTGTGTGTGTGTGTGTGTGTGTGTGTGTGTGTGTGTTAGTATGCATGCTTGTATGCGTGGGTATGCATGCGAGACTCTGTGTGTGTGTGTGTGTGTGTTTGTGTGTGCGTGTGTGTGTACATGTGTGTGTGTGTGCGTGTGCGTGTGCGTGTTTATGTAATGTAGTGTCTTTGTGTTCCCATGTGCAGTTTGGTTCAACTTGTAAGAGACCAAACTGCCTGTGACCTGTAAGTGGAACAGCACACGCCACTGAAGCCTGATTAATCTCCATCTCTTCATCTCTGGCCTAATGTGTAGAGAGAAACACATCCACAGAAAAATAACCCCAGAAAAATGTCCAAAATACTAACTATTGGACTAAATTCCAAAATGTCCACACACCATGGCAGTCCAAGTAATATTGCAGAGCAAACCACATGCCCATGAATGCAACTCTTTTTTTGAAAGTTTCTTTTTTTTATTTTTTAGTGTATTTTTATGCTAACGACATGGATAAATTTGGCGAGAATAACACATGAGAGATGTCTTCCTCACCAGAGAATAGAGTGTGAATATGAAAGCCCCACCTTGTCATACAGCATCAAATGAACCAGGAACACACTGGGGAGACACAAAGTGTTGCATTGTTTTCACACTGAGCTTTATGTTCACAAAAGCAGAATAAGAGATACCTGGGACCATTTCAGCTCTGAGAATTGCTGTGGCTTGGTGCCCCCATTTTTTTTTATTAGAGCTGTATTCCCTCACTGAAGTAAACCAAGTGAAACACAGGAGCTTTCAATTGTGCTTATAATATACCCATATGGACAAGATCTGGGATGTAACATATAGGATTCACATTTGTCCTGTACAATACTTGCATATGCTTGCATATGCATTTCATATTAAAATAGCATGATGCCTTTCAATTTGTCAGGTAGTCAACACATACATGTTTATACGGTAAAAGGAGCCATAAGGCTATTAAATAGATCTAGGCTTCTAAGTGAAACATTTTTACATTTATATTTATACTTTTTTTCATAGGTTAAGAACCACTGACAAGGGTTTGTACTCTGCCTTTGTTATTGGCCTATCTGTGTTGTGCTCTCTGGATTTCCCATTGACCCTGTACTCGTTATTTGGACTAACTGTTGGATTATGATTGGACGGACTGTTGGATTGCCTGGCAACCCGTGAAGGAAAGACTTTTTAAACTGACATCGCTGTCAAGTTGTCTTCAAGGTATACTGTGAGTGAGCCGTAACCAAAAAATAAAATAAAAAATTAAGTTTGGATTAATGTTTATACAATGGATATTCCTGCTAGGCCAGACAGTGAGTTGGCTAGACAGCCTCTAAGGCAAACATTTGAATGATACACAGTAGTTTACAAAACTAGATGTCTGTCAGTGGTTCAGAGTGCTATAAGCTGCCCTTGGGTGCGGAAGAAGCTCAGACAGAAGCTACAAGGGGGCATATAAAATAGGGGAAGCAATGTTGGATGACTTTATGTTTGTTTATGATTATGTTATTGTTTCTTAGCAAATGCTTTAGTACAAAGCAACTTCCATTATATTTGAACCAAAGACCAAACAAAATGCACCAGAGAGGAAACTCACTCCTCCCTTCAGTGCTCCACAAGAAACTCCACACAGTGTCTTGTTATTGTTTGGGGGACAAGCTGCCTCCATTTTGTTTGTTTACAGTTCTCAAAGGCAGGGAGGGCTGTGTAAGAAGACCTTTTTGTAAAGTGTTCTCAGAGAATGCAGAGAGAGCTACCGAATGAGCAGATATTCACACTTACAAAAAGTGTGTTAGAAATCGCTTAGCATCACGTGGCCTACCTTTAAGGAGGTAATGGCAATAAATGTTTAAAGAGTTCTGTCCACATTCCAACTTCTGGTATTTCATTTTTTCTCCTGGCCACTGCTATACAGAATCCCACTGGTTCTTCTTCAAAGCATTATTCTTGTAGGCCATGTGATATAACTGCCCGTCTGTACGGCATGTCTCCAGACATAATTCCCCTGTTATGTCGCTGTCCAAGGTGCTGATTTCTACAGACATAGACACACTATGCCCTACAGATATGTAAACATCTATTCTTGCTCTATCCATTTAGTCCACACTAATCCAGCGAAGAACTAAGAAGATCTGAAAATGTTCACACAATTTGTTAAATTATCTTAGAGGCACTAAATTGTCGTTAATCATGGGAGGGGCCTCTCCTTTGAAAGTAGCAGGAACTGAAGAGTTTAACCAAAGTCCTTTTAGGCAAGTCCCTCCACTCGGCGGCCATATACCAACGTTTTATGGGCACTCATCGGGCACAGTCTTTGGGTCGAACTGCGCGTGCGCAAGGATTCACGACACCAATCTTTCTCCAGCGGCGAGATCACAACACATGATTGGCACGATGTCTTCACAACACACCATATGATTGGCTCAATGTATTCACATCACACCACATGATTGGCTTAACGTATTCACATGTCGACGTTTTGCCGAGGAAGGGGTGGGATATGTGTAGACAACGGCCATATTGGCGTGACAAACTAGCCCCATGCATTTCTATGGAGTATTTTTTGAGTGCTGTGTCTCCACATTAGAAAGTCTCTGGTTTAACCGCCTTGTTAAGTTAAATATCAGTGGCTGTGGATAATTATAGAAGGATGAAGCAGAAAACATAGTAACCTAATTATATCAGTGTTCCTTGAACACTCTGGTAATTAAAAGTAGTTCATGCAACACATTAAATATGGCCTTCAGCTTATTTGTTGATGGGAGTGAGAGCATTGTTAGTCTTCATTTAAGCCAAGCACCTCCTTCCTTTCTGAACGTGTGCCTGCATTTGTGTGTGAGTGTGTGTGTGTGTGTGTGTGTGTGTGTGTTTGTTTGTGTGGTGTGAGGGAGGAACCTTTCGTCTGTCTATCTGCATGTGCATGTGTGATGCATTTCCTGTCCCTTACACACACACACACACACACACACACACACACACACACACACGCACACACACACGCACACACACACCCAAACACACACAGACTGATGAAATGTTTGTGTGTGTGTGTGCGTGTGCACATTCCCAGGGGGCCTCGGCCGCAGGAACCAGTTTGTCATTTCACGTCCTTGTCCCACTTTGTGTGTGTGATTGGCCACCCCTGTGCAGTTGGCTGCAGTGCCTGCCTCCCCCCCTGCCACCCAGCCCCTCCGTCTCCACCCCTGCCACCATCACCTCCGTCAGCGCCACCAAGGGTAAAGATGCCATGGTGACCTGGAACGCACACGGACACAGCTGCGGCACGTTTCCCATTTTGTTTCTCACATCACAGTGCACATTCACAGTGATCACAGTCACAGTGCACTGTAGTCGGCCCCAACAACAGCAGTTAAACACATGCTCTACACACACAGCAGCATTTATTTAAGACATACTTGCATAAGTAAGGGATAATGTATAGAACGCCGGTCATTATTGGAAAAATAAGTCCTGACAGGGCTAACCCTGAAGGGATTTATTTCCCCAATAATGACCAGCGTTCTATACATTATCCCGCTTATTATACGGCTACTTGCCAAAGCGAAAAAATAAACTCCACGATATGTCTCTTTACATTTATGTGTTACCGTTTCGTTGTGGCTTTTGCTGAGAAACAAATAGTTTGCAACACACGCTGAACTTGAATCAAACGTTATTTAGAACATAGCTGATGAACCGTCTGCCTTCACTTTTGAAAATCCGTTGTCATTGACAGCGGAAAATAATGACTGGTAGAACTTTGGGAAATCCCATTCAAGTCAATGGAGCGTTCTACTAGCATTGTGAAGAGCTATATAATAACCACAGTTTACACACACCCGCAGTTCACACACACTCACACACAAAAGCAGTTAACCTATAGGGCCCTATTTTTGCGATCTGACTGAGGACCTGCCTGTGGTGACTGCATCAAACTCCTCAGTGAGACTCACACCAATAGATGAAGACATGCAACAGTTAGGTTGTTTGGTGTTTTTTTTCCAGCTTTGCCTTCACCTCACTTCAAGGGCTTAAGGTCTTTTATGTCCCCTTTGATTACATTAATATTGAATCCACCATGGCCCTCTCCAATTAATTGGTCTCATTCACTGACCGCCAAACTGCAACGTGTGTTAGTATGTGTGTGTGTGTGTGTGTGTGTGTGTGTGTGTGTGTGTGTGTATAACTCTGAGGATGGAGTGGAGGTCGGTGAAGGCCCTCTCACCAACAGAACAAAGCCTGTACAGTGCAGTGCTTCAGATCAATGGTCTATCCCACTTCTCATTAGGCCGCAAATCCCCTCTTACAAAGGCATCATTCGGGCACATAGAGCGACAGCCAAGCTGATACTGCGCTTTGCGCTTAATTAACAGTGATAGATAATGCTTAATTAAAAGCTCATAAAGTCAGACCCGTTAAGTGAGACATCATTTCGGAGGAGGAGGAGGGGGAGGACATTTTCCATGTATGGCAGCAGCCCGTGGTAAACGTCAAATTGTTAATTATTAACGTATTCATTAATTTATTTTTTCTCACCAACAGCCATCAGGGTAGGTGTTTTTCATTGTTTTTCAGGTGGATTTCATTGTCCATTCACCCTCTAAACACTGACATTTCTCCTCAAAACCAGTTTCCATCTCTAAGACACCCAGCACACACACACACACACACACACACCACACCACTCATCTCAATATCACTTGTTAGGGCAGGGAGGAGTGAGAGGGCATGGTGTGCAGAGGGAGAAAGAGAGAGAGGTGAAGAGAGAGAGAGAGAGAGAGAGAGAGAGAGAGAAAGAGTGGGTGAGAAACAGAGATGAATAGAGAGAGAGAGAGAGAGGGAGAGGGAGAAAGAGTAGGTGAGAAACAGAGAGAGGTGAATAGAGAAAGAGAGAGAGAGAGAGAGGTGTCAGGGATTGAAAAGATGAAAAACAGATCAGGGGTGCTGCCGGTCCCTCTACGCAGATCACACACTGGGATTAAACTATTTTTTATTCACATACGCACTGCACCAAGCCTAAAAAGTAGTCTATTTTGGGACTATTTAAGAAACATATAAAAGATGCTGCATTGGCCTCTGGTTTATACATCAACAGCGCAACTCGGGCACTGGACAGGGGAAATCCATAGAACTCCATAGAACAAGTCTCTGTGTGAGGGAAAATTTATGGGAAAAATATAGCATGAACTGTAGCCCTAACCCTAACCCTAACCCTACAATTAAGAAACAGCTCCATGTAATTTATTGCAATTTTAAAAGACGTTAGTAACCTGATAGGTGTCCACAGACAAATGCATTATCTTGGTAAAAGGCCAAGATGTTAAAAGGTCTTAAATTGCACCATATCAATACTTCATTAAATAGTAAGTTATAGGTGTTCTATTTTACTTTACTAGTTGTGTATCTTATCATTTAAATATTATGGGGGGGGGGGGGGGGGGGTGCACCATAAAGCAGTGCTTCTGAGTGGGCTAGGACTAAAAGGAGAGCAGCCATTTACGGCTGTCTTAAGTGGTTCTGCTCTGAAGGGGAAGAGAAGGCCACTAAGAAACTCTGGTAAACACACACACATACACACACACACAGTCATAGACACACGCACATGAATGCATAAACCAACACAAAAAAGACACACAGACCAACACACAAACTCAGAGAAAGGCAGTTACGATGACGCACACACAGAGAGACACAGACAGAGACACAAAGTATTCAAGGGAGGAACATATCACAAGGGGACAAGGTGGCAGAGCAAGAGAAAAAAAACAGGAGAGGGAGGGAGAGAGGAGAGTCATTGGCTTGAATGACTGGACTCTACATGGTGGAAGTAGAGATAGATTGAGAGGAGGTGAAAAAAATGAATCACTAATGATTGATTGATTGATTGATTGATTGGCAAAGGAGACTGACATAAAGTATGAACATCATCAGGAATATGTTTTTCTTTTACACTAACACTAACACTAAACAGCATCTAGAACACTATTAGTATCTAGTCATACTAATAGAGCAATTTTGAATTTGTATTTGAACCAAGCAGGTGGTCAAGGACAGGGAAGAAGAGAGATAGAGAGAGAGAGAGAGAGAGAGAGAGAGAGAGAACAGATAGAGAATGAACGAGTGAACGAAAGAAGGAAAGAGAGATAGAGCAGAGGAGGAGGAGAGGAGGAGGAGGAGAGGAGGAGGAGGCAGCCAGGGTTAGTCTTCAGCCTTCCTGGGCTTGACAGGCGCGCCTCTTTCCTGCTGACAAAGCTGTACAGCGGGAGAGCAGTCTGTTCCGTAGCTGAGTGCCGGGCCCTCCGGCTGCCCAGCACCGCACCGCACCGCACCGCACCACATCGCACCGCTGAAAAATGGAGCCTGTCAGCTGCCCCACTTCCTTCTCTCCCCCTTTCCTTGTCTCTCTCTCTCTCCTCCCTCTCCTTGTCTCTCTCTCTCTCCCCCTTTCTCTCTGTCTCTCTCTTGCCCTCTCTCCCAATGTTTCACCTCTCTCAGCCTATCACTCTCTCTCTCTCTCTCTCTCTCTCTCTCTCTCTCTCTCTCTCTCTCTACTAGACACTTTTCTTCTCTCCCTTTCCCTCTTTCTTGCTATTGTCCTCTTTCTGTTTCTCCATCAATCTACATCTATCTTGTCCTTCACCCTCCCTCCCTCCCCACCATCCCACCCACTCTCTGTCTCTCCTTCCCTCTTCCTCTCCCTCCCTCCTTTTCCCTCTCTCTCTCTCTCCGTCCTCCTCCTCTTGCTGCTGGAGAGGTAAGAAGAGTGGAGGGGGTTGTCAGGAGCAGAGGTGCTGCCAGACAGCCGGAGACACCCGGGGGCCGGTGCTCAATTATCTGCATTGCAAACCTCGGCGTGACCCCGGCCCGGATTCAATTAAACTTTCCTCGCGCTTCCACCCGCTAAATGTTTAGCTTTCAGATAGACTGCCAAGGAGCCCACAAGGAGTCTCTCTCTCTCTCTCTCTCTCTCTCTCTCTCTCTCTCGTATTCGAGGCACCCGTTCAAGAAAATGACATGTTCGTGTCTTTCTCTGACCAACCGCTTCTGCTATTATGTAAAACATTTCCAAAACACCCCGTGGTGGACTATTTTCAAATCTCTAGGAGCCAAGATTCAACCCTCGGTTGTTTATCCTGATTCAAAAAGACTGGCATAATATATCAACAGAAGAGAATAGATTTTCCACAGGCCACTTACATAAACAAAATAGAATTTCCACATCAAGAATGACCTGAATAAGAGTAAATAAACACACAGACACAAAACCTGCACCTCCACTGTGCTATTACCATCCACCTAGCGTCTTCAAGTAACTCTAACTATCGCAATGCAACAGGGCTGGGGACACTGAGACGTCATGGGCATCCATCTCCAAGTTTCCCAGCACCTCTCTCTGCGCTGTGATGTCCCCTAATGTAATCAGCTAGCGTGGGGGTGGGATAGATCGGATTAGCGCTGGAGGGTTTGGTGGGTCTGCTCCGGTCTTGTTTCTGCTGATAATGTATCACAACAGCGGACGTGTCTCTTTGGCCACTGAAATGGCACAACACAAGGTCACCGAGGCAACGCACCCCTGTGGTGGCGAGGCACTAAATGCTGGCTAATATGGTTAGTGACAAGATGAATGGCCTGGTGGACTCATGCTCATAAAGGTTATTGAGGCCACAGAAACTTCTATATCGCTCTCTCTCTTTCGCTCGCTCTCTCTCGCTCTCTTTCTCTTCCTTTCTCTCATTCTTGCTTTCTCTCCTTTTTATTCTCCTTCCCATTGTTGCGCTTTGTGTCCACTCTGGTGTCTACAGGGCTCTACAGATTGCTACTCTGTGTGTATTGGTGTGTGCAAAGGTGTGTGTGTGCTGGTCTTTGCTGTTCTCACAGAGCAAAAGAGGAAGTATCTTTCAGTGTATGTGTCTGGTGCGAGGGCCCCTTTTTCAACGGGTTTAGGATGTACGAGAAGGTTGACTTGATTGAGAGGCTCTCTCTATCTGAATCAAATTCCCTAATTTGGGGTTTGGGTCTAAAGAAGGTGGACTACTTCAGAGTCTCTTTCTATCTCGGAGTCCCTATGCCCTTGGCTCGTGCTTCATAATGTGGTTAACTCAATAAAAAGGGGAAGAACTTCAGAGCTGTGTTTACAAAAGTTGTTTAATCAAGCTAAGAATAGGGCAGTTAGTTTCCTCTTAGCCCTGGACGGGCAGACAAACGTCTGTAGTAAGGAGTTTTGACTTACTTTTCAGAATGATTAAACAACTTTTGTTGATTAAACAACTTCTGTAGACACCAGAGTGGACACAAAACGCAACACCATCTTACTTTCGGTCTTTTTGACCCTATTTTAAAATGGGTGTGACTGTTTTTCCAGAGGTGTCCGGGAAATCAATAGCCATGGCTCTGACCTGAACTTCCCTTCTCCTTCTCTCCTTCTCTCTCTCTCTTTCTTCCCTGCCCTGCTCCCTTTGTTTCCCCACTCTTGTCTAATTCCAAGAGACACCATAATTTATCAGTCTCACCCTCTCAATTAGGTGGCCAGACTACATGGCTGTGTGATGTGCAGTTATGGTTTAACTCCTGATCGATTCGAAACAGAGGATTTTTAAAAACAAAGCCCGCAACCCACCCCAGCCCACCCCAGCCCTCCTGGCACAGTAATGCAAGTCAAGCGCGCTCGGGCTCATTATGTTTTCAGGCGAGAGATAAACCTGTGTCGGAGGGATTTGAGAGAGGGATGTAAGTACTCCTCTTCCATTTCTGTAGTAGATAAGCTTCTCTGGGGGCTCCCACACCCCCAAAAGCCCAGACTTCCCCCACTGTTGAATCATTGTTTAGTCCTGCAAAGGCTTTAGCGTGGCTAGCCAAAACAGCATAATTTCCAAAGCAACAATGGGAGGAACAGGAGAGGCCTTTCACATTCACGGCTCTCTATTGATCTTGGGGTGGATAGGTCGTCCTGGAGGATTGCAGTGCCCAAAGCACTGGACAACACAAACTAGAACACAACTACACAAGTCTCTGGGTAAAGATCTTTCCTATTGCAAAAACCACCGCAGTGTTAGTGGTTCAAAAATGCTGTGTTCGTACTTGAGTAGAAAGTTTTGCCATTTATGCAAAGGCTAAGGTCAATTGATTGGCATTGGGGGGTCTTCTCCTGTCTTAGGCATGACAGGGTGTGCTGTGCTCTTTGGCACTGTTCCCAGTGGCTGTTCCCCTTAGAGGAGATGTGGGTGAGGTGGGAGGGCATCACAAGTCCAACCACGTATCGGTTCTACCTGTGCAGTTAACACAGGTGATCTCACCAATTAGCTGCTCTACCTGTGCACTTAACACAGGTGATTTCACCAATTAGCTGCTCTACCTGGCTAAAGAGTTGTGATAATTAATCAGCTGGTTTAAGTGTATGGTTGGCACAGATATGTGGTAGGACTTTTACTTTCTGAAGCTGGACTTTTCCGCCTCTGCTGACTACTATTCCTATTGTGCATGAGTCATGTAAGCACCTTATTCCAGCTGCCACAACCCGAATATGGTCATATTCAGAATACTAAAAACCAGAATAACACCCCTAGCATATTCCTCTTTTAAAAGGAATATTGTGGCACGGAAACACATTTGTCGGAAAATGCTCATTTCAGAATATTAAGTACAATCTGCGCATGTTAGTGCAAGAACCTTTGGTAGCTTGTTTTGATGAACCTGACTCTTGGCAAACATAGAGAAAAGTGTTGAAAAAAGTTTGCACTTCTAGAGTGAAGATGAACTCAATTAGGGACCGTTAGTTATTTATAAACGGGGTCACCGGAGGAAAATAGGGGAGGGTCATGTCTTTTTATTCTTTGTTGAGGGAAGGGTCACCTAACTTTTTTTTGTCTAGGAGGGAGGGTCACCCATCTTTTGTATTAATGAAAACAGCAAAAAATCAAAGTGGCTTGTTTGATTGTTGATTTCTGTCGCCATATAACGTTCTCTTTCGTTCCATAGCTCTGTCAACATTGAGCAATGAAAATAAGGGAGATTTCCTGGGTTTACGCAAAATACGGAAAATGTCAACATTCGTCCCCATTAACGTTGGAAGGGTTGGAGCAACAAAGTAGCCTACTTTATTCACGCCTAACAGCCTATATCCATTTGGTCAACTTTATCCAGCCCTAAAAAAGCTAAATTTAACTTTGGTTTACTTGTAGTTTACCTAACTTTAAACAGTGTGCATGCTTAACATAAAGCATATGTGCTTCATTCATACACATCCAGCTCCTAACGTTTTGACAAGCATTTCTACCAATTGACCTTGTTCCTGCCCATCTCTAGCTTTGCTGTCTCCATCCTTTCTGTTTTTGTTGTTTGCAAAAAAATATATAGTATTTATTGGTAACCAGCAACAAGTGCAATTTGTTATTCGCTGTCATTCTCTCTCCTGCCAACAAAAATGTGTTACGTTCCAAGTAGCAGTGCGTAATTCTGCTTCATAAAGTTGAACAAATACATTTGGTCATATAAATAGCCAGTTTATGGTCTACAGTGTAGTTGGTAAGTTATGGTAGGCCAACTTGGAGTGAATATACAGGGGGAATTCTTTGTCTAGCTGAGTAGCCTGCCAGGTGCGCACGTAGGCATAGCCTACGGCCGAACACTGCAAGCGCTAATAATTCGTGCTCTCACAACAACCACGTCGTTAACTTAAATAGGCCTAGGTTAACGTCACTCTGAGTTTGCATTCAAGCAAGCAAAACGATGATTTGAATACATCTGTTTCTCTGGAAGGGCAAGGGGGAACAACAGGACAACACAGAGACAGGCCAGAATGCAGGACTAAGGAGTATTACACGAATATGGGATATTCTACGGGAAAATATATTAAAACGGCAAGACAGCGGGGAAACGTTAAAATGATAAACCCGGAAAAAGTTGGCATGTTAGGTATTTTTTGGTCCCTGTGATTATTTGTGAAATTGTGCAAATGGCCTTTTCAAGTCATTTGAGAAGGAAGGAGTGTAGCAAGCTCCCAAATTGACGCTCGTCTGAGAAATTGAGTTTTGGATAATGTTCAGCTTCGGCAGCTTTACAATGACTGAGGAAGCCTAGAGATGAGTCCATAGCAACAAGTTCCTGTGTTGAATTTGTTATTACCCAGTGTGCTTTGTTGAATGGTCTCAATGCTTTATTGTTTTATTTCATGTGAATAATTACTAGAGGAGTAACTTTTCAAGTAGGCTAATGCAGTTGCAGGAAGTGTGCATTTAGTTTCCATTGTGTTTCCACAACAATGTTAGTGAGTAAATCTACTGAAATGGCCACCATCTTGGTGAAGTGTGATGTGTAAGATCAGAAAGCAGAGGTTGGTTTCAAAGCGGTGGCTTATGTTGATGTGTTATCATAGCATAGCATAGCATAGCATAGCGCGTAATAGCGTCGGCGGAAGACATCGACAATTGGTCGGGGAGGGTCATGTCATTTTTGAAAATGCTGATGGAGGGTCGTTGAAAATTATATAGCAGGCAGGGGAGGGTCATGCAACTTTTGATCGAAGCACTTAAAATCCCTCCGGTGATCCCGTTTATAAATAACGAACGGTCCCTTATGTATAAAAAAAAACTAACAGTTTCAATGTCAAGATGGAATTTATCGATGGGTGAAAGCATCGTACAGTATGTTCAGACAAAGGTTTTGCGTGCAGAACTGACAAGCGACCTTTAAAGTGGCCTATTATACAGCTAAAATGCAAAACAATAGCGCCTCTAATTTGGCCAAATTCACCAATTTTGCAATCATGAATGAAATTCAGGCACAGAGACCATTGAGATATCATGACGCAGACACTAGGTACTTCTACTGCACGCCGCTGCTTTATTCAGCATATGCTGATTAACATGTAAACAGGAATGTTCCGTTTCTGCTACACATGGAAACATATGGTGTACATGGAAACATAGTCACTGACTGATGGGCTATGTGGTTGGACTCAACATTGCATGACTGAGAATATAAAGACTTTTTTATATATCTCATCAGTCTGTGTGTGTGCGTGTGGATGTGTGTGTTACACAATGTTACATAATATGTTTTTCAGAGCCTTTTAATCATGGTGGCGACTATGTAAAAGGCTTTTCTAAGAGCAGACAACACAAAGCCTACAGGATGGGTTTGAGAATGTGAGCATGAGGGTGGGTGAAGGCTTGGTGTGGGTGTGAGAAAAGGGGCAGGGGGGTAGTCCATGAAACTGTGACAGATATTAACGTGGGGATATAAAAAAAAAACAGGATTGTGAAATATGCCCAGCCTATAAAAGCATGATTAAATTAACTGAGAACCCTCAAGTCCCACAAGGTCAGGTTTGCTCAGGGGTGGGATTCCTGTGGATGTCACCAAGGAATAATTCATTTAGTCCAAATAATTAATAGTGCTATGTGGGCAACGCTAATCCTTATTTGAACCGAGTGAATAAAAAATAAAAAGGAAAGGATGAGATTGCTGCGAGCTCTCTAAATCAAAATTGGGTGGACATTTGTGACGAAAGAAATTTTCATTGCCCCATTTAAAAAGTTCAGCAGGCCTGATGCAGAAATGTCTTGCATTTAGTACATATAAAAAATAAGTAATAAAATAAATAAATAAAATGAAATTAGAACCTTCCTCTCATGATAAAGGCATGCATTTAATTTGTACATTTTCAACTCAATTAAAACAGATAGCCTCCACTCTAGAAAATTGTTTTCCTTCATTGACCTTAACCCTTTCTCCCAAGTTTAGAGGGGAAAAGAAATAAAAAAATTTATGTTTTTCCTTTAAAATGTCTCATCAAATTATCTTTAAATGCTGTGCTCCTGGCTTCTTGTGCAATCTGGTGAGACATGATTTCTAGGGTCAGTGCAGCTTGAGCACATTAACTTACACAACGTTTGAACCAGTTTACCCAACCCCTCTGCACCCACCCACACACACACACACACACTAAATCAAAAAAATGAAAACTATTCCATAATCTCTTTATGCCGCCAAGACCAAAATATCAGAGCAGAAACGTTGAAAGAAAAGTTGACAAGCAAAAATGTCAACGTGCACACGCTTTCATTCCTGCACTTACTGAACTTCCCCCTTTTTTTTCTGGGCACCAGTGAACATCGAGCACTTATGCTTGAAGCAATAGTCTGTCAGGCCTGGTTCAGTGTAGGTCCTGCCACACTGTCCCCTCCTGCTGTGATGTCTGGTAAAGCCTGTGTCCTCGTGTGATCTCTCTGGAGGGCCTCTGCCTGTGGAGCATGGGCCAATGTGGAACATGATTTCTCCGTCAGTGTTGGCTGACCCCAGATCCTTCAACCCCAGGCTGGAGTGACTCAAGACTTTCCATTGCAATCAAGCAGTGCAACAATCAACTATACAATGCCAATCAACGGATGTCAGTGTGTGGATGATTGGTTTGTTGGATCAGCGTGTGTATAAGTATAAGTATAAGTATATATACTCTTTTGATCCCATGAGGGAAATTTGGTCTCTGCATTTATCCCAATCCGTGAATTAGTGAAACACACACAGCACACAGTGTACACACAGTGACGTGAAGCACACACTAATCCCAGCGCAGTGAGCTGCCTGCATCAACAGCAGTGCTCGGGGAGCAGTGAGGGGTTTGGTGCCTTACTCAAGGGCACTTCAGCCATGCCTACTGGTCGGGGTTCGAACCGACAACCCTCCGGTTACAGGTCCGAAGTGCTAACCAGTAGGCCAGTAGATGACATACTGACCCACATACTGACCCACCCTGCTGTTCAGAGTACTGCCCAGGGTAAAAGTACCCAAAGAAATAGCATTATTATACAATACAGCAAACTTGAACAGATGTGGGCACATAAATAGGGATTTCAACATGAAAAGCTTTTTGGCCACACCAACCTCCTTTCAGGGAGATACTAGTCTGGAACACCACTAACATTTTCATCGGTCGGCAGATAACCTGCCCAATCAGCGACGAGAGGGGATGATGCCATAGTTTCGAAATCGAAAGTGGCTTTGGTAAATGGTAGTAGCAACGCCTGCAAACATCAAAAATTGCAGTCGGAAGAATGTGTACATTTATTTACAGCAAAGGTAGGCCCACATACATTGTACTGGCGGCCAATGCTGTTTAGTGACAGTTTGTAAAAGTTAGGTGAAGTAGGAAGTAATGTTATGAATCCCTGAATAATGTGATTGGTTAGGCTGGACCAATGATTTCAAAGTTAGCACCTGTCGCAAGGTGAGTGAGTGATCAGACTCTATTCACATTGTGAATGAGTTTGGTGTACCAGGCTACATCTATATATCATGCTTAGCATTGACTGCAGATACAGATAACAACTATCATGTTAACGCTCGTCATATCTCCAGCGCTCAGCAATCAATGTGTAATGTGCTACAGTCAGACTGTGAACCATGAGGAACACAAGGTCACATTTAACAAGTCATTCCACCTTTCTAGTGAACAGCTCTATAGATCATCCAAAAGAAAAGAGGGAGTGAACGAGAGAGAAAGAGATGAGAGAGCGAATGAGAGACAGTGAGAGAGTGTGAGTGAATGAGAAATAAGGAGAGAGAGATAATGAAGGAGAGAGGGAGGGAGAGGGTGGTGTGAAGGAGTAAGAGGAGGCCAGGACCCTGATATGCAGAGAGTGAGTCATCTTCCTGCCTCAGGGCCTCTCTTTCGCAGCGCTCCTTTATTTCTTCTCCTCCGCGAACCGCAAGCGCTGCTGGATCACAAGTGACAGCTCTGATTCACCACAACAGATGAGCTTATTAAAAAACAGAGAGAGAGAGAGAGAGAGAGAGAGAGAGAGAAGACTACCAGGTAACGCTTTACAGGACGATTCCTACATCCCGGGATCGAATTTCAGGAGCACATCGCAAATCTCTTATCCCTAATCTCAGATAGAGAGCGCGAGAGAGAGAGAGAGAGAGATGTGCAGTGAAGTGGTTTTGCAATTGTTTCTATGAAAAGAAAGACAGGATCATCTCCTTGTGTGTGATACAGACACCCCACACATATAAATTGTATTCAGTGATATCCAGATTTGCTGTCACATATGCATGCTTGTGCAGGTTTAGAAGAGTAGCTTTACAGTATTTAAAGAAGATTTGTTAACAACTCAGGGGGTCCAATGCTATACAGAAACCCTATGGTATGTGGGGTAGTAAATGTACATACTAATATAACAACAAATCTATAGATTTGGTCAATTTAGTTAGATTGAAACAGATTTAAACAACAGTGACCCTGTGTATAACACACACATGTAGATATAAATGCTTTAAAGGTTGTATCAGCGATGGCGGGGTAACGTCACTTCTGTTGACGTTCAAAGAAAACAGAGAGCTTGCTCGCTACTCCCTCCCCCTCCCTCCCGTGTAATTGAAACTCTCCTGAACGTGCATCTTGTCGGTTATTGGTTGGAACACTTTATTTTGCCTTTGAGTCGTTGGCAACACTTGTTGGTATCAATTGTTTTTGTGTGCAGATCTCAGAGCATAGGCTGTTTTTTTGACGGCCTGCTTATGGGGCGGGCAGCTAGCGGATCGTTAGGAAAGATTAGATGAATGTGATAATTTATTTTGGGCCTTTTTTGGGCCTGCAATCGCTGGTACAACCTTTAAATACAGAGATAATCTAATTCTTGTAGGCCCTCTTGAGTGATTGATCTGGCTCACACAGAAAAGCACTGTGCCTGTCTCAGAGTTAAGATTTTTAAGGCAAACATTGATTCCTGTGCCACCCTGTCGCGTTGGGGTTGTGCAAGCTTTTGTAATCGTATTCAGAATGTCAAGTTGACACTCAGCAAAGGGGAGAATGTTCAACGGCATAAAGAGAAGCTCTTAAAGGTCCAATCAGACATGTAGCAGCCATTCAGGCAGGATGCCTGTCAAGGAGACAAACTCTATCTCTCTCTCTCTCTGTTCCTCTTCAGAGGGAAATGGGAGAAAGAGAGAAAAGCCACAGGCTTCAGACGGAGGAGGAAAAGCAATTTGGGCCTCTGAAAGTGGACTCTGAAGAACATTTAGAAGTGATGTAATAATATAAATCACCATTAGCGCAAAATAATGGCTTGGGAGTTGGATATGCAGCATGACAGTTATGATTCTCAGGTACTATTCCATCTCGCATACCATTACCAGTGACTCTGTTCATCCTCCAAACAATGTATCTAAGCTTTTATGTCAGTCCCTCCCTTTCATTGCTGAGACATAGCATTAGAGACAAACCACAGACTTTTTTAATGGTTTTGTTATTGAAACAGTGTCCATCATAAATTCTGCAGTGAGGGGAACGTAGCATTTCCTGAGCAGGTTCTCTCTGAAGCAGAGGTCCCCAGAGCGAAGCATTGAGAGTGTATTGTATGAAAACTGGAAGATGTGCATTAACCTTAAATCTACAGGGAATCTGACCTTTGACATGCCTTGTTTTGATTCCACCAT
>NW_027468680.1:11514352-11529352 GCF_046254945.1 Alosa pseudoharengus
ATTGTGTATTGTCTCAGTTCTTGTCAATATTAGGGGCAAAATTCCCTAATTAATAATACATGCGGGTTAGTTTGGAGTTACTTAGGGATGGGAGGCGCTGAGGAGAGTGTGGTTGTATTTGACTCAGGTGGATGCTTCTCAGATCAGTCAGGCTTTAAACTGCTAGGCAAAAGACATCCATTTTCAATCCAATCCCAGATTGCTGTGTTAAAGGTACAGACCGCAAACACACTTTTTGTCAAAATCAGCAAATTTCTCCTCACATCCTCTGGCTCTTAGTTTAATATGTTCACAGTTAGAAAACGTCTGGTGTTTATAAACAGTCATTGGAATCATGGACTCTGCTTTTGATGGTATAAAGAAATAAAAAGGAAACAATCTGTTCTTCTTTGTAGCTAACCATGTCTCATTTGTCAGCCCACCATGTGCTTTTTGCCATGCCCCTACTTCCTGCCTTAGTTCTCTTTCCCACCATTTGTCTTACTCACCTGTTCCTTATTTGCTTGTATTACCTGCCCTAAGTATACCCTGCCCTACCGGTGCCCCGATTGTCAGATTGTCTTACTCTGTCAAAGTCCTCTTAGGCAAGTCCTCCACTCGGCGGCCATATTGCAACACATTTTGGGCACTTATCGGGCATCTATTTCGGGCAGAACTGCACATGTGCAAGGCTTCACAACACCAACCTCACTCCAGCGGCGAGATCATAACACATGATTGGTACAATATATTCACAACACATTACATGATTGGTACGATGTATTCACATGTCGACTTCTGGCTGTGGAAGGGCAGGATATGTGTAGACAACTGCCATATTGGCATTACAAATGAACCCCATGCCTTTCTATGGAGGATTTTATCAGTGCTGTGACTCCTTATTAGAAGGTCTCTGACTCTGTGTGATGTTGCATTCTAGCTCATTGGTCATTTGATGTTGCGTCCTAGCTCATTGGTCATTTGATGTTGCGTCCTAGCTCTTTGGTCAAACTTCTGAGTTTGTGACTTTCCCATTTGTTTGGTTATTTTCCTGAACCTTTTTTGGACTATTAAATCTGACTGTTTTTTGACTCTGACTACGAAACTGTTTCTCTGCCTTTGCTTGTTGGGATTTTTGGACCCTTAATTTGGATTTAGTGCCAATTGGACTTTCCTGATTTCAGTTTTTCGAAGAACTGTTTTTGATCGCATTACCAGAGCGGTGTTTTGAACTGCCATATTTTGCCTGTGGCTCTGCCACAAATGGTTCCCCCTGTCTGCAAATAAATGTGAACAGCATCTGCGTTTGGGTCCAGTCTCTGAATTTGACACTGTGTTTACACTAATGAGACTAGCCGCTCCTGTTTTGCTCATGGCCCTAAGCCAGGGCATCATTGATCCGCGCCCCAGAGGTGAGGTGAGCCAAGCTCAGAGCCCACCTGACAATCCGCCTCCTCATCTTACACAACACATCACTCTGTTTACAGCTGCAATCAGCTAGCAGATAGGAGGCCCACACACAAACAGGAGGGAAGGGCCAAAGTCTTCCAACTGTCTCCCTTTATACATGCCTCTGTTTCAAGGACTTGGAAACAACAATACTGTGGAAGTAGGCCAGTGCTAAATTAGACTGATGTTTCACTAAATTAGACTGATGTGTTACTGTGGGTTTTTTTTTCTTCTTCTCTTGCTACACGTTTTGGTTGGGTTTTTCCCCCCTCAAAGGCTGGAGTTTATTTTCAGATGATAATGTCTGTCATGGACACTCATTCTTGAGCATTGAGGCTGAATCAATTTCCATTGTAAGATGGGCTCTCATTTTCCCATTATGTGCATATTTGCCTCGTAACTGCGCTGATTAGGCCAGGAGTGTTGTTGTGGTCTTGTAAATATTACCCAGAAAACTGATGGCTTTGCTTTGTTTGCACCAAAGCTCACAAAAAAAAAACATTTATATTTTCAGAGCTGGCTCGGTTCATGTCTTTGTTAGCACTGGTGAAAATTGCTTCCATGTATAAAAATTAAGGTTCGGAGAACCAAACCGTCCATAAATATGTCCATTTTTCACTTTCAATGTAGTCTCCGGCCTTTTTCATTTTTCATGGCGCTGGCATTCTTCCCAGAGTCGTATTTTTCTCTGTGTTGACCTTCTCTATTTGAATTGCATTGTATGGTGCCATCCCGCTGAATAATTAATTTCCATTTGAACAAGCTGTCACATCACTTCTGAATCATCAGCCTGTGGCCGGGCTGCAGAGCTGCTGGGGTATGGTAAACACCCGGCCACACACAGGGGAGAGAGACAGAGAGGGAGGGAGAGAGAGAGAGAGAGAACACTGCTCTCATGCAAACCATTCTGTCTCTGAGTGTGTGTGTGAGAGAGAGAGAACCCCACACAACCCTGCTCTCATGCAACGAGCTCTGTCTGTGTTGTGTGTGTGTGTATGTGAGTATGTGTGTGTGTGTGTGTGTGTGTGTGTGTGTGTGTGTGTGTGTGTGTGTGTGTGTGTGCATTCAGCATTGTATTGGCATCAGGGGGCCATCTATCTATAAAGCAAGAAGCGTCTGTGTGTCTGTCTGTCCGGATGTCTGTGGCACATATCTCGCTGACCGTTTGTCAGACTGATTTCAAACATGGCAGGTGTCTTGCTACGGGCATTAGTAAGTGCAGTGCCAAATTTGACGTTGTTTGAA
Source organism: Alosa pseudoharengus (assembly GCF_046254945.1). Taxonomy (NCBI): domain Eukaryota; kingdom Metazoa; phylum Chordata; class Actinopteri; order Clupeiformes; family Clupeidae; genus Alosa; species Alosa pseudoharengus. Next base: position 11,517,026 of record NW_027468680.1, read on the forward strand.
TAAGAAATGCAAAAGATATTGTTAAATATATCTGTAAAAGAAGCATACATTGGCTTTCGCCGCTAGCCACTCCCCCTCCCACACAGAACTGTACTGTAAGCTACCAGTGAGGATAGAAGCAGGGTTTTGGCAGAACTGGATCAGTGTAGGTTACACAGGTAAAAAGTTAAGCGAGTGCAAGGTGTGTTAACATGTCTGACCTCAACAATAAAGACCCCCTGTATGCGGTTTGCTAGCATAAAATGACTCGCTAACACACACAAGTATGCAGTGGTGCTTCAAAATGACGTAAAAAATGATGTGCAGTAAACTGACACTTCGAATAGCCAAGGCTACTTTGGACTGTCTTTAGACTTTGAATAAGCAAACGACAATTATAACTGCAAGTTCCTAAATTGAAATGAGCGATAATGGTCCCGAATTAAAGAACGTCTCAGAATGCCACACATGCAAAGCATAACCAGCGACAAGCAACAAGTGGCAGACAGAGTGTGATGTCACTAGGCCACCAGAGACAGTTTTTTAGTCACACCGTTACAAATTTCATATGATGATGCATTATTCCACAAAATGGTTTGTTTTTTCTATCATCAAGTTATTCACATGCAGCCATGCAAATTCTGCTCACTTCACATTTATTATATTATTATATTATCTGTATTTATTATTGAATGCTTACCTGGAATTATGTTTTTCCCTATCATCCTATTTTTAAAGCAGGCCTACCTGCAGGCATGTAATTGGGCTACAGGAATAGCATGTTTGAACGGGCACTGCACTAGTATTAAACAAAGGCCAAACAGTTGACAGTTCCATATCAGCAGTTATAGGAAGCACGTTTATTTGGAAGAGACAATGTTTCTTGTACCCTCTAACCTGTAAAAATTCAAAATGTGATTCCTAATGAAACTTGACTTGTAAAGTGGAATCAAATAAAGTCTATAAAATGTGTGATCCTAGTCTTTGTCACATAGCAAAACCCCCTGGAGTTTGGGCATATCCAAATTTGTCATATAAACAAAGAAAATATTTGTTAATAATACTGTTCTTCAAACACAATCAAGTCTAAAGATACAAATTGTCATTTTGAAATAGAAATGTATTGTCATTTGCACAAATTTGTATAATCTAGGCACTGTTTTCAAGAAGGCAGGCAAAATACTTGTACAGACTGGCATCTAAATATGCTATCACTACTGCAGCGTCAATGTACTTTCAATGTACTGTAACTTATTGTGTTAACTAGGAAGTTTTGAAAGAACCTAAGGACCGATTAACATTTCCCCATCACTTGCCCTCTGCTAACATGATTAAGGCTTTTTTAAACAGTGGGCCTGGCCAGTCCATCCTACACACAGCAGGATGTTTCACGGAACAAAATCACCACATCGCAACACCGCCTCCGGACCATCGGCCCTCCACTCCCCCACCACCTCCATCCTCCTATACCAGGCCTGAACCGGGGCCGATTCGTTCAGCTCGACATGAGGGGGGGTTTAACCTTCAGGGTAATTTAAGGCACCGCATCAAGGTTGTTTCCCTTTAATCTGGGTAAAGCCGAACGCTGGGTGCCTGGATGGGGTGAGGGGGGGGGGGGGGGCTCCTCTAATCAGAGCCACGGGAGCCAGCTTCCCAGGCTGTCCAGCACACCAACGCACACACCACCCTCGCAGCAGCAACTCGCCGCATATCAGATCAGTAGTGTTTTTTTAATTACAATGCTGGAAAATGCATGGAATATTACGTATTCTGTCAAGGCTCATGCACGTACAGTATCAAGTGCTCAAAGCCAAATCATTAATGTTGTCACGTCAACATGATGCATAGACCATATGGCACATATGGAAGAATCTTGAAGAAAGATCAAACAAGGTTTTTTTTATGTGAATGAATGAATGCAGAGGTTGAGTCCATATGGTAACGCTTGGCTTGGACTGCAATACAGAAGATGGATAGATGGATGGATGGAGGCTTCATGAAAATTACATGAACAAATTAAATCCAAGAAATTAACCCCTGATGTGCAAGGATTCGCAATCTGATGTGGAGAGGTAGTCCAAGTGGAGGAATCTCTGTGTGGAGTCTCAGTGAATTAGTAGTCAGTAAAAAAGTTCTTTCTTCTCTTTCATCTCACCATAGCAGGTCATTTCAATTACACTCTCCTCTGTGAAGAGGATAAAAACACAGTTACGTCCTCTGATACCACTCAGGGCTGCCCAGCTCAGTGCCTGCACAAAAAAAAAATATGATAACAAAACAGCTAAAGATAACCACATGCTGAAGCAGCTCTTTCCTGCATGACACTAAAGGCAATAGGAGACCAAAAAAAGAGAAAAAGAAATTGGCTTATCTCTCCAAATCAGCAGGTAAGCCCACATTGAGCACCAATCTGCAATCTGCCTAACAGGACCGGAACTCATCTCAGCCTGATGAATTATTTAAGAGGGCGGTCGGTCCCGCTGGCCTCTGCCAAAGCCACCTCACTGTCGCTCACCTGCCCTCCCCCACCTCCTCCCAACTTATCCCACCCTCGCTTAGTCATTTTGGTGGGCAAATTGAGTGGCAGTTGGTGGCTCATATTCCTGCACCCAGGAGCAAATAGCTGCTGGCTTGCCCATAAGTGTTTAATCCCCAGGTCACCGTGTGGTAGGAGAGAGAGAGAGAGAGAGAGAGAGAGAGAGAAAGGGAGAGGGTGCTTGCGCTGACTTGCGCGCCCAAAAGGTGTTTTTTTCCCAACAGTCTACGAGACATGCCAAATTACACACATTTATCAAGCGCTCGAGGTCAGAGGTGAAGCCAGTGTTATTCTTTTTAAGTGAGTTTTTCAGCTGCATAAACAGCCCGATGCTTGGCTCTTTGCCTCGCCAGTCAGTGGAGCTATCCAGAGGGCAGAAAAATTTACATTCTGTTCTGCACTGTGTTGAAAAGATATGCTTAAGGTGCATGGACAGGATTATTTTTCCCATTTCTAAACCAGATACAGTGGTGCAGAGCGCAGAAGGTCACATCTCGTTGGTTGTTTGGTCTAGAAAGCAAGCACTTTTGATATGTTGTATTAAGTGATACTTCGATTAGTTTACCCGCAAAGAATGTAAAAATTGGCCATATGTAACTGAAGCATAGACAGCTAAAATATGATGGGTGAACTTAATGACACTCAGAGTTGTGGATTTGTGGAATTGCAGACTGTGTGTCGCCTTCACATATGAGAACCAGAGAGCAAGATTACTCGAAAAAAAATGGTCAAATGACACTGTCATAATGATTAATGGCAGGATTTTATATCTGACATGATGCATGTCTTGACATCTTTTCCCTATAACTCAAGCTACATCATGTAAGTGAGTAAGAACTAGTCATTGCTAAAGCAATCGATCCCGCTTTGTCAATAACAGCCACATGACACTGCTCACTAACTATCATAATGACTGATGACAGGATATAGAATCTGTCGTAATCCTCTTACAAGCAGGTTATGTCAGCGTTATATGACAAAGGGAAGCGCTGCTACCAGTAAGGGGGGTAGCATCCAGCCTCTTGTGTGAGTGAGTCAGAAATAATGATAATCACTGGAGCAATTCGTCCTCCTCGTATGCCTCATTTCGCGTTCAGACTGTGCTACTGTTATTCAACAGACGAAGGAAGTGGCAGGACAGAAAACGATGGAGCTGGGGGGGGAGGGGGGGTGCTGAAGTAGTGCCACCTGGGTGCCACTGATAGACACAGTGATAATGGACTGAAGGGGGGAGGAGGGGGGGGGGGCTTGGGGGATATAACCGCAGGTAATGGACTACTGGCAAGAGACTAGATTGCTCTTCCGTAGATGCGTCTGGTACACTCGTCATTGCATTATTATGTGGCTGCATGCCTCATATTTCATGTTGTGCTGTCGGAGCACTGAGCACTTCAGCCTGTGTGTTGATGTTAGTGTATTGATATGGAAATTCAGTATGGAAATATTTGTATGTTTGATGATCTAGTTATGATCAGTTTTGCTAGATGACTGAAATGTGTTTGGATCAGGCTTTATGTGTGTACATTTGTATCCAATCTTTTCGAACTCATCCATCTTGTATCTATCCATTTTATTCAGCTTACAGTATCTATCTTATCAGTCAAGTTCTCAAACGTATCTATCTATGTATATGCTGTACATCAAAACCACGATGAACAGAATGGCAATCCTTCTACTCCTTCGTAAGAAACGGCTTTGGGCGATTGAGAAACCATTGAGGAAAACACTTAAGAAATGTCCTGCTGAAAATTGTGTACAAAAAAACATATACATGGAGCTGTCGCCCATGGTACCCACCCTGCACTTCTTGTACTTGGAAGTAATGTGTGAGAAATGGTTCCAGTTGTATGCTACAGCAGCAGTAAGGCATTTCCCGTGAGTGCCTGCTGGTCGAACTCAAAGGCAACCAGTTCAAATTAAAATCTTCTGCAAATCTAGGCTATCTATCTCTGAAACATGACACCAAACATGGGTGACTCTGAGAGCCCCGTCTACAGATACCATCAAAGGCGGCAGAATAACTGCTTGCTGTGCCAGAACGTTTTGTCACCCCCCGAAATAACTGGCCCATAAGGCAGCACACACCTGCTCGGATCAGCAAAATTCTGCAGTGACAACAGCATGTGTGTGTGTTTGTGTGTGTGTGTGTGTGTATGTGTGTGTGTGTGTGTGTGTGTGTGAGAGAGAGAGAGAGAGAGAGAGAGAGAGTGTGTGTGTGTGTGTGTGTGTGTGTGTGTGTGTGTGTGTGAGTGAGAGAGAGAGAGAGAGGAAAGACCAGAGAAGAGTTGGCTTTAAGAATCGTCTGCACTGAAACTTTTCCAAGGTCGTCTCTTTTCTCATGGTCTTGACAACACTGCTAATTGGCAAGTCAAACTTTAGCATAACACCTCTGAGCTACATCTCTGTTTTTGGTGATTGAAAATCACAATGTGTAAAAACACAAGTACACACACATACACAAACAATTAGGAAGTCTTATCTTCTCTTCCATGTAAACAAGATAGATGCCTACTTAAACTTTTTCGGTCTCACTTGAGACATGTGAGAATGAAGTGAAGTGTAAAAAATACTTTTTAGGTGTGCCTGTGACCTCACACATTATCTTTCAATCAATATGGTTTTAGAGCATACATGGGCAACATACGGCCCGCGGGCCACATCCGGCCCGTGGGCTTTCCCTTGGGGGTAAGGTCCGTGAAAGAACAATAGTCAAGAGCTTAGCATTGAGATAATGCATGCGAATCTATATCGTTGTTTTTATTTTAACTGCTATTTGTGCGCCCATACATTTGTGCGTGGATGCATACGACGTAAACACCCTCACTGATGTGCTGGTGAATAGAATTTATGCTTCTGCGTCGACACAATGCAGTTGCCTTTACGTCGGCGTAAACCTTTCAAAGTTTTGTGTCTCTTATGTCTGCGTCGCTCACCACCGCAAAGGTTGTTAGAACGAACTCCTACTGCTGCTCGTTGGCGATACGAAGTGTTCATTTCAAAACGTTACTGGCTGATAGACAGTTTACAATCGGATAACCCCGTAATTGTAACCAAAATATGTCTGAGTTTATTTGCAAAGCTTATGTTAGCGAACTAGTATGATGCTACTACCCACAGGTTGCTTGAAGCAGCCGGCTCAACACACAGAGCGAGTTGACCAATCACAGTTATGTGCATAAAGTTAAAGCAAAAACATAGCCTACATTTTGAAAATAGTTTTCTTTATGCATGTTAATTAACTAATGACTATTGTCTGCTCCACATTTTCATAGTCTAATTTAATGATGGTAATGATTTAATGATGAAATATTGCTGAGTGTTGATGAAATGGTGGCACAGGTCTATCGGTTGTACTGACTCCTTCACATTTTCATGACCTAGCCTAATTATATAGATATTGTAGTACTTTTTTTATATCAGTCTTTGAAAACTGAAAAAAATGTCAACGTCAAAAAAACATTTTCGAGAATGAGGATTAAATACTGGACATAGATTAAATATTGCTGTTTTTCCTTTGTCTCCCTCACATATTCATCTGTTCTTACGACTAGTAAACAAAACCATATGATTTACTTAATGTTATACAAGAACAGAATAGAATTAAACAGAATTGAGTTCAGACTTGAGTTCGGTATTTTGGGTCCGGCCCTCCTCAACAGTCCCAGTTTGTCATGTGGCCCCTTGGGGAAATTAGTTGCCCACCCCTGTTTTAGAGCTTCACTCAGTGAAAAGATTGCTTTCTGTGTTATTTGACTGAACATAGGCTAGTACTTATCCTTAAACTCTCCTTGATATTTAAACCCTGTGTCAACTTCTGTGTACACCTCCTCTGCAAGGTTTCTACTTCATGAGAATTAATGCTGGCAAAGCAATTGGGAAAGCTCCGGCTGTCATTTCTGTATCTCTGCTTTCTCTGGTTAATAACTCCATCAGGTGTTGTATTAGATGGGTTAAAACAGCAATGGCCACCATGACTGGTGCCGCTTTGGCTGGCTGGATAATCCATAGGGTGTGTAAATTGGTATAAAGTAATCTGATTAATCACATTAGGGAATCTCAACTGGATTATGTTACGGATACTGATAAAACGTGAGATTGGAGATGGGGATGTGGCTGTTTTGAAGGGGCTAAGGGCTTTTGTGTTTCAAAAGTGTGTCTTAACCCTCAAGGTCCTTCTAAGAATTAAATGGGCTCACATCACTGACCTCTCAATTGGGCACATTTCACTAGTGAGCATTCCAATTTACCAGTTCACTTGAGTTGACTGAAATTTATTCCGATTCATCTGCTATTTTGCAAAAAACTGCCACCAAAAAACTGCACATCCTCAAGGGTAAAAAAAGATATTTGCTCATGAAAATCCAAAGTGTTAGCTTTCTCTCCCGTCTCCACAGTCATTAGTCCTTTAAAATCGGTCCATTAGCATTAGCCGGGGCCTCGTGCTTAGCGTTTCCCTCCTCACCAGCCCCAACCCACCTGTTGCCATGACGCCCCCTCTTTCTGTTTTATCTTGGCTTGGCGCACAGACGTTGCTGCCGTGGCGCACTTTAATGTGTCTAGTGTGATTAATTACCCACTCGCCACGCGAGCGCTCGCCTCCGAATACATGCGCACGGATGGTCGTCTGAAGCCGAGCGTATTGCACTCTTAACGGCTCCTTGTTAAATGCAAATGCTGTTCATCAGGCAGCCGGGAGATTATCAATTAGATTCTCAGGGGGGACGGGCCGCAAAATTACCTGCCACCTTTGCCACCGAGTGAAAGGGAGAAAGAGAGAGTCTGTGGGTGATAGTGTAGTGCGCCTATATTTAGGAGTCGAGTAGAGAGCGAGAGATGAAGTTTAAGAGAGAGTTTGGGGGGGAAAGAGAGAAGTGGTGAGGTGGAGTGTATGCTACCAGTAGGTAGCAGCACTGTCAACTCTGACACAATGAGCGTGACACAGAGCTCACAAACTCACCCCACACACATTTCTCACACCAACTTTTCCTCTTTACTTGTAAAACTTGTGATTTTCTAGGAATACCAGAGCATGCTCGAACAGTTTTTTTGTGCCAAGGAAATGACACATCAATCACTGTAAAGCTTACAGTTTTTTCCAGTTGCTGCTAACACACTAAAATTACATAAAAAGCACAATTATTTAAACTGACAGAGAGACCAAAACCTCTTCTTAATTCTCCAAAACTCTAAACACATTTTCTGCTTTACACACATTTTGCTATTCGAAATGGCACTTTTCAAATGCAGTGAACACAGTTCTCTGCAAAAGACACAACAATCTGACATAAAGTCACATGTTTGCCATTTCAAAACACTGCCATTGAAAATGACACATGAGCTAATTGGCCAACATATGTGCCACCTGGCCAAACACCTCAATGGTTGGTTAATTGTTACCACTTCAGGAAGTAAGCACTATGAAAAGAACACAGGTGAGCACCCTTTTCTTACAACAACAATGGAAGATGTTGCAGAGAGAGAAAGAGGGAGGGTGAGAATGAGAGGGGGAGGAAGAGTGAGAGTTGGTAGAGGAGTTCATGGCCAAAGAAGACAACATTTTTCTGCCATTTTTTTTTTTTCAGTTTATTGTTTTTAGTGAGCATATTTTTGTTCACTCCAATGTAAATACATCTTCTGTGCATATGTTGCACTGACTTGTTTGGTGAAAAATAAAAATGTTTCAACAGCATGTGTGTGTGTATGCAAATATTTCTGTGCATGGGAACAATCTGAAGAATATTCTACAATTTGTTGTAGTCTTATTGACCTCTGAAGTTCGCCTACAAAAAAGAACCAAAACGGCCATCTTTGCCCATATAAGGAGATCCGGTTCTTAATTGAAGCTAACTACCTATGGCAAGTTGCATTGAAAGTTAGCTCTGGGGTAGCAAAAATCTAAGTGTGCCGCCTTCACGTACCGGAGATCACAATATCCACTCAAAGGCAGAGGACAAAAGTGTGTTCAGGAAAACGTCTGCATTTCAGACTTTTTCATCCCCGCGAGAGTTTAGCAGGTGCGATAATTCAAAATCCCCATGTTATTTTCCCATAGGAAAAATCGCCAGATACCGGATGTCAAAGATGGCAGCTTTTTTGTAGGCGAACTTCAGAGGTCTATGGCAAAGCATACTAAAGATGAGAGTGCTTTTCATTATGCCCAACAGTGTGTAGTTGGTTAGACAAAAATCTGGTAATATGAATGAAGTGTGTGCCATTTGGTGCAAACGTTTTATTTTGATAATGCTATATGTAGATTTGGTTGCAGTGCTTCATTTTGCAGTTTGGGTGTGTGGTTTTGTGAATTGTGTTAAGTATTCTGATGAAACCACAATAGTTTGCAAAATTGTGTTTTAGCAATTGGAAAAACTGTAAAGAGTCATTCACATAATATGTCAGGATAGATCTATTTCAATGCAGACTATCGCTAGATGCAAATGTATTTGTAAATGCTATAGTGAAATAATGTCACCCAATAGGGAAAATGGAATAATAGCCATGTAGCACAGTGGTGGTAGGCTAATGCTGTGTAATGCTTTGACTTTTGTAAAATGTAATTTTGCAGCTGCATGTTAGTGTTAATGGTAATTATTAGCATGTTAACCCAGTAGGATTCTTGATCAATGTATTAAAAAGAGGTAGTGAGGATGGTGCCTGCACATGGGAATTTATTTCATTCAAAATGTGTCACTTGAATGGAATTATCTATGCAGTAAGGTACCACTGCAATGTGCTTTAAGCTGCATTGGTGAACTTTATCTTTGGTAATCCCCACCCTCCTCGGGGATAAATCTCACTCCAAACTGAACTCTAATGTTGGAAACCCTGTATTAGTGAAGAGAGAAGGATGATATTCTATATACAGTGAAAGAGAGATAGAGGGGGGGGGGCAGCTCCTTTGCACTGGGCACTACAGTGTGGATGTCCTCTGCTGCTGAAGAGTGATTTGCTTCTCCTTAATTAAATGTGATTAATTGGGGAAGCCATCTTATGACCCGTGCAGCCTGGGTGTCATGAACCTTCATGCAGTGTGCTCATTTTTCTCTCATACCCCTCCCCTCTCTCTCTCTCTCTCTCTCTCTCTCTCTCTCTCTCTCGGTCTCCAGCCATCTAACTCTCCGCCAGTGTCCTTCAATCCATTTCTCTCTCTCGTTATCCTTCTATCAATCATTTTCTTACAATCAATCTTTCTCTCCCTTTGACTTAATCTTTCTATATTTATCTGTCTGTCTTTATCTCTGTGTATTCCTCTCTCTCTCTCTCTATCTATCTATCTATCTCTTTCTCTCTCTTTAACAGGTTGCCATGTTGTAACCTCTCTAATGATGAGCGGTAACTGGGGGTGTTGAATGCCTGTGAGAGGGTCGCAGCGGGAGAGCACACCAGTGACCAAAGCATCGAGCCCTGTCAGTATTACCACTAACCTTTCAGCCATCACTCCGCCAGCACCACCGACACCAGCCCCCCACTTGAAACCCCGACTCGGGGGCACGCGCCTGAGGCAGGAAGGGCACCTCTCCAGCCCCCCCTCCAGTGGAGCCGTGGGAGCTAATTGAATCGTTCTCCCCGGTACCAAGGGCGGCGATTGACTCTGTAGTCGACTGGCTTTAATGATGTTCAGAGGAGCCTTAACCTGCTGGTTTAGTGTGGAGGCATACTGATGAGGGCCCCGCGCCTACGGTAAGAGAGACTGATCTCCAGGAACAAAAGATCCCCGTAATTGAAACAAAGTGCAAAGCGTAAATGGCCAGGGCTGACTGTATAAGTGATGTACATATGACCGAGCACACACACACACACACACACACACACACACACACACACATACAGACACACACACACACACACACACACGCACACACACACACACACATACTGTACATGTACAGACACACACACACACACACACACACACAGGCAGACACTCATACACACATTTTCCCTGCTTAATGCATACACTGGATTATAAAGTCTCTTTCATGCGAGACTTCATATTTCATGTGCCAAGCATAATCCCTGAGGCAAATGACCAAATATTGAAGGCAATTAAATTCTGGCATCATTGACCTTTACTGGGTTGTCAATGTTTAGTTCACTGAGCTACATGTCACAGCCATGACGCATAATCTGCTGCATGGGTGGGGAATATGTGTTATGTGGAATATGTGGGAGGTTGGGGGGAAATTGTGCGTGCGACTTTGCCTATTGTTATCGTGGATATTCAAAGCTGTGTTTCAGAAAAAGGGTTTTGGTGATTTTATTTTGTTCCTTTTTTTTGTTCTTTTGTATCTTCTTCGTTGGAGATTTTGAAAAAGTATATACAGTAGCATGATAGTCTGGCCATATTTATTTCACCATGTATACATTGTGTATGCTGCATGGCTCATATTGGAAGGTTAACTGCATGTTTGGTATGTTTGTGTTGAAAGGAAGAAGAATGGTGCAATGTGTTTCCACCCAAAAATATATCTTTACCCTACTCTCTGCATTGAGCAATTTACTTCATCTTAGCATTCATGCCTTGCCTTTAGCCATAGCAGGAAAAAAGACAATCCATTAGTTGAAAAACAAACATTTACTCCAATGTTTAAAGAGCATATGGAGCGCAAAAAACATAAATCTCAGTGGGAGGTTAATTGTTTATAAGTGTGTATCTGTTTGTGTACGTGTGTGTGTGTGTGTGTGTGTGTGTGTGTGTGTGTGTGCACGCATTTGTGTGTGTGTGTGTGTGTGTGTGTGTGTTGCAAGTGCTTGGCAAACTCCTAAGTCCTATAAGTACATTTGGCTCCTGTATGATGGAGTGAGGTTTTAATGGCCCCCTATGGGGGCCCGGCGCTTTGCAGCAATTGCAACATCCTCTATAAATAGGTCTCGTAACCGCGGCTCCTTTATCATAAAAGCGCCGCTGCGGGTCTCTGTATAGATTTATATATCCCAGTAACTCGACAGTCCCCAAGGAGGAGCCTTGTCTAATTGCATTGTTCTGTGCATTCCCCCCTCTCTTTTATCTGAGGTCTCGGCTACTCCCAGTCCTCACGCCGTTGTGTTGTCTGGCGGAAGAGTGGCACGTTGACTACGGCGTGGAGTTTCACTGTGTCAGTTGGCATGTCATCTTCAGAGGCCATTATCAGGCCTGTAGTGTTAATTAACTGTGTTAAGTCTGGTCAACTGAAAATCCTCTGGAGGTGTTCGTATCAGTGCTAATGAGGAGTGTATTGTCTGTATGTTTGTGCCCAGGATGTAATGAACTCATTCAGGAGAAGGGAGGTGTTATTAATTATATTTGACTAATCCAGTCACTGTCACATAAGGCTTGCACCAAACGGGTGAATGAATGTGTTTGATATTCGTAAGCTAACAACAATAACAGCAGCCACTATGAGTTTTTATGGTATTGACTTTCAACAATGTCTTTTAATGTATGTATGTATGTATGTAGGCTATATCCTCGGGCAAGACCATTTTTAAGAGTGCCATTTTATGTGATTAAAATATGATTAATTCACATTTGTCTTTTTATTTTATGATACACTATATATCAGCATCACTTGAATCATACAGAATATGAGAGCCGTGCTTCAATTATTATGCATTTGCTCAGTAGAGGTCAGAGAACAGAGACCTGCAGCAACACCCTCTATAAATGACTCCAGTGTAAAAGACACATTGAGCTCTGCCTTCATAAAGCCAGTGAGATTCAGTGAGTGAGTGCCCATACTCTCTGGAGAGATCCAGACCACACCTGCAGTGGTTCTGATGGTGCCCCCACCCCCACTCTCCCCATCACTACAGGATACTGTACATGTGGCATCACC
>NW_027468680.1:11534352-11661852 GCF_046254945.1 Alosa pseudoharengus
GACTGAATAGTCATTTTGCAAGTTAATTTCCAAACCTGAGCAGACACAGGATGGCACTGGCTTTTACCTATTATATAATCTAACTTATCTATTATCTTAGATTGTTACCGATGGCAATTACCTCTAAGTTCAAATTTGTTCCTGTTGTGGTCAGTAATAGTTCTCTCACCGTCCTTTATTTATGCTTCACTGTCCTATTAATACTAGAGTTTTTCTCTTTTTTCCACTTCTGGGTGCTTGTGAATGATCGTGTGCCCCTGTATTTAACTTTGATTTACCCCCTCCCTTTTTGTGTAGCAGCCTTCCATATTTGCCAGGCAGTCTTGTCAAGCTGTTGTTGTTGAAACTGACTTGATTGAAACGGTTCCCCACTGTTTGCCAAAAGACATTGTTTAATTTCGCATCAATCAGCCAGCGCTACCCCCCGCCACTGCACACACTCAGGCATGTATGCACATCGTCGCTAAAAAGGGATCACGGTCTCCGCCGCAGTGGAAAACTCCCCCAACGGAAGCAACCCTATGTGAAAGAGTGGAAAGAGAGAGAGAGAGAGAGAGAGAGAGAAAAAAAAACACATCTTTCAATTAGTGCAATTAGTTTCAAGCAGTGTGAAGACGACTGCGTTCTTCAGTCGGAGTAAGTGAGGGAGAGGACAGTAGCAGCTTGCCTGTAACTAACTCAGAGCCTCACAGGAAGTCAGGCCTCCCTACCGAAAGCCTCGCACTACTGTTTCTCTCTGTGACACATCTGCTAGCCTTTCTCACTGGACCCTAACTGGACAGAATGGCCTCTCATCACGAATCTGAGACTATACAAAATATACAAAATACTAAGTATCTTCCTTTTTCACAATAGGTATTGAAGACATTTGTAAATTACTTGGTATGATTACGTTTCATGGATTTAATCTGACTTATTCCAACATGGGTGCTACACAATACACAGATGCTATAGATTACTTAAAGCCTGGGGGAATTCATGCAATCAGCCTGAAAAGAAAATAAGGATCCACACAACAAAAGAACCACTCGGAATTGGAGTTCATGTCAAATGGCAAGCATACTCCATTAATAATAGCACGTCTTCAGGGAAATGACAGGCTCTGGGTTAGAATTCATGTAAAACTACAAGTGAAGCCTATTACTTTTGTACAGGAAGATTAAAAAATACTTTGTGGGGAGAGAGTAAACTGTAGGGACTGTGTTTGAGTCCACAGTTTGGGGCCCTACCATATGTGGAATTCTACGGGGACATCCAGAAGTGACTGAAGTTTGTTTAATCAAAGCTATCACATTGCCCCGGCAACGCTCCATATAAAAATTTAATTATTGAACAATGTCCAATTAAGTGGCTGGTGATTGCAGGTCCTTTTCAAAATTAAAACAGGGGGCCCGGTGGGACCCACACTTATATTTCTATTACCCCTATCTTAAGGTAACCTGACTCCGCCAGATGGATTTGCTCCGCATATCCATCTGGGAACTTTTCATTAAAGAACTTTTGGGAAGGGGCGGACATACTGGTTAGCTGATTGGATAAACCATCTGTCTATCACCACCTTTGTTGGTTATCGACGGGCCAAATCAACCAATTAGATGAACAAAGTATTCTTCTAATGCCGTTTAACATACAATTAAGACAAACGTTAAGATGTTTTAACTTGAACCTAATCAACGACAATTCCCATCAAGTTTTCACGGTAGGCCCTACACTTCTGAAGATAGTATATTCCTCCATTATGAACTGGAATCAGCCGTGGAGGATGTCTGTGTCGTTCATTCCTCCCAGCTGCATGGCTGAGACTCATAGCTTCACAGTTTACCCAGGAATACTTTCTAATTTGAATAAAACTTGCGCGATAGCTATGCTCATGTTGTTCGTTGCGTCACACCTCAACCCGCCTCAAAGCCAACGCTGATTGGACGTTCGTTTGGTGAACTGCTCCAAAGTATCCAGACTGATCTGCGAGTGAAACCCTGAAGCTCGCGAAATCAGGATGGTCTCACGAGGCTAATCTTAAGGAGGATGTCCCCTTAGAATGACCCTGTGGAGCCAGAGGAGCTGGAGCGGAACACACAGCTCCTGTCAATCACACGAGAAGGGAGGGACCTGATTGCACTCCACCTCAACGCAAAGTGCTTTCTCACCTTGGATAGAGTCATACTGGACTGAACCCAAAGCAAGACCACAGGGCATAAATTCAAGGGTCCAAGAGATATAAGGGTGGCACTTTTATACGAGACTGCAAGCAAGGTACAGAGTTTCAAAGAAAATGCACCCATGTCAGAGAACGTCATATTAGTCTGCCAATAGCAGACGTTAACAGGTACAGTGGTGTGTGAGGTTTGGGGAGCTCGTAGCGAAATGACACAGGGTGAGCAACGGAGAGCGAGAGAGAGATGGCAGGTATGAAGCACGGGGCTCGTCTGGATGGCGTCTGGACGGCGTCTCCCTCGTCGGTCCGAGCGAGTTTCATTCGATCTCTGAAGGTTATTGGGTCGCGCGCGCCACAGACAGGCTAATGGAGAAGTTGCGCCATTACAAATTGCACTTTGTGGAAGCGAATCTCATTAAGGAGGGGCTCGGTGGAGGGCGAATGTCTGGCGACTGCATGGCGCACACTTCGCCTCGCCTCCTCTCACCTCACCTCTCTCTCGCTGGCTTCATTACCGATGATATGAGCGGATCGCGTTGCCCTCACATATCTCAGGGTGATGGGGCTGGCACAAAGGATGTGAGATGAATTCTCGCTGCATTCTTGAGCAGAGAGGGCCGGTCGGCACTCAATGATTCTAGGTGGCAATTAAAGCCAAGAGGCAGTCGCTTAGAAAAAATAGAAGTTTAAATAATTCACACTGTAATAATATCTGCCATTGACTCTGTATAGTAGCTAACTATGTATATTTGTCTGCATGCATCTATGTGTGTATATATGTAGATATGTATTTAAGTGTTTATATACATACAGAATATAATACATACGGTATATGCATACAGTATATGTATGTGTTTATGTGTTTGTCTATAGTATGTATGTACGTAAGAATATGTATAGATGTAAAATGTCATATGTACATTTCCAAAACAAAAAAAACACAATTTAGCAAGAAAAATGAGAGGAAATCATATCAAACATAAATGCTTATATCTCTTCCTGTGCTAAGAGTGAAGCATGTGCTAACACTGAAATGAAATGTTTGGATGTTTCCATGGAATGTCACCACTGACAGCATCAGAGCAGCAGGGACGCCATTTGACAAGTTTTCTCTCCAGCTTGGACAAATGTACCCCTTCTCTCACCCCCAGCTCCACCCCACCCCTGGCGTGATTGGTGTGCGTCACCCGCCAGAGGCTCTGAACTTTTCCCCCAAATGTGATTCATCAGCGGCAAGTGCAACGCACGCAGCAGCTCAGCGAGTGAGTGAGTGAGTGAGCGGCGTGTACCCCATGCCTGCTTGGGCGCCAGTCGTCATCAACAGCCTTATCCATGTCGGAGCGCTGGCGGGGATGGGTCAGCCGGGTGATTGCTCCGCTCCCCCCACCCCACCCCACCCCCAGTTCACGGCCAGGACACGGGGCCTCTCACAGGCGCCACTCACAAGTGAATTGATGGCAGCCAGGCTCAAAGAGGTGTGTTACTGTGTGTTTGTGTGTGTGTGTGTGTGTCTGTGTCTGTGTCTGTAGGTGTGTGAGTGAGAAAGTAGGGGAGAGAGAGAAAACAGTACCTATTAGGGTGTGAATGCCCATATGGAAAGTGAGAAATAAACTAAATGTGTGACAGAAAGAAATGACACAATAGAATGAAAATAGAGAAATAATGTCAGTTTGAAAGAGAGAGAGAGAGAGAGAGAGAGAGAGAGAGAGAGAGAGCTGCTGCCTATCAGTATGTGTGTGCCAGTGTAAGAGTGAGCAAGTGAGAAAGAGACTCACAAAGCGGGGTGGTGTATAAAGCAGAGTACCACTTTAGTGCCAGAGACCAGGTAACCTCAAGGGAGACAATTAGGGTCTCTTCTCTGAGAGGACACTACAGAGCGGAGCAGAGAAGGAGACTCACTACCGGCCTCCTGCACCAGCACTCAAGAAACTTCATTACCCGTAAGGGCCAAAAGCAGAGGAGCAGAGATTAATGGGTGTCGGCCGATGGCCACCACATTTTAGCACCAGAGCAGCCCTAAAGTGTAGCACAGGGCACAGGGCTTCCATACGCGCAGGATGACCCACATGAAGCTTGGTCCTGAGTGAGTATGCTTTTGTAAGCTTCTCCCCCGGACTTGCTTTATGGACAGAGGGGATTCTTCATGTTTTGCCCCGTAAATGATGAAGATGGATCTCTTTGTTACCTGAGGTCCTACAGTGAACCGATTAAGGATGGATTTCTTGGCTGACCCTGTAAGAGGTGCACACTCAAGGGTGGCCTGAACAAAATAAGGAAAGCGGCTTCAAGAGTTTGTGAAAATGGTTCTCTAGGCTAGGACAGATCTTAAGACAGATGTTATTGCAAATGTAAACGTCATTTTCAGTATCCTTACAGTAATGCAACTGGCGACAATTAGCCTCTTCAAAGCCTAGGCCAGATTTTAGTTTTTTTTTCTTCTTCTATTCAACCTTTGATGTTGAGTTCTTGCATCACGGGACAAGCTCTTCACAAATGAAGGCACAAAGTCAGAATTCTGTTTGAGAGAGAGAGAGAGAGAGAGAGAGAGAGCTCCACAAACATGGCACGTCGCATGAATTTCCTGTGCTTTCTCTTTCCCTTTGATTTGTCCATAGAAAACAGCATGGGCTCTATTGGTCCTCCCACATTACACTAGGTCCTGATTTTGCCCCGGGCAACTGGATGGTACACTTTCAAGTCGCCCCTCCTCCTCCTTCCCACAGGTATTTAATTAACTTCATCACCAAAGGCTCATACACAGTGCAGAATGAGGGACGCCCATATCACCTCCCCCCACCCAAACTCCGCTCCCCTAGACCACCTCCCTTCCCCACCAAATTAATTTCCCACTGTCTCAACCTTCCTCCCCAAAGACCTGCATCAAACATGTTCTTAACGACGTACCCACTACTTATTAATTAAATCTCTCCGAGTAGACTTTGTCTCATATGTCCCCTCCGTAATGATGCCCAGGGTCGAAGTTAATCTCCAGAAAATTGCTCGGTCGGAGACGTCAAGACGGACAAAGTCATTATTTCACCTTATATTACCATTGTCCCGGAGATGAGCACGGCAGCACTGGGCGAAACCGAAAGACAACGCCAAGCTCACCCTCTCCTCCTCTCCTCTCTTCTCTCCTCTCCTCTCCTCTCTCCTCTCCTCCTCTCCTCTCCTCTCTTCTCCTCTCCTCTCCTCTCCTCTCCTCTCTTCTCCTCTCACACCCCTAGCTACGCGTTCTCCTTCCTGCCGTCCGGTGAATATGGGGCCTGTGTTCCTTTAATCACGAGTGTGCTTTTCCAGCAGCGGGATTAGAAAGTGATTTATGAGCTGCCGCCAGCGAAAGGTTAGAAACTCCTGGGCAGGCCCAAGTGACAGGTAATCAGACACCCCATACATTGATTTGCAAAAACGATATACCAATTGCTCGGCCTCTAGTTCAAATGACTTTAAAAATGTGCAGATATAAGAACACTATTAAAAGGAAGCTAAATTATTAAACTATTAAAAGGAAGTTAAAAAGAATGTGGGAAAAATAGGTAAAAAGTCAAGTGCATTCGGTCAGTTGACAAAAAGCATTTGAGAAGAGTGGGGGATTTAAGTCAAGATTTGAAGTTGGCTAGAAACTGGTTGTAGCCAACTTGTTTGTAGCCAAATTGTTTCCCAAGCTCAGCAGTGTACCAGCTGAAAGTCACTTCACCATGTTTAATTCTCACTGTAGGTATTTCAGATTTTTCTCCAGTAATCTGAGAAGTCTAGCAAGTATGTTGTGCTAAAACATCTCTCAGAATAATTTGGTCCTGTCCTATTTCTATGACTTACTGGAAGCCATTGTAAGGACTTAAGTACTGAAGTAATGTGTTTTGTTTTGTTTTCGTGAGAACTCTAGCAGCTGCATTTTGTAATGGTTAAAGGTGTTTAATAGTCTTATTTAGGAAGGCTTGGGGAAATAACAACTCCACTGGAGATAAAGCCATGAATCAGTTTTTCTAAATAAACTTGACAGAAGGACTCTCAGTTTGGCTATTGTTTTATTGAACTTGGCACTGCTGTCGCCAATTAAGACTCAGTCTTTTAGGATAGATTCGGGAAAGGGGACTGGGCCCTGGGCCCTGGGGCTGTGAGTGTTGAAACAATGTGGTGATGTCTCTTAATCACCACAAACCTTCTCTTTGGCTTTGATACGTTGAATTCAATTCAGGGAAGAAACACTAGCCTAATGTATTGTGTGTGTGTGTGTGTGTGTGTGTGTGTGTGTGTGTGTGAGCGAAAGAGAGAGAGAGAGAATGTGTATGAATGTGTGTGTGTGCATGCATGTGAGTGTGTACTGCTTGAGTCTGCCTGTGTTGTGAATTTGTAGCATTGGAGGTAGGATGTGGTGGGAGGACAGAATTAATGACTGAATGGATGAATGAACGTACGAACAAATGACTATTGAAGGATCAGTCTGAGTAGAGCCTTCACATCACTAATTTCCGCATAATGTGAACTCCAGAGCCACTTCCCTTTCTTTCCTATCAAACCCACCGAGTCAAGTTTTAACCGACCTCAACAATGTCCGCCCTTTACTTCCCCCCACAGTGCTGGACTCTCCCTATTAGACAGGCCCGTAGGGGCCACACAGTGCTGCACAGTGACAGTAATGTCCATCAGCGGACTTCAATTACAGCTTTTGGCAGCTGTGCACCGGCCGAGCTTAATTTGTGTGTGGTGCAGTTGGACACGGGATGACCTCTCTGGGTTCTGGTGGCCAATTGCATTCATAAATTCATGCAGGCGAGGGAGTGAGGGTGATCAACAGAGGTAAGAAGGTGTGGACCGCAGCGGAGGGGAGACTGCACCTACATTCTTCAAACCTTCTACATTCCTCACAGGGATCATTGGGTATATCTGTGCATCTGCATTGTGACTCATGTGTCCTATTCAATAGGCGGGGACTGCACCTCACCTCCATCATCCTCACACATGCACACACACACACACACACACACACACACACGCAAACACTTTCATACACACACTCACACACCAACAGGAGTGTGCCCAAATATTCACACACACACACACACGCACACGCACACACACACACACACACACACTCAGCAGCAAGGCTCCCAGTGTCGCTCGAGATCACTAGATTAGTTCTGCCATCACGGCGATACGTGAGCGAAATCCAGATGGCAACTGGTGGTGGGGGTATTGGTGACGGTTCGCTCCACGTCCACCAGAGCTAGTGAGCGGAGCAGAGCAGAGCGTGAGCGAGCGAGGAGTGGAGCGGATGGAATTGTGTTGGAGCGCTTTTTTATTCCGTTTTTTTTTATTCAGAGGCCGGAGCGGCCGCTCTGTCCCGCAACATTTTAGCTCTGATACGGCTCACGGTACGAGTGTGAGGCATGTCCAAATCCACTCTGACCTCAGGTCTTCATAGTGTAACTAAGACCGCTACAACTCAAAATAAACATATTGACCATAATTGTAACGGATTAGGCATAGCCAGAGCTTTGTTTCAAGAGAAGCTTTTATAGACTAGTATTCAGAATCAGGGAAAAGAACACAGATCACGAAAAACAGCGCACACTAGGCATGTCAAACACACACACACACACTACACATACAGGGGTGGACGCAGCCCCCCACACAAAAAGGATCACACACAAAGAAGACCTAAAAGGGTAACACGCTACACTAAAACACGGACATTAAAACAGTAAATAAAGTTATTAACACACACAAACAACCCCCAGAGTTCTCCCCTGTATCCCAGAATGCATTGTTCCAGAGTTCGTAGCACATAGGACTAGTCCAGCATGCCGACGTTACAGTAAGTTTGTTGGGGATGAAGTCGCTAAATATTTTAGAAAGGAAACTGAAAGTCATAGAGCTTACAAGCGTACTATTCCTACAAAACAACTAGATACTAACAATGTAGAGCAAGAACAACTATGTGGTGACACTATTCCAGTGAGATTTATTTTGGAATTTAAGAAGACACATTTCGCGGAAACATGAGTGTGCTACGGAGAGCAATTTGAATAGCCTATGCTTTAAGTAAGGCTGAAGCAAAACTTGGATGCTAAACCTGTATTATTTAGGCAATTAATCCCACTGATCCCTTTAGTTTTAGGCTTATGTGTATTGACGTTGGCAAGCTTGTTCGTTGTTGCACTGTCGGTGTTGCATTAGGCTATCTTTTACAATACATGTTCTATAAGTGACATTGCCGTTTCTCTTA
The DNA here is from genome assembly GCF_046254945.1 of Alosa pseudoharengus. Taxonomy (NCBI): domain Eukaryota; kingdom Metazoa; phylum Chordata; class Actinopteri; order Clupeiformes; family Clupeidae; genus Alosa; species Alosa pseudoharengus. The sequence continues at coordinate 11,542,737 of NW_027468680.1, forward strand.
GTTCTTTGGGAGTTAAGTTTTCTAAGGTGACAAATCCGCTTGTAAATTATTTCTCCCTCCTTTAAATTGGAGCGAGCGTGGAGCGATTTCACTGGAGCGGGAGGATTTTGAAGTGGAGCGGGGAGCGAAATTGAGCGGAGTGGCCTGACGTGAATTTGAGCGGAGGAGCGGCAGAGAGAAACAGCCACCTGAGCGAGGAGCGGGATATTCGCATCACTAGCTCTGACCTCCACTTCCATCCGCCAGCTCTCGAAGGAAACACACCCTGAGAGGAAAGGGAGAGTAGAAATGAGGCGAGCTCAGGAAGAGATTATAATTTGGTTCCTCCTGTACGCCGGACTGCTCCCCTTTATAAAAGACACTGACCATCGCCCTTTGATGCATGCACTGAACAAGTGTGCAATGGAACCATTCTACTGCTCTGCATTGCAGTTCATTGCATCCCAGTTGGCCCCTTGTTTGGAAGAGGTCTTGGTCAGCCGAAGGAAATTTTCTCCGTACGTCTAAGCAAAAAAGTCTTCCTGATTGTATATACTGACTGAAAATCTCTTGTGGGTCAATATTTCATCAAAAAGTGACAATGGGCAGCATGTATTTTCACTGGTTCACTGGTGGAGGCCTGCGTGGTGAGAGCAACTTGGTTTCAGTAATCTAAAGAACATCCCACAACTGCTGGAATGAAAACCTTTCTCTCGCTTTCTCTCTCTCTGACACACACACACGCACACATACACACACAAACACACACACACACACACACACACGCACACAAATCCTGTCTTCCTCCTCTTTCTCTCTCTCTCTCTCTCACCACCGCCATGCAGCCCTTTCAATTTATTCTTGGGCAATACTCACAATGCCCATTGCCTCGCACTGATACATCAAAGCTATTTAAGATGGGACAAGGAGGGCCTCTGCTGAATGTGTAAAATCTCAGGCCAGTTATTTTGAGATAGCAGCTTTCCGGGACTAGAATGACTCATGAGTTAATGTGTTTTCAACCATCACCATCCCCACTTGCAACACACATCAGATTTATAGTTATAGATAGCTATCTGTCATTGCGTCATATGTCAGACTGACATACACAGGAAATATGTTACATTCCTTGTTGCTCTAGGTTGGGGCATTCGCACATTAACAACAATAACAACGCACAAATGGCTGGTGGTAGCCCCAAGCGCACCACCTATTCTGCCCAGGATCAGTAAAAGCCCTTCTGTATGCTACAGCCTGTGCTGCTAGAGAGGCCAAGAACAACCAAACTAGTCTAAATGGACAAGACGCCAGATACAACAGCACACGATTAGCATAGGCGGACATCCCGGTTCCAGAAAGTAAAAGTCATGCCATGTATTCTTTCTATTTGTGCACTTAACACAGGTGATATCACTAATTATCTGAACTACCTGCCTGCTAATTAAGATGAGCTGGTTTACTAAATGGTTGGATCAAATACTTGGCAGGACTTTGACTTTCTGAACCCGGGATGTCCGCCTCTGACAATTAGCAGCAATCGCAAACGCACCGCATGTTGTACCCGGGACCTGTAAAGGCCCTTCTCCATGGCACAGCATGCGACAGAAACCGCAAGAACCAAAGCAACAAGAACAGCAAGAACATCATTAACACAGCAGCCTTAGTGAGCAACAGATAGGCTTCTTCAGCAAGCATTTATGCTCCATTGATGGGGCAGTTGTGGCCTACTGGTTAGGGCTTCGGGTTTATAACCGGAGGTTTGCAGGTTCGATCCCCGACCATGTGACAGTTTTGCGCGGAATTGCAGCAACCTATTTGACTCAGGTGTCACTCAAACATCAGATCCCACTGACCACTTTGTATTCATATTGCACATAAAATAAACCCAATTTACTCCAGTACCATTATGGGGTTTGAATGCCTGTCAGTGCCAGCTGACTTTGCTTTCAAATGCAAATGTTCAAATGTACCCCTAATGCAGTTTCTCTAAGAAAGTACACTGGGGACATAAAATATTGACCTATCGACATACATTTGCATTTTTTTTTGAAAATCAATCCAGGCATGCCCTTGAAACAGTCATAATTTAGCATATTCCAAGTCTTTATATCAACTATTAAAGCTCAGTATGCGTTTCACTTCAGATACAGAATCCAAACGTGCAGGAAAAGTTTCCTGTTTCAAGAGCCATGTTTCGCAGCGGAGGCACATTATACATGAATGGGGAGAGGCAACTGCTGAGACTTCTGACTCTCTCAGAGGCAATTAAAGGCAGGGTAGGTGTGCGTGCTGCAATGCAAATCACAGAACGTCCATCAGAGGTAAAAAAAACCCTCTGCATTCTACCCCTGCGGTCCCGAGTATTGGTTTCCAAGTTTGTCTTTCTCCGGATACCAATTATCTTCCCTCAGTCAGAACAGAGCATGACATAACGTCTGATTCTCATGGAAGAGGTGGATGTCCACTCCTCCCCCCCCGCTCCCGACTTTGCCATGAAATCTCGAGGAATGATAATGAACTGCACTGTCGATAAAAATGAGACAATGTACCAATATTGATTTTGATAGAGGCTGTTGTCTGACAGTGCCGAATTACATTTTCTCAGAAGTGCCCGTCTCTTATCATGTCAGCCCAGCCTTGGGTTTCTGGGGGATTGAACTGCATGGGCTTTTGCTCTGAGTTCAACTTGCTTATCCTTTGCACCAAACCCATACAAGTCATTCATGTGATTGCAAGTAAAGTGAATCTCCATCGATCCATGTTTTAAGCATGGAATCTAGTCACTGTGGGCATACCAGTCTGGCTGATAAGCAGTGAGGATCAATGCAAACGGCACAACCTGGGTTGTGGGTAGCTGTAGAATTAGTGTCCATTCAGAGTGAAAAATGAGTATGAGATGTTAAATTTCCTAAAACCTCTACAGCATATGTTTAAGTATACATACATATGTAACTGTCATAGGCCTTAAAGACATAGGCTTGAATCTGTCTCTGTTTTAAAATCATGACGGTTTTACGCTGTTGATGTCAGGTCAGTGGGCAATGAGTTTGAAGTCTGTGATCTAGTCTCCTCTGAGGAGGATGCAGGTGTCAATCATTCCCCTTAACTTGTATTTGTGTGTGTGTGTGTGTGTGGCCGTGTGTGAGTGTGTGTGTGTGTGTGTGTGTGTCTTGTGTGTGTCTGTGTCTCTGTGTGGGTGGGTGTTCATTTCCGATGTATATCATAAAATACTTTGAATTCTGTCTGGGAGGTTGGAAGCCATGAATTCACTTGTTTTTGTTGTCTGTCTTGTATGTCTTGGTGTCACGGGTACGCTGGCGACTACGCCGCTCCGTCCAGCATTTTTTGTATTTGTTATTTTTTAAATGTATTTGTCATGTCTTGATGTCATGGGCACGCTGGCGACTACGCCGCTCCATCCGGCATCTTTTGTCTTGTTATGTGTCTTGTTTGTGGAGCGCTTTGGGTTGCACTCTGTGTATGTTTAAATGCGCTTTAAAAATAAAAATGACTTGACTTGACTTGACTTAACTGAAAGCTGGTCGTTATTTATTTGCGTTTGTATATAGAGGTGTATGTGTTATCTCATGAACAGACATGGCGTGTGTGCATGATTATCACCGCCACATACCTGGATGCATGATTTATTGATAGTAATAACATCTAATTTCCTAGGTGATTTCCAAGTCAGCCGTTTCCACTTGAGACTACACAGACTGGCTTGGATTAGTAGTAATATGTGAATTTTGTGTCCACCTATTCTTATACCCAGATTCTACTGTTTGTAAAATACACATTTTTAATTACAATCATATTTATTTGTATGCATGCTTTCTTTATTGGTAAATATGCTTTATTTACAGTGAGGTTTGTTTGTATATAGTCATTTGACTATGATGGTGTTCTGTGGATTTGACTATTGCTTTAGTATGTCTGCCTTCACTTGACTGGAGAAAGGTATTTCATTATAAATGTAAACATGAGTCATCAAATGTGAATGTCTTCAAGAAAAGTAAATATATATTATACCGGTATATTATATTATATTATATTCAAAGAAAGGTGAATCAATAAAAATGTTTTCAAAGAAAAGCACAATTTCCATTTTAAATATGTTACAGCTAACCTTGCTTATAAGAAACAAGACCAAAATAGTCCATGAACTATGGCCTGAATTCTCCTAATCAAGTGTGTTTTTCCTTTGAAAGAATACAGGAGTTTTTTCTCTCCATTTCCAAGGCCATCCCAGACTCCAATAGACATCAATAGCTTTGTGGTATTTAAACAATTATCATGTCCTTGGAAATCCTGAACTGCAGTTTTTCCAAGCCGATGCTATCGATCGGCAGGATATAACTGGAGAAGGGCCCGGCACAGCCTGTCCGACCACGGGCATGCATATGAGTAGGTGGGTTTCCTTGGGGACAGCAACTCTAATCTCGATGTGGGAGAAATGAACTCCGGGCGAATTCTCCTGCCTGATTTGCATGTTTGATGAGCAGGTTGTAATACTAAGCTTCCCGCTGTATCTGACTCTCATACTAACTCTCTCTCTCCAGTCCAGGGCTTGCTTTGAGCTCCTGCCGGATATCCTATTGTAACTCTCTCTCTCTCTCTCTCTCCCTCTCTCTCCTGACCAGCTCATGTTCTCGGCTCCTGCATGACATCCAGCTGTATTTGACACTTTCTCTCTCTCTCTCTCTCTCTCTCTCTCTCTCTCTCTCTCTCTCTCTCTTTCTCTCCTGACACCAGATCATGTTCTCAGCTCATTAGTGCAGTCGTAACTGCTCTGCAGCTGATCTGTGATGGTAGGTGACTTCCCCGCCACCATCACCCTCCTGGAACTAATGAATAAGTTAAGCGCACTGTCCTCCAGACCGAAGCAACTTTTTTACATGAATGTAGAGGTGAATTTCAACATTTTCTGTACAGGCACAATTACAATGTCTATGTCTAAAGTTGTCATAGATATAAACTTTTGCAAAGACAGAGAGGGCACCGGTTTGCCCATACACACTTTTTGAATTAATGTAAGGAGTCAGGGCCCTATTTTGGCTATCTAAAACGCATGGTCACTGGCGAATAGCTTAAATACATTTAGGGGTTTGTCCAGTCCACATTCGGGGTTGTTTTGTTATCAATCGTCGGGCGCTTGGTGCAAAAAGGCCAGTGAGGAAATGAAAACATGTTTTGTCAAAAATGAAAAGGCTTCTACACTTTTTTTGCTACATTTTCTTTTGATGAAATTATACTTTATCTCAATACTTCACTTGATTTTAGACTCCTGCTCTCTGTATGTCAACTGGATTATCTGATATTTTTCAGTTTTCAGACCTTAAAAAATGTATAGAAACAAGCCATTAAAAAGCTTGTAGTAAAGACCACAGAGACATCAACAAACAATATTTTACATTTCATCCTGAATATTATTGTATATAATATTGTTTTTGTTGTCCCCAATCATTATATTTTTTGGAATTGTGTACATTTTACACCAAACACTATACACTCTGCATGTTTAAATTCTGCTGCTTCAAACACTCAAACACAAAGTCTTTTGGCTTTGGTCCACAAGCGCTCTTCAAATGCAATCCAATCAGGATGCCTTCCTGGAAGCCAGAGAGGAAGCAGCCTGCCTTATGTGGAAGAGATAAGAGTCTTCAATGTTTGTGCTTCCCACGTTGTTTGTTTGTTTGTTTAGCTGTTTGCTTCATTAGATTGAATGCTGTTTCTCAAAGAGGCGCCTGTGGAAACATGGTAACAGCATGTTAAGTGCCGTTCCCTCTTTTTTCACTGCGCCATGCTGGGTTAAAAAGGCTCAGCTCTGTAAAAGCTTGCTCAAGTGAGCACACACACACACACACACACACACACACACACACATACACATACACACACACACACACACGGCTCCTTACACCTCCACGATTGATAGACTTCTCTCAAACATTATATCTGATGTCTACCTAGATTTTAAAGAAATAAACTGTGAAGTTACCTAATTTAAAAGGTTGATTAGGCCATCCTTTCGCATACCACATTCAGCATAAGCATGTCTGTCTCTGTGTCTGTGTCTGTGTTTATATGTGTGCATGTGTGTGTGTGCATGCGTGTTTGTGTGTATGTGTGTTTGTACGTTGTATGTATTTGATAGGGAAAAGTTTTTTCTGCTCAGAGTCTTCAAACAAACACCTCCCTACAGCTCCACATTAAACGCTAGTGACATTATCATATTAGCGTTGAAATCATCTAGGAATTTTCTGAGACAGATTGGCGAGGCAAACCACTGCCACGCATTTCCATAACCTCAGAAATTCTTCACGGCCGCCTAAGACATGTTCCATTTCCACAAGCTGAATTTGATGAGTATCTCTCTCCTTCTCTCTCTCTCTCTCTCCTTTTTCTCTCTCTCTCTCTCTCTCTCTCTCTCTCTGCCCGTTCTGGCAATTAGACAGTCGGCTCTGCGTCTCTGATGTGGGTCAAGGTTTTATTGGCATGTTCAGAGGACATGCTGGGCAGTCAGACGAGGACATGCTTAATCCTCTGTGGTACAGCAGAGTCTGTAAACTTCCTTTTAATCATTGCTGAAGATTTGTTCATGTTTTGAACATTTCCCAAAAGCATAACCACCCACCCTGTCCTCTCAGCGAGGTGTATGGGGGAAAAAGTATACTTTTTTTTTGGACTATGCCTAAGGACTTTGTGGGACCCTGCCAAAAACAACACTGCAAATTAAAAAAGAGAAGTCAAGATAAGTTAAGATGGGGAAGTTTAAAACAGTTTTCCCAGGGTGGTGCCTCACTCAGGCACCATGACAGCGCAAGTTGGCTCATTTTGGTTCAAATAAAGTGTCTGCCTTCCTGTGCAGGCATGACATAGAACAGTTAACAAGCATGGTGGGCCATTTTATCTGGCCTCTAAACTTCTCCGTCAAGGAAGTTTCTTCAGGCTGATCCATCAGAGGTTCCTTAAAAAGCCATCGGGCACAGACACGGCCATATCGAATCCATTCTGCCACCTAAGACTGGCAATGCATTTGACATGAGAGAGGGAGAACAAGAGAGATATAGAGAGAGAGGGAGAGAGAGGAGTGACAGCAAGTGTTGTGTGTGATTTAAAACCCCCGCTGAACTATCTGATAGGTTCCCGAAGTTGTTGCCAATTGTTATTAATAAAATCACGATTAACTGGACCATCTTGTAATATCCACCCTCAGAAAGGAGAGGGTGTTACCACGTCATGCTCAAACAACTGTGGAGATCGCTGTGGAAATATTAAAATGTCACAGTCGGGAGGGTTTATGATTAAAAATCCGAGGGAAGGCTCGCCTCCCCCAGTGAAGGCATAGGAAATTCTGTTTCCTCAAAGCCTCATTAAATGACATAGCTACATCTCAGTGAAATGGTCCTATATCCATAGGCGAATTGCTCTTTGCCCTGACTGGCTACTTTGTCATTGCCCCCCTCCACCTGCACCCTCCTCCAGCCATCCCTGCTATGTTGAAGTCCCTGGACTGGCAGCACCAGGGTTAGATGTGCTTCCCCGGGATTCTCAGCTTGGCTGCTGGAGACCAGAGGCCTGTCGGGGGCTCCGTGGCTCGCCATGTATGCACTGCTGGGAAAGACACAAAGTCTCAGAGCCTGGGACCCCTTGTCACTCCTGATTAAAAGCTACAAGCGCTTCGCAGGTGGCAGGAGTGATGTATTGAAGCAACGGCAGATTGCGCCCGCAGGATAGTAGAGCCGGGGCGGATAAGGGGGAGTAGGAGGGGGGCACAGTCAGGAAGTAATCAGCGAAAGGAACATACTCTTTCAGGAGGCCCTTAGTCTCGCTCAGTCAGGCCCAAAACAATTCGGCTTTGGTCTAAAAATTACAGCCATTTGACCGATTGTTTCTCCATCTGGGAAATCATTTGCTGAGCTTTTCCAGTGTTTTAAGAGACACTTTTGGGAGGGAGAGAGAGAGAGAGAGAATGGGGATACCTCAGTGGACGTCAACCCTCAGTTTCTGTCTGAGAAATGATTCAGGGAGTAGACTGTGACGTTATCTACAGAGACAGGGACTGAGCACCAACAGCTCTGGGTACCTCAGAGAGGGTCTTGGCTGGAGCAGAGCCATCTTAGTTTCATCATGCTCCTCCGACGAGACTTTTCCCAGGGATTTCCAAAAATGCCTGCCAACTCATTCCCTGTTTCCCTAGGTTCCTGCATGGACTGTGCTCTGTGTGAAGTTCAGAGAGAAACAGAGAAAAACTCGGACACCAGGGGAATTTGGTCTTGTTGATATCTAAAAGCTCAGAAAACCTGATGTGTTAGCTCAGGCCAAAAACACATTATTGGACTCTTAATAGAACCCTCTTCCCAATTCAATAGATCTTTTGCTTTGGCACCTTTTGATAGATCCTGGTGAAATATTTATGAGATGGTGTCCCAGATTGTCTTAGATTTGGATTTACCCACACCCTGGACCTTGTTGCAATGTAAATGCAGAAATCCAGCCAAAAAAACTTCCAGGCACATGGTTTTGCTCTTAAAACTTTACTCACAGTTTAAGGTTTATGACTCATGGGAAGGAAGCAGGAAATTAATCTTGCGCCATGTGACTCTGAAGGATTCGAAGCAGGTTGGGCATAAGTTATGATGGATCAGATGAGTTCATTCGGCTCCTAGAGTCACACTCCACCTTTGGGGAACACAGATACAAATTGCCCATAAGAGCTTCACGCAAGAAAATGATCTGTGCTGCGTCGGTTTCCCTGTCAGTGACTGAGAGCAAATGTCTACAAATATTCCCAACCGAACCGTTGCTCATCCGTCATTTCAGCTGGGGTTTTGGCCAAGAAAAGCACTAAAACTTCGCCATGAACTACCTGTGCCTCTTGAATAGGTTACTATGGCCTGTTCCTTGCTCAATTTTTGCTCAAGCCATGGAATGGTTCAATCCCTCTCCCACATCTTGGCAAAGAAGTCCCTCTTTGTAATCTAAGCAAAATATTTGTCTGGGTTTTAGGCAGTGCTTGTGATGGCTTGTGCCAAACACACACACACTAAACGTGACACTTTTGAGTCTAACTGGTAACATGTGTTGTGCATTATGTGGGCTTTTGAGAGTGTTGCATGTGTTGCCAAAATAACGGCCACCATAGTAGCCCAACCCTGCCCAACATTGTCTACTGGGCCTCTTTTGCAGTAAGTATGCCATCCCTTTCTCTCTTTCTATCTTTCTTTCTCTTTCTCTTTCTCTCTCTCACAAATTCAATAGAACTTTATTGGCATGGCAAATAAACTCAATTTGCATTGCCAAAGCATTTCCACAAACACGAGTACATATACAACAGACATGGCTCAAAGAGGCTCAACAGAAATTGCTCAAAGAGGCTTTCTCTCTACCTCTCTTTCTGTGTCTGTTTTTTAACTCTTTTTTCTTCTATCTCATCTTTCTTCGTCTGTCTATTTTGCTTTTCCTGGGTGTTCCTAAACTCACCTTGAATTTTAGACAAGATGAAGGTGAACCTATGCAGACCCTAGGACAATGTCCATTTGATTTATATGCCATTTATCATTGGCTTTCAAGCCATGAGTAATTGTTGTGATTCTATATTTGAATCAGAGGCGTACTTTGGGGTACAACAAGGATATTTCCAGAGAGATAAATATCCAAAATGCATTTTTGACTTAGTCTTTTTACTATACTGGAAGTGCTGATTAATGAATGAATGTATATCAAGGCTGATCTTGGAGGCAGTACCATACCATAGGACCAAGGACACAGCTAACGCAGAACTGTAAAATGCATGAATGTGCTCAAAGGGCTGTCTGTTGTGAGTGAACATGAGATTGGCATTCCTTGTTCATGAATAAAGCTGTGATGGATGGGTGCATTGGGTCTAAAAAAACACTCGAAGCATAGCCATCTGACAAGCTGGCCATGGTTTCGGGCCACTGATGAAAATTGTATTGTTATGGGAATGGTAATGACAGGTTTCAAAACACGTTTTATTTGAGAAACCACCAGAACACACCTCCCCGCTATGTTATGAGACTGAAGGACCAAAACATTGCCGACAGATGTCGAAGCGAAGAATCTATAACTTGTACGACAGTACAGCTAATGTCTGCTTACAGTTACATCTCTTTGCATTACCGTCTAAATTTACATCTTTTGTGAAATGAAAGCAAACACAACCACACATCCATGGCAAAACTCTACAACATGTAAATGATAACCTAGTCTATAAATTGGCCTTAAGAAAAGGGAGACAGAGACAGAGAGGTATGACCTGCTGAGACTTAAAGGCAGGCTACTCATAGAAGGGACCCGGAATGAACCTTAAACCGGTATTAATGCAGTAATCGCCAGAGATAGAGGGAGCGAAAGCAAAGTGACCACACACACAGTGAGTTGTTATATAATCCGCAGAGTATCATTCCAGGCCCTGAGTGTTAATATTGGCAGACAGGAAATTCGTTTTTTCAAAGCAGATGTGCCAACAGAAGCAGAGAATTAATCAAGACTGAATTAATCAGACTTTTGTTAAGTATTAGAGAAATAATGTGTGTGTGTACGTGTGAGATATATATATGAGAGAGAGAGACATGTGCGCGCGCACGCACGCACACACACACACACACACACACTCACCCCTACCAATCATTCTAGTATTATTTCTACTACTGTCTATTTTGTTCTCACATGTTTATACATTGTATGCTGTATCTCTGTCTTCTTTTCCTTGTGATACTACTGTGTTATTTATAATACTAGCTTTTTGCAACACTGTACCAAACAGTCATGCTAATAAAGCCCCTTTGAATTTGAATTTGAATTTGAGTGGAGGATGAGGAAGCTGCAAAACCAACCTTCTTTAAACAAAGGAGGCATTGACACAATTCTTTGGAGAGGGCCAGCATTTTTTTTTGCAGTAAGTCATCCAATGAATTTAATGCGACTACATTTCATATCAGGGAAGACACCATAGTCATGACTCCCAAGGCATCATATGTAGAGAGGAAAGGCTGAAAAATACAAGGGCAAAAAGAAAGAGAAAATATGTATGTTACATATGAGGTCACCGGGGTAATCATGGCCCTCAAAGGCAAGGCCATGAAATGATTAAAAGATTCTAGTCTGAATAGTAATGTCATAAGTCCATGTTATTCTTCATCATTAACGGAAATCATCCACCTGTGCACTGGACTTGATTTATGGCACGTGAAGGGAAATGACAAGCAACAGTAGAACTCACATCAGTGGGAAATACTGACAGAGGAGAGAAGGAGAAGGGGCTGAATGACTGGTGAACCAAGGTCACAATCACCTGCAAATGAGAAATTGCATTAAGGTTAGCGCGCCCGTCGATAACCAGCGTCCCTATGCCTGTCACGATGGCTGCCGTTTATTCAGGTTAGGCAGGGAGGGGGCACTCATCCGAGTCTGATAAAATGCTTCTTAATCTACAGACCACCACCTCACCCCACGCTCCAAACCGTCACCCCCCCCCCACACACACACACAGTCCCGTCCCGTCCTTGAGAGCGCCCAAAGAATCAAGATGTGCCGTCATCCTCACCACTTCCTGAAAGACCTGGCAAAGAGACAGCAGGGCCGTCTTCTTCTATATTTATTTATTTGTTTGTTTGTTTTGATTGAGTGGGATTAGATTAAACTCCTCTGTGAATTAAATGGCCCGTCAGTCAATTACACAACGCGGGATGTTTGCTGACCCCCCCCTTATCTCACCACTTTGGTGCTTCTGAAGGACAGTAATTGGACTCCGATTGGGCAAGCGAGCAATCATATCCCCCAATCTACCTCTCCCCATCTCTTTTCTTTTTTTACCCACGTCACCACTGATGCTAGCCAGTCCAGGATGGAGGCTGATGCCTATCTCTCATTGGCATTGTTCCCATACATATTTATCGCTGACAAATATGGCTCAGGCACATTCAAGGCACGGCGGCGTTCATCTTTGACACGGAGCCCTGGTACAACCCCATATTTCCTGTCGCTGTGATATTTATGGATAAACCTAGGCTTTATGCTGGGTCTTCACAATTAAAAGGAGGCAGCTCTGATATTTATTTGTTTACTTTTGATTTGTTTGTGCGTGAAATTAATAATTTATTGTTTAATTGGATTAGACCACAACATTTAATGTAATGACACTGGGAACTGATTGTTTTATGATCAATTTATGCAGTTGTTACACTTTTACCCCAAGGATGACTCACAGGAGGCGGCAACACATTTACTTCTTTTATTCTGTGAACATATATGAAGATGGCAACAGGTGAATAAATCATGCTCACTCCCATCTTCATCAGCTATGCATCTGCATCGTAACATCTGCAATCCTACAAACACAAAACTAAACTGCATCTATGTCATTAAACTGTGTGTGTGTGTGTGTGTGTGTGTATGTGTGTGCGTGTGTTTGTGCGCACACGTGCACATGTATGAGTGCACACGGGTGCCTGCGCGTGTGTGTAGAACAAAGGTACTAGACCTGATAAGTTCAGTACAGTCATCCAAATCATCCCCTTGCATTGTAACGCTATGCATTGTATCATTTACACTAACATCTTACAGTAGCCTAGTTGTTAATGCCCATATCCGAGACATACAGAAAGCAGTCAAACATCATAACATCATTGTGTACCGTGTCTGTGCGTGGGCTTGAACGTGTAGTGGGAGTGCAGGCTAATTGGCACTGATAACACGCACCACGTTGCTACCGTTGTAGCTTCAAGTAACGTTAATAGTGGGCTACTGGAATAGCATGCTTAGCAGCGAACTCACGCGAGCTTATTCACATTTTCTATACAGGACACAATTAATTATTTATACAAATTGTAACAGACATGGTAATAACATAACAGAAAGAGTGAAACCTCACAATAGTATTACATATACCTGCCTCTAGAAGATATTACATGCTAGCGAACACGCTGGTAACCGTCTAATCTAACTTAGTCATGTCAACACAGTACATTTCTCGCCCGCATTAAACTCAAAATATAGCAACAACCAAAACAACCATGAGTATTTATCTGTATCTCATCTAGTTATCTACGTACTATTGACTTCTAACACGGTTTCAAGCCCCTTACCTGTGAACATATAAGAAAATGGCAACAGGTGAATAAATCGTGCTCACTCCCATCTCCATCAGTTATGCTGAATAGCGTCGGAGGGAAGCACAGTTGATGTTCCTATAGAGGTCATAGGTCAGAAAGTACTTTTCAAAAAAAAATATTTCCCCCTTGTTCAGGTTAGTAATCTTTCTTTTTCTAATCCATTCTATTTGTCATTTTACCATTTCTACTGTCATGCACAAACAATCAACATTTTTAACAAAAACAATATTTGAGGTTGCTACACAATATTTATGCAGTAAATATAAATGTTTTTTGACTTCCTTGACAAAAGAAAATCCGGACCTACTCTTGTTGTTTATCTGCATTAAACTGTACGTTTGAATGTCATGTATCCTTAGCTTGCCAGTTGAGGCATTTTCCCCCCACAGCTCTTCACCCAGATAGCAGATCAAGTCTGGGCCGAATGCGGCCCTGATCCGGCTCCAGTGCAGCAGCAGCAGCAGCATTTAGCCACTCCAGAGTGAGCCTCTGCTAAGCCTCCCTTAATAGCACATTCAACATTCTGCCAGTTCCTTTTAAGGGGTAAGGATGGGGGGAGGGTGGTGTGTGTGTGTGTGTGTGGGGGGGGGGGGGGGGGGATCTCCTTAGCTCTCTAGCAAAGGAGTGGGGCAAGAATGAAATTAATTACGTCTGATGAGCTGATGAGGTTAACAACACACAACATCCATCACAACACATCTCTGAGCGGAGCGCGGCGGCCTAATCCGAGCGGAAGCGAGCAGAGCTGCGGAGACCCAAGGCGGTGCTATTAAATCAGTTTGCTCAGAGCTCTCTAGATATGACAGGGACTGCAGATCCGCTCCGCGTTCCGAATTCCGTGCTCTCGACGTGGAGCCCCATCCAGCTCAGGGAAGGGGAGCTGAGAGTGCTAGCAAGAGGCCCTTTTCAGCCTCTAAGCTTCATGTTTGAAGGAGCTCTTGAGCGCACAGGGGGTCACCATGCCTGAGATGGAATAGGGGTAGAAACAAGGAAAGACAGATGGTTTGAAAGTCCTACCATTTGAGGGCCAACAGACTGGGAGACAGTGGCTAGAGCTGTGTCCACGGTGTGCCTCCAGGAGGTTAAGAGTAGTATAGGGATCCAGACTCGTCTAGGAGAAGCAGAGGTCTATAATTCAGTTGTTACCCAGTCTTGGCTGTGACCAGAAGAAAAATAAAACTACTTCTGAAATCCTGAATAACCTCCCAATTTTCAACATAGTGGGTACCCATTTAGCTCTAAGGGGGGACCCCATTTCTCTAAAACCAACAAAAAGAGTCATGCTACCCGCCACAACAACATTATATAGTGCAATACCAGGCAGCTCATGCACTGATAATGTCAGAGTCCATTCTCCTTATTGTAAGTCAGTGTAGCATCCATATGAGTTTGAAACTGTTGAAGCTGACCTTATAAGTGTTTCTCCCTTTAAGGCCAGATGCACTGTTGGAGTGCTTAATTCAAGTTTTATCAGGTGTTTTTCAGAAAATGCTTATGTTTTAGAGAGCCTTTTTAATGGGCACTCTAGGTCTTAATGGGTTAAGGTAAAATAACTACATTGTATTGCTTTAATGCTTAATCTAAAGGAAAGGTGTCAATGCTCAAATGACTTCTGCAAGACATACAGCATATGAAATATGAATACATGTCTTTAGTCTTAACTGTGATAACTCAACAAATATTAGCTTCACTGAACGATGGCATAATTAGTTTGATGGAACAAACTCGACATTTTTCAACAAATCCCAACCAATCTCTTTAAAATAGCATGACTCTCACCAAGTAGAATTCTTCACTTTTCACAGTGGGAGAGGTACAGTAACTGTGGTGACGAAAGACAGCAGTCCAAGTCAATCAGGATCACTGTCCTTTATAGTATAGCAATTAAGCAGCAGTAGGTTCACAAGCACTGCTAAAGAGGTTGATCAGGCCTCTGGAGAAGAAAAGACAATGCATGACAGCCAGAAAGTGGATGAGGGTGAATTTGATTGTGGCTAACAAACTTCTTGACCTCAGTAATATCCAAGGTCAACTTTATGCCCAAATCATTAAAACTCTGAAAGTAATTGAAAACCATTCGGCCCTGTTACTTTGAAATGGGTCTGCCTAATGGGGTAAAATGACCATTCATACTTTTTTCCTCCCCGCTCACAAAGGAGGTGGGTGGACTGTGTAGAAAATTGGTATCCATGACGGCCCTGTCGAGATTCTATAATTAGCCGACACTGTGGAAAGAGGAGGAAATCCCTTATCTTTTGATCGTGAGGATTGTGGTATATCTGAGTCTGCAGAGCAGCTATGTGAGTGTTTGATATGCTCTGTTGATAGCTGCTCATGTGATGCCCTTAGGAATTTCTTGTTCTGGTTGAATAAAAAAAGGTGAATTGTTTGGGCTTTTTTTTTTTTTTCCAAAAAAGACACTATTTCTTGTAACTTTCATTCCCCCTGTCTCATAACCTATCCCAAATTCTCCACCATGCCTAATACATTTCTCATGTTTTTTTGTTCTTTTTTGAGAGAGGGAGGAGAATGGAATCTTTGTTAACATGAGGACTAGGAAGCGGCCGCAGCAGACTCCTCTTCTGTATGTGAGCAGAAAGGAATTGGAAAGTGGTGTGAAGCAGCCGTGTTATGGATCCGAGAGAGGAGAGCAAACACATCATTAAGCTTTTAAGGATGCCTCTCCTTTAAGTGCAGACCATGAGGCTAACGGCAGGTGCTCAAACCCGGTGGATGCATTAATTGATTGCATTGCTTTGTCTTGGGTATCGATCTGCTTGCCCACACACAACAGAGGATTGCATGTATCAGATGTGTGCACAGATTGTTCAAACACTGATATCAACTTGCTTCCATTTCTTTCACTGGCAAGCTAGTGTGGTTGTAGCCTATAGATTTCTTTTACACATCATAATTACAATAGAATGTATCTCTCCCTCATTCCTGGAACACCAAGGATTTAATTAGTGTGGCAAACACATATAAATTATGCTTGGACACTAAACATGACAGCTGTATGTGTGATAATGTTTATCAGTTCTGACTCAGTCCATGGCAAAACATCAGGTTTGTACAGACACGAAAACAAAAGCCGACCACTGTTCTATTGAACGTTTGTTCCATAGTCTGAAGCACTGAGTGTTCCCATACTGTGTATGTATGTGTGTGCCTGCTTTTTATGTCTTTTCTCAAATTGTGTATACTTTTTAAAAGAAGCTTAGAGCACCAGAAAGTCTAAGCATCTTATTAAAATGTATGGCAGTGTTTCTGGCCTATAGCAAGCATGAAACAATATTGGTGACAGAAACACAGTCAGACCTAAGAGACGAGTACACAAAGTGAGAGCCTCAAATCCCTGGCATTCCAAACACTCATAATGTGCCTCTTCAAACGGTGCTAGAGACAGTACGTTTTTCATTAGTCTCAGTTCAGCATGCCGCTCCTTCAAATGTCAGAGACGCGGAGTGCTGAGCGCCGCTTTCCAACTCGACCTCTAACGGAGGAAAAATAAAGAGAAGGGGGTATGGGGGAGAGAGAGGGAGTGTGTGTGTGTGTTTGTAAGTGTGTGCGTGTGTGTGTGTGTGCGTGTGTGTGTGTGTGGGGGGGGGGGGGGGGTAAGTGCGCCATGAAATCCTTCCATGCACAGAAAACAGGTTCAAAAAAGGAAAAGAGGAGGAATACTATGGAGGAAGTTTGGTGAGATCACAGCGGGTAATTATTGGAAATGAGTATTTTTCACTTGGTTAACAATCAACCTCTTTGGGGAGTTGGGGAAGGGGATGCAACCTCTTCCCGAGCATGACTGAAATAAATAGCTTTCTACATTTTGAAAAATTTGAAGTAGATTGGAATCTAGTTGGTGCATCTGAAAAGTATTAGCTTGATGCCGTCGACCATGAAAGACATCCGGATATCAGGGATAGCTCTGCAGTATGGGCTTTGGCACCCTTCTCCTGAAAAAATAAATAAATAAATACCGGTACATGAAAAATAAAAAACAGATCCTGTCCCCTGATGATTGGCAGGAGTTTAAGCAGAGGGCCTTGATGCCTATCCCCAAGAGGCATGGATGTTTGGAGCCACACTTTGAATCCTAACAGGAGTGTTGACCTTCCACTTGTCAAGGTCGTAGACAGATGACTCACGCATTGCACCCTGGGAGGCCTCACTTAAACCCCAAGGGAAAAAAAGAAAGTCAGAGTGAGTGAGTGAGTGGTGAAGGAGGATGGAGAGAGAGGGAGAGGGAAAAAAGAGAGAGAGAGAGAGATGCATCAGGCGTCAATTTCACTATGGCCACTGCTTGGAGTCCATGGGGTCCACTTAAAATACTCACTTAAAAACACAGTCCAGCTGGATTTTGGTGTACAACGGGGAGCCACAGACAGAAAAGTGCTTCCCTCTCCGGAACACCACTTAGCAGCAAAGCACTCTAACTGTTGCCCTCTATTTAACAGGCGACAAGTCAACAGAGTGAGGGTGAAGTGACCTGCTCAAAGAAGCAAGGCCCCAGACGTCACCTCAAGAAAATGTTTGTGCAGAGAGCTGCTCTTTTTTGTGTAATGTCACATAGATTGTGTGACAGGGGAGGAGGGAGAAGAATGAATCATTTTCAAAAAGTGTCTGCCACAGTGAAAAGTGTCACTAAAAGAAAAAGATACCATCATCATCATCATCCAAAAACAGCAGAAGAGACGAAGAGGGGTACTTTTCCAGTGACCTTTTAGCACAGTGTTGAAACTCAGCTTGGTTGCCCATCGCCGAATGGTACACAGTGTCTATCATCAACTCCCTCTTGTAGGAGACGGTGACCAGCCGACCACCAACATCCAGAGTTAGACGTTTTCGTTAACATTTTATTTGTGCTAACGTTTGTGGTCCTGCTATTCACCCATTCTCCCTGGTAAACTTTCTTGCTCTAGAACACTAATGTACATTCATGTTCTTTGAACTGAGTGGTTTACTGGTCTTCCTCTGCCAGTGTCATATTGTGGCTCCTCGTAAATAATGACTTGTTAGTAACACATGTTTATTACACTGTATGGGTGATCTTTGGTCTTGTTTGGTTTGTTGGTCTTTCTGTCCTCCTGTTTGATGTTCACACCCCATGTCCTTTGTGTGTCTTCAGTGTGTGTGTGTGTGTGTGTGTGTGTGTGTGTACGGCTGTCTTGTGAGTTATGGCAGCGGGGGTGGGACACGGTAGGAGAAGGTAATTAGTGTTTGAACAATGGCCCCCACCAGCGTCACACAAAGTAAATAACAGTCAGGAATGGGTGAGAGAAAGGCACAGGGTCTGTGGTGACAAATGGCCCTTGTCTCCTTCTAGAACAATCCAACCGCCCACAACCAGGATCATGTTCTTCCTTTCTCCTCTCCTCTCTCTATCTTTCTTTTGTTTATCTCCCTCTGTTTTCCATACCTCTCTTTACCACCACGTCTTTCACTACAGATCAGATCATTTTACAATCTTAGTCCTCATGATGTACGCTCCCCCTCCACTACACCCCCCACCCCCCCCCCCCCACACACACACACACACACACAAACACACACACACATAACGCCTCTGAGTGTTAGTGTTTGTGTGTGTGTGTGTGTGTGAATGTTTATATGTACAGTATGTTTCTATATGTGTGAATCTGTGTGTGTTTATGTATAGGTGTATACAAATCTTCATAATTCTATGTGTGTGTGTATGTGTGTGTGTGTCTGTGCATTTGTGTGTTTGTGTCTTGGTCTCCAAGGAGAGTGATTCTGAATCTAATTACGAGGTTGTTTTGTAATTAATTTGCGGTAAACACCTCGCTCAATTAGGCAGGAAGCCTACCGCCTCCTTATATGCACAGAGAGGAAAGCGCCTGCTATTTCCAGCTTGTGCACCATTTTCTTTTCTTTGCTTCACACACACACTCACACACACACACACACTCTCTCTCTCTCTCTCTCTCTCTCTCTCTCTCTCCCATCACTCTTTCCCTCTTGTCCTCCTGCACCACCTCTCATTCCCATCTCAGTCTGTCTCTTTCTTATTCTTTCTCTCATGCACTCACTCACTCTCTCTCTCTTTCTCTCTCTGTCTCTCTTTCTGTAACCCACTCCCTGTGGTGTTGTGAATAGCTTACCCCATGTAATCACAGGGAAAGTACACCTTTGGGACTGCCTCATTAATAATCTCAGTGATGCCATTAAAGCAAACACGGTTTCTAAACAACAGCCTTGAAAGATCAGGTATCACTTATCTGTCCAGGTACTCAGCTGTAGTCCATAAGGAGACTGTGCCTCGACATGAACAGTAACACAGAACAAGTAAGCTTAGTGTGAAGTATTCATCAATCAAAATCTGTAATCAATCATGTTAATCATAGTGTGGCATTATCAATCAATGAATCTGATTAGTGATTGTAGTGTGTAGTCTGTCCTGTCCTAATGAACATGAGATGATGGACATTTTAATCAATATCAGAAACTCAAATATAACCCACCATCCATTCGGAAGTGCACGCCATGACAGTCTCCATCAAACAACCAATTAGGCTCTCCACCTCACTGTTGGCCCGGGGATCAATACTAGGAAAGACATCCAAAAAACAAGCCCACACACACACACACACACACACACACAAACACACCAAAAAAGAGGCTGTGTGTGATTGTGTGATCATCACAGCCTTGTTTTTGTTTATGCCTCTATTTTTGCCGTTCGATGTTTAATATGTTTTGCTATCCCACTTTATGGTGTCCCTCGGTAGGCCAGGAAGACGCCCCAGAGGGATAAATTATGGCAGAGGCAAATGAGGAACTTTTCATTACAGAGAAAAAGACAGAGAGAAAGAGAGAAAAAAAGAGAGTCTGTCTGTCAGCAGCAAGCTTTGGCTTCTACATCTTCTCCCTGACAATCACCAGTTAGGACGAGCATGGACTGTTAAGCCGAAAACAGAGATGAGATGATCATCTGCCAGCTCTGACACCCTTGTGGAGAGTTCTCTGTGTGTATGTGAATGAGCCTTGTGGTGGAGCTGTGCATTATGTGGTGTGTGTGTGTGGGGGGGGGGATTGTGTCCTCCACTATTTGGCATCAAACAAAATATCCTGAAGGACCTCCTCACCAGGCAACCCGCAAAAAAAAATATATACAGACAGGCAGGCAACCGAAGCTTAGTGAAATATTAATTTAAAACAACTCTCACACAGCGCTGTGTGTCTTCAGTGAATTTCAGGATGTGGAGTTTTTTTTCAACTGTCTCACTAACAAAGTTCTAAACACTTGCAGGCTTTGAGGAAGAGAAGGCAGATCAAATTTTAAAGTCAAATAGAATAATTCTGCTCAGATGTCGTGATTCATAGTGCATCTTTCACCCTTGTTCATGGCCAGCTTTGTGTATGCTTAAATCAAAGAACAGGGGTTGAGAAAGTCTTCTAAAAAAACAAAAAAAAAACTTTAATGGCCTTATCTCAACAATCATTATCGCTTTCCCCATTGTTTATGTTTCTGCACGTTTTTCTGGAGGGCTGGTTTGGCTTTTGTTTACTAATTAAAATTGGTCAAAAAGAGGGGAAGATGGGAAAAGAGAGGAGAGGGAGGGGAGAGAAGGAAGGAAGAGAGAGAAAGAAGAGAGGGCTGGCGTGGAGACTGTGCCCAGGGCATCTAGTGTTGAGGATCTCAACGAGCAAATGGCACCGTCCCCGACAGGCTTTGTTTACGGCCTGCGTTCACTGTCATCCGCAATCAGAGTCATTTGTTTACAGTTTTATCATCAGTCGCATTAAAAAAACAAACACAGTGAATCCGCTGTGAAATATGTCATGAATTCATGAGGCAAAGGAGCCCTGCACCCCCCAGCTACTCACGGTCTCTTACATTGACACATGGCTAACTGCTAATTTAATCATTTACTTGGATTAATCATTACACACACTACATATTATATGCTAATCAGTTTATTATATGATGAGTGTGTACACATAGTTTTTTGTTTGTGTATGTGTGTGTGTTTTGTGTGTGTGTGTGTGTGTGTGTGTGTGTGTGTGTGTGTGTGTGTGTGTGTGTGTGCATGTGTGTGTGTGTGTGTGTGTGTGTATGTGTGCCAATACCTCTGTGTATGTGTGTGTCTGATATTTCAAAAGCAGTAAACCCACTATTTCATTCCCATTCATATTTAGGACAAATCCCCCAATGTATACTGTAATATATGTCGGCCCTGTAAAACTAACCTATGTGCACTGTGTTTAGTGTAGTGTGTGTGAGTGTGTGTGCGCGTGTGTGTTTGTGTGTGTGTGTGTGTGTGTGTGTGTGTGTGTGTGTGTGTTGGGATGGTGGTGGCTACGAGGAACTGCTAAATGATCATCCAGACAGTAGCCTTTGTCTGGAACAGATCCAGCCCTGATCTGATGTGCCTCCTATTGAGCCCCATTGGATCAAGGCTAGCACTAGCCTGCGTCTGTCTGCCTCTCAGATCAACTCTGAACAAGGTCTGCAACGTATAGCAATAGGCGCAATAGAGTCCAAGCGAGAGCAAAAATCAATACTTCTCAGTCATCTCAAGGCTAGCCTATTACCTTTTGAGGAGAATCAAAAATCCACACACAGCTCTGAGCCATCGCCTAATGGATAGGGATGTACACTATATAGCCTTCCCTGTCTTGGGCTCATTATAGTATCGCCTGACCACTTTAAATCGGAATTTGGGGAGAGCCATAAAGACAGTGGTAGCGTCAGCGTTTTGTTTCATAAATGGGCTGAGTGCCCACAGAGACACAGGTCTGTCCAACCTCAGGTGATTTACAAAACCCACTCCCTGTGTCTCTCCCACCACTCATCTCTGGTCCTCTCTTCACGGTCCTGCCTTATAAAGGCTGTGAAAAGCCCTAAAACTAAACAAAAAGGCAATAATGTAATCTAATTGGCAGTAACAAATTTGCGACTACTGTAGATACCTACAAATAAAATGTAACATTTTTATTTATCTACTCAAAGTGATGCAAATGCTTTTATCTAAACCTTTAAAGTTTACTTTCCACAAGAGATATGCTGACTGGTCCATATGGGTGCAACTTGGGTTATAAGCCATGGGGCACATCGGACCTGTATCCGGAGGGTTGCCGGTTCGAACCCCGACCAGTAGGCACGGCTGAAGTGCCCTTGAGCAAGGCACCTAACCCCTCACTGCTCCCCGAGCGCCGCTGTTGATGCAGGCAGCTCACTGCGCCAGGATTAGTGTGTGCTTCACCTCACTGTGTGTACACTGTGTGCTGTGTGTGTTTCACTAATTCACAGATTGGGATAAATGCAGAGACCAAATTTCCCTCATGGGATCAAAAGAGTATATATACTTATACTACTTATACTTACTACATAACTGACCTCATTACTTTAGTGTTGTAACTACCTCTCTCTACCAGTTGTATTATCTACCGACAACAGTAGCAAATATGGCTCATTACATGTGTTGCAGCCTCTATAAAATTCCAAGTAGATAGCTCCTTTTCTTGATATGATTATACATAGGTTATGAATCATTTATTAATAGTTAATTATAATAGTTTATTACACAAATACATATTAACTCACTATTAACCTGGTGAAGCAGAGGCAGAGGTGTGATAGAAGCAGAAATGAGATCCAGCTCCTCACCCAAAGCGTCAGTTCCCAGTCATTCTTATTAGAGGTGCACAAGAGAAGTGTGCATTATCTTCCCTAGCCAGGCGTACCATAAAAATGACTGTAAAACATGGTAATTGGGTTGGAAAATAAATAGGATTGCCGTTTTGTTTCCATTCTACTCCCATTCTTTGTGTGAGCGTGTGTGTGTGTGTGTGGGGGGGGGGGGGGGGTGACTGCATGGCTTTTGATTGTGTATACTGGACATTAATCACATTATGTGTGGATTGATGATATGGCTATAATGTCAACCCCAAAGGCCTATTTGTGACATACACTATAAGCACTGCAAATACGGCAGTGTTGATGAGGAAATTTTACAGTATTGAAAATGGAATCTCACAAAAAATAATATTAAAGAATATTTATGTTCCTTGACACCTCCAAAGAGACAAATATGATTGAGCGATACTTACAAAAACACTAAACAACACTCAAACTTGCTGCTATATCAAACCATTAGCTTGAGCTAACTTGATGCCTCAAAGCTAAACTGCTGCCTAAGATATTTAAATCTCTTCTATAAGTATTACCACCCTACCCTCAAAATGGCAACAAATGGAGGGGAATGGGTATCAGAGGACCAAAAACTAGCTAACTGATAAGAAAGCATAAAAAGAGGAGAAGGAATGAATTAGTTCTAATTCATTCCCTCTCCTATTTTTACGTCTGAGTGCCTGGGACCAGGGAGCATCATTGGATTTTTCCCTACCCCAAGAGCACCTATTACGGACTATATAACTCTACCTGAGTGCCGGGTTGAACCTCTTGCAGTTCACGATGAAGAAAACAGTTGGATAATTGTGTGGTCTTGAATTCGGTTGGAGGCACTGGATTACACCCAAGTTGTTTTTGAAAATGATTTGGGAGAATGGGGCTTTGCAACACTTTCAATACAGCTCTGACAATGAACAGTCTTGACGATTAAATAGTTTTATTTCATAATGAAAGTCTTTGTCAATGTTCTTAACATTTTTGGCAAACAGTATACTGCAATTGATTTTTTTTATTATTTATTTGATTTTCAATGCACAAGGCTCTTTCATCAGGCTCTTTTCCACATTAATCAGATTTAAAATGCACTTTTGTTCACTTGTTTGCATTTGTCCTCGTTTGCATTTCTACTATTTATCTCACTTTTCTTGTACTCTTAGTAATATTTGGCAGCATGAAATGGACTGGGATTTGAATTACGTCAACTTTAAGTGAACTCCGGAAGTTAGTTGAAAAAAAGAGACACATTTCCCTACAGGGTTTTTGTACATAAGTAACCACTTATCCCATACAGATGATAATAGGCACGGCATGAGAGGATGAGAAAAATGTAAAACAGAGAAGACAAAGACTGAAAAGAGAAGATGGAATAAAAGGATAACAGCAGTAACCACAATAAAGCAACACTGACTTCAGATCATCAGATAATGACAACAATCTCACCCCCTTCCCCTGAATACAGTTCATCAGTTGTGTGCATGTGCTCTTTGTTGAAATGTATACAGTGCCTTTCTTTACAACAGCCCCATCCACTCCTTCCTTGTTCCTCTGCACAGATATACTTATCTACCTGACAGGAAATGATGTCACTCTCCTGCTATTGTCCAGAGGACCTCCCATTCTCCTCACACTCCCACCAATCACTGACTATTTAAAGAGGCTAAGTCATGTTATGTATACATTTATAAATGTCCTTGACATGATTGTTTAAGCAATAAAGAAGAGTTCTCTTGGGGTCCCCCTACAGTTGAGAAGCACAATAATAAACTAACTAAATATGTGTCTTTTGCTACAAAATATGAACACAACTCTGATACAATATAGAGGGAATGCACCGACAGCAGTCAGACAGAGGTCTCCGAATTCCTGTAGCATAGCAGCTTTTCCATTTCGATTTCAGAGGGGGGTCCAGTGTTCCTACCCGAACACAGAAAGTTGCTAGGCCCGTAGAGGGCTACTCAGACAATGGCAGAAGTGCCGTTCATCATGTTATGAGGTTGTATGCCATCAAAATGATTTTGGAAACGTTATGTTACGGTAAAGAAACTCTTAAGGGTGCCTTTAACCATCTGAATTTTACAAATTAGTATAGTTCAAATGTACAAATAGCCTAATAGTTGAAAGCACCTGGGGCCTGTGTCCACCAATCGCGTTTTTTGCACTGACAGCACCTTCAACCACATTTTCAGAGTGTTTCAGTCAAGTGTTTTTTGTTGCTAGGTTACAAAGTTTTGATTGGTTGTCGAGAGAGAAGTGACAAACATTGAATACACAGTAACGCCCCTGAATGCAATGTCTGTTTTGTGAATACCTGTGGTAAAACTCAGGTGAAGACTGATTTCAGAGAAGCAGAAGTGATATGCGGTAAATATTATACCATCCCATCATGACTCTGATCACACACCCCCAGTGGTGTTAAAGGGGTGGTTCAGGATTTTGGACCTAAGACCTCATTTCCAAGTAAGCTAGTGTGATATTTATCAGTGGAGACCGTTTTCAACATGTTTCATCCAGTCCTTCTAATTGCAGAGTTTGCAGGTGCTAGGCTAGCGCAAGTCAACGGTATGTGCTAGCCTGCCACTAAAGACAGTCTTACCCACTCTAAACTACACCTGAGGCAAATTCCAGACAATCGATGTAAATGTCTGTGTTGATAGAATAGTGTAAGAAATACAACTACCCTTGCATCGCGTTGCAATAGTTATACTTTGGTCCCTGAAGTTGTTAGTAGTCATTTTGCAACTCAGCGGCGGACTGCTATTACCAAGGCTACTACTAGGTATCCCCATTGGAGTGCGCTTTATTGTTTACTTTTCAGCGCAGTACTACTAACCGGAGAAGTATAATTCCGCCGCTGCTAAGAAACTAGTCCCTCAAAATGTAATGCGATCGTTGAAATGCAAGGATAGAATAACGTTAGAAATAACACTATCAATACAGACATTTACATCGATAGTCTGGCGTTATAATTTATTTGCCTCGGGTGTACTTTGGAGTGGGTAAGACTGTTTTTAGTGGCAGGCTAGCACATACCGTTGACTTGCGCTAGCCTAGCACCTGCGAACTCTGCAATTAGAAGGACTGAATGAAACGTGTTGAAAACGGTCTCCACTGATAAATATCACACTTGCTTGCTTGGAAATGAGGTCCTATGTCCAAAATCCTGAACCACCCCTTTAAGTGGTTTAGTATGGCAAGGCTAAGCTACTGTTCATATTCCCATTGAGTATACTGCAGACATGTGGACTCGAGTCACATGACTTGGACTCAAGTCAGACTCGAGTCATGATTTTAATGACTTCAGACTTGACTTGACTTGATAAAATTCTGCATGACTTGCGACTCGACTTGGACTGAAATACTATTCACTCGAGACTTGACTCGGACTTTGCCTCTTTGACTTGTGATGACTTGACACGTGTCTCGAATCAAAAACTAAATTTCCTGATCGTGGACCAGTCACCCCAGAGACGCTTTCCCTCTGCGAAAAAATAATAAAAATAATAAATAATAAAAATAGCAGAGACAAGTGGCCAGAGCACAGTTCAGTGCTGCCGCTACCACCACACGTGTTACACACTGTGTGTAGGGCACCAAGAGACTGAGGAAGGACCAACATTTAGCCAATAAATAGTAGCTTTACTGCAAACTGATTTGCACTCTTGTTAGAGAACGTTTAATGTTAAAATGCACCAACAGCATGTTACATAAAGATGAACATAAAGATGATACTTTTCGAGACCTCTCCATGAAGATCCAACTTGAACTTATGCTAGCCTACTGCATTTAATTGAGAACGCATCTAAGCATGCACGAGAGGGAGAGAAAACGAGTAGGTTCCAGCTGGCTTGTCATTGTTGATGATAACTGATATTTTCTTTTAAAAATATAAAAAAATGTATAAAAGGAAATCGTGAAGGCAACAAACGAGATTAGAGGAGATTGCAAATTTATCCGGTTCTCACTAGCCTACTGTTATAAACTATGAGATCCAGGTCACTATGACATACTAGCTGCACTCACTGTGATTTGGAAAGTGGACAAGAATATGAAGAGTTGTCTTTGCCTTTGTGTAATGGAGCTGGTGAGTCTTGAAGTATTCTATAATTTATTTACATGAAGCACATGATATGCAGATTGAAACGCATTCCACTCAGCTACTGTAGCTAGGTGGCTACTGGCTACCAGGCTCATAGGCTAATTCACTTTTAATTGCAAACAGAAAATGTCAAGCAAGTGTAGCGGGTAGGACGTAGGCAGTGGGATTTGGGCCTTGATTGGATGCCTTGATTTGAATCAGGTGGTGGCCGCTTGGCGCTACACCTTTAAATCCAGTAAACTGCCGGTGCCTCATTAGTGTCTCGCCACCCAGACTCTTGGTTCCAACTGGTTCCTTGGACTCTTGGTTGGTCATAATCTTGGCCTCGTGTTTATGCGGTTAGTGCCCTGGTTGCGTCCAGCTCCTTGTCTCCACAAGCCCTCGCCGGCTACAAATTGTGTCTGCGTGTTTCAATGAAAATTCACCTGTTTAGAGTGTGATCGCTAACTTGCTGAGTGCTGTTTGTTGTGCTGAGAGTTTTGGCCTGGGTATGCATGTATACCAGACATGTCATGTTTGACTGTTGTATGTTGTATTCTAGGCCATTGGGTTAGTGCAATATTCGGGAGGGGTAACAATCTTGTTGTGTGGTCACTGGATTGCTGTGTATAGTAAATTAATTGCTGTGTGTGTGACCTGTGACGTGCCCTATATTCTGTGTTTGCTGATTGAAACTTGCTGAAATCTTTGAGTGTTACTTATCCAAACACCTTAATTTTGCACATTGTTGTCCCTGTGAGGTTTGCTGCCCAGAGGCCTAGTGTCTGTTCTAATGTGTGCATCTACGTGGATAATAAAATAAACTGTTTTTTTACTTTTATAATACTCCAGTCCCTCTCCATGTATTTCCCTTTATTGGGATAGCCTGCTTGTACACATCTAAAACTCAGATTGTTGGTTACAAACTGTAACTGGTTTAAAGACCCCCCTAGGGGTCACACAAGCGTCATGTCATATGCTTCTCTTTCCAAAGGAATGAAAGCTGTTTGTGCCAACTAAATATCATGCTTATCATTGTTAATATTGTGCTATACATGTGGCACAAACAATGTTTGAGTTTGTGGACTAGCCATAGGCTGAATGGAGCTGGTAAAAAAAGATCATTATGAGAACGTGTGGTGTGGACAGTGGCACAATGGGCTTAAAGTGACAGTGCTCATCCTTACAGTGGGCTCCGCAATTTGGAAAAACAATATATATATTAGCAGCTGTGCTGAGTGTCATGTAGCTACGTTTTGTACAGATTACTCAGGTACAGAGGCGGACAGAGTACACAGCTTCATTACTTGAGTAAAAGTACAGATACCCTTTGCTAAATTTGACTCAAGTACAAGTAAAAGTACAACAGTCAGATGTCTACTTAAGTAAAAGTACTAAAGTACTTGTTTTTAAAAGTACTTGAGTATCAAGAGTACAAGAGTAGCCTACATTTTCTAAATATTGCATTACTGCCACAGTGCTTACATTTACAGAAATGTCCTACATGGAGTTATGAAAAATGTTAATGTTAATACCTTGGAGAATGTAAAAGGAATTGAAAGTAAAATCAAGTCATTTTCATCTTTTTACCATGTTGCCAGGGATGGGCAGCATTTCTAATACATGTATTTAAAATATGTATTTAAAATACAAAATACTATTTTTTAATTGAAACACTTTAAGCGAAAACTATCATTAACTTGTTCAGAAAATTGAAATAGTCTGGCGAGGTGGAGCCACAGGTTGGCACATTCCCGGGATGGACCTGTTGCGTCTTCATCCATTGTTTCGTCCATGGTTTCATCTCTTATCTAAATCTGACCATAGAGTTGACTT
Source organism: Alosa pseudoharengus (assembly GCF_046254945.1). Classification (NCBI taxonomy): domain Eukaryota; kingdom Metazoa; phylum Chordata; class Actinopteri; order Clupeiformes; family Clupeidae; genus Alosa; species Alosa pseudoharengus. Next base: position 11,571,415 of record NW_027468680.1, read on the forward strand.
TGGCGGAAAGCTGAAGGTGATTGCTGATAGGCTGTCCCAATCAGTGGCGCTTGCACAATCCAATCACGTTTGAGAGGGAAACAACAAATTGAAGGTTTCCGAGGTTTTTCATTTTTCCTTTTTTTAGAAGAAGTAACGGGTACTCACGGTTATCGGTAGAAATGTAGTGGAGTAAAAAGTACAATATTTGCCCCTCAAATGTACTTGAGTAAAGTCATGAGTACCCCCCAAAACTGATACTCGAGTAAAGTTCAGATCCCTCAAAATTGTACTCAAGTACTGTACTCAAGTAAATGTACTCCATTACTGTCCGGCTCTGCTCAGGTATGCACATGTGTATATTACACAGGTATGCACATGTCATAAAAGATTGCAAGACAGAAACATTGAACATGTTTTGATCTGTATTTATAAAAAAAAATACTGTGGATTAGATGTAAGTGCTAAAATTATGATCGATAGTCTAATAATGGCATTATTAAGTGAAGAGTACCTGATGACTTGTTTAGGACTTGAAAAAGATTGGGACTTAGACTTGGACTCGACTTGGCTTTGATGTGACTTTGACTTGGACTCGACTTGCCCTTCTCTGTATTTACTTGGGACTTGACTTGGACTTGACTGCAAAGACTTGGGACTTACTTCTGACTTGCCAAACAGTGACTTGGTCCCACCTCTGGTATACTGTATATTCAAACTGCAGAGCCTCACACCCAGATCACAAATGATTACTCTCTTGTTTTTGTTATTGTGTGTATCCTTGCACTGATAGTCAGACAGTTTTAGAACTACACTGAATGCTGAAATGATGCAAAGCACCTTTTGGCTTGTATGTGGTGTTGACAGATTATGGATTTGCGGCATTTCTATGTCAGGCTCTTTTTAGTGGTGGCTAGCAGCACATTCAGCTGCTTAGCCTCAGAGGGAAAGAGATTCCAATAGTTTATTAAATTAGCCCTTGAGTGCTGACTAAATGCACTACCCCAAATAACGTGTTCAGGATTTTCAGACCCTTTCTGATGCAAAACATGACTGTTGGCTTCACTCTCGTAAATACAGTTCTTATTCATCACCAACTCTAAATCAATTTCTTCTATGAATCGCATCTTATCTTGAATTGCAAAGGCATGTGGCTTTCACTTTACCCTTAAATCATGTGTTTAGCATCACATATGGAAATAAACCAAAAACTGGTCCTTAGATACTGTAACCACATTATAACATCACAAAAAATATTCATAACAAGAATTATATTAATTTGAATTATATTCATAATCATTCATTCATTCATATTTGATGTTGATGGTGATGGTGATGATGATTATGGTGATGATGATGATACTCATGATGCTAAAGAAAACAGAGATGATGACACAACGGGGGTGATGTGGATAGTTGGTGGTGGGGTGTCCCATGAGTAGGCCCCTGCTGCCCGCAGGTGTTTCTGGAGCTTCTAAAACGGGAGGTGCTCAGGGTGACCTCCTTATCATGACTAGTCCGCTGAGTATAGGCCTCCAGCTGGGGCTGCTCTTCTGAGAGAGGAGAGGGGAGAACACTCACACACGGTCACACTCTCACTAATACACACACACACACACACACACACACACACATCGTCATTCACCCTAAGCACATACACAGGCACACACTACACATACTGTATATATATTAGCACTTACACAACACACACAATCTCTCCTGCTCTCTCTCTTTCTCTCTCACATACACACACACACACACACACACACACACACACACACACATCGTCATTCACCCTAAGCATATACACAGGCACACACTGCACATATATATTAGCACTTACACAACACACATAATCTCTCCTGCTCTCTCTCTTTCTCTCTCTCTTTCTCTCTCACATACACACACACACACACACACACACACACACACACATCGTCATTCACCCCAGGCATACACACAGGCACACACTACACATATATATTAGCACTTACACAACACACACAATCTGTCCTGCTCTCTCTCTTTCTTTCTCTCTTTCTCTCTCACATACACACACACACACACACACACACATCGTCATTCACCCCAGGCATACACACAGGCACACACTACAAATATATATTAGCACTTACACAACACACACAATCTGTCCTGCTCTCTCTCTTTCTTTCTCTCTTTCTCTCTCACATACACACACACACACACACACACACACACACACACACACACATCGTCATTCAACCCAGGCATACACACAGGCACACACTACACATATATATTAGCACTTACACAACACACACAATCTGTCCTGCTCTCTCTCTTTCTTTCTCTCTTTCTCTCTCACATACACACACACACACACACACAAACATTGAGTGCACATTGATGTGTTATTTACAGCTCTCAAATAGAAGGTACACACAAGCACCAGGAGAAGATAAAAAAAAAACAAAAAAAACAAAGGTGAGAGAGTTTCTTTCAGGTCAGGCATGCGGCATCAAGGGAGGACATCTCAAGACACACAACAAGGGTGAAAGAGCAGCACCACCTCGCCAGTGCCCCAGGCAATATGTCTCCACCAAGCCCTCCAGCCCATCCATCAAGTTCACCCCTTCAGTCCATCCCTGTCCATCTCTCCCAGAGTAGGCCCGACGTTTCTTGGTGTTTTAAGCCCCCAGCGTTGTCTTCAATGCAGACCTGCCTGGAAGGCGCTAGGGATAGGCATGGGTTAATAGGGTTAGGGTTAATTACGTGCCTTTAAGTCGACAGTGGTAGCGCTGCCTAGAAGACGACGTTGGGGTCTTAAAACACCATCAAGCAGGCCCAACCTGACTACACACACACACTGATACGTGCCAGTCTAGAGGTTAGACACACAACAAAAGAGTTGAGGTTGAAAACCTTCTAAAACGCCGACAAACGAAAAATCAGTCTCTACCAGCCTCTCACTCTAGCAACGACGGCAAAAACTCCGGCAACGACGGCAAAAACGGCTTACTGTATCTGAGGAGTTCAGATGCAAAACCCTCTAAATCTGTCTGACCACTTTTCTTTTAAATGAGCATTTTTTATCAGGCTCCTATAGGTTTTTGCCTACAAATCGATATTTCAGATCAGGAAGAGAGTGGTATTTAAAGGTTTTTTGAAGTTAAATTATTTGATTAACGACGTATGCTATGTGTGGAGAGCATTCACTCACCATCGTTATCTAATTTTTAACGGAGGTGGTGTTTATTGAGTGTTGCATCTGAACTCTTCATCTGCTCCACGTCTGTCAGTGTAGATGAGTCATTTTTATGATGAAACCACCACCCACCACCTGTTCTGGTCCTTGTCCATTTGTCCATGAGATCGGCTCTGCCCCTTCCTCCTAATTCCAGAAGGATTTTGAAGGTCATGATGTTCCAAGACTGGAACAGCGGACCAAAGCATATGCCAAAAACGAACCATCTGTACTGAACTGTTGTCCTTCAACTTGCACAAGCCCACTGAGGATATATATTTCCAAAATGTCATTCCTGCATGCTGAGTCTGTCTCTTAAAACATCTTTTAAGATCTAATTCTTAGTTCTATTAGGATATGACAGCCAAATGAAGTCCTAGATCACTGTTCAGAGGTGAATGGGGACAACCCTACTCCAAAGCAAAGCACACAGAGGACATGAATGGGTTTCTCATGAGGCCAGGTGTTATTTGAGCACTGCAGGAGGACAGCACTTTGTGTGGAGACAGCTCATCTAAAATTTTTGTTTCGGAGTGGAGTGAACCTGACACAGGAAACACTACGTAGTTTTTGAAATTGAACCTTGAAATGATGGCTTTAAAGTCATTTTGATGGTGCACTTATTTCTAACAGGCAGAATAGCTGTCATTGCCACTGAGCACCCGGATCGACTGGTATTGAACTATGTAATTTAAGTGTACTCTGCAGACTGTGGTGCACCGAGTGTGTTGAAAATTGATGCAATGGATAAGTACCAATTCTTAAATTGTGTTGGTTTAAATCATGCTCTCAACATGACGAAAGCATCACTCACCTTTGCTGATCCCTGAAATACGCTACCACTTTGAGCTTCATTAAGTTTAAGCTTCATTAAGTTCACACTGACATTTACACTATATTTGCCCATCATTGTCTACCGACACACATAGTGCATAATGTAATTAAACTCAAATATATTCTCTTCAGTTTGATCAAAGGTATTCAGAGAGTCTGTTAAAGGTTTTCAGTATGATATGCATTGATCCAACTTTTGACAGTTTCTCCAAATCTTCACTGCTAACAATACTCCCAGGGATATAGGACATGACAGCTCAGTTTCCTGCAGGTAGTGCGTGTAAAAATACTCCTGGCTTATGCCACATGATCAGAGCCATACATCTGTTCAAGGGCTGTGACCTCACACCTTAGCTGTGAAAAACTCCTCTTCTGGCTGTAGTCCCCCAGTGAGATGGCGCCAACACCTCACAGAGTCCGCGTGTTTCACATGTCACATCTGACAACTTTGTCAATACCCATAATTCAGTGAAGCACATGACCATGCACGCACACACACACGCACACGCACACACACACACACACACATGCGCACACACACACACACACACACACACACACACATGCACACACACACGCACACACACACACACACACACACACACACACACACACACACACACCTTAAGTTATAGTGCACCAGCACACCCAAAAGACATACAGTTAATAACAGTGCATACTTTTATCACTTGATGGAAAGAAGTGGAAAAACACACACACGCACACACACACACACACACACACACACACACACACACGCACACGCACACTCTCTCTCTCTCTCTCTGCCTGAAGACTCACACTGCCTTTCAGCACCCTTGATTCACACTGTCATGGCAAGAAGTGGAACTAACCAGGCGAGAGAGCACTTATCCTTGGTGTGTGTCCCCACACGCTTGCTTTTACAATCACTCTAATAATATGTATGTTTATATCTGTGTGTGTGTTTGTCTGTACGTGGGGTGGTGTGGGAGGGTGGTGATAAGAGATGTGTGTGAGGGAGGGTGGTAAAAGAGAAAGAGGATGGGGGGGTGTAGAGTGGGTATGAGAGAGGAGAAGTGAAAGAGTGAGAGAGGAGAAAATGATGGAGATAAATTGTTAATACAATCAGCGATGTAGCGATAGCCTCCCATTGGAAACACTTATGGACGATGCAGAGTGAAGCCGCTAATATCCGACCCACGCCTTTATCACATTACCGCTTCCTGTACTGTACTCACCGGCAGTCGCGACTTGCTGAGGAGCAGAGCGGCGGCATCATTCAGGCTGTGGAATATCTGGGGGAAAATCAACTCCGGCTTCCCTTCCTTCCCCTCCCACCATCCCTGTTTACATACGACTCCGAGATAAGAGTGGAGAAACAGAGGTGTGTGTATGCGTACTGTGCCTCCATCTGTGACAAACACAGATGAGGGGGAATGATTAATGTGGTAAGCAGACTGATGCGTGATCAGTGCTTATAACAGGAAAACTCATTATCCTACAGTCCAATGGCTCAGGCTTTCAGCAACTCACCTGCACTGCTAATAAAGCCAATTCTGGATTGTTAGTGGATTATGTAACTCAGTGGATAAGTGTTTGGGTCATAAAGCAAATGTAATTCCTCTTAGAAAAGCCGCACCACCCTCTACCACTTGCTCCATGCTAGTGATGACTGATGACATACCCATTTCTAATGTCCTTGATGCTGAATGGTATGCTTTTTAAATGCTGTAAATGCCGTAGCATGTTCTTATAGCACAGTAGACTAAAGTATTTCAACCTCAGGCAAAATACACTAAAGCACGGGGGCCTAATTTATATCACGGGCAAAGTGCAGTTACTCAATGAGTTAAGTGTCTCACGCATAAACTACAGCTATTGTGTAGCATGAGGGAGCATTGAGCAGACCCACCAATGCTCGTCTCACGACTCTCTCACGTTTTTTTTGTTACTTCCTCTCGACAGAATCTAACTTGTGGCCCAAATTCTCCCAGCCTTTGCAGAGTTGCTTTTTGGTTTCAGTCAGGTAAGCTGTGCCCATCTGTGATCCAGGTGTGCCACTGTCTCCTGAAAAGTATGATCATGTTTTGCTTTTTTGTGCCTCAAATATCCGTGTTATACTTGGAGATATCCCTACTGCAACAAACTAAAATGAAGAGGGAAAAAACAGGATTAGGAGTTGGAAGAGCAACAGTGACCCCTAGAGTACCAGATTGGTAGTGCAGTCTTGTTGCCAGAATGGTGTGGTTCCGTGATTTATGCACTAGCCACTGAAAGATATATAAAGGCAAAGAGGGAGAGCTGTCTGGTCAATATGTTTTTTTGAGTCCAGAGATTTGTTCCATGTGAATGTCTGTTTTTATGGTATCTGTGCTGTCCGAGGCTGACCTGCCTCAGCGATATGGTCCACTGGGCATGAAATTGACCAAGTAATCATGGCTCAGCACATTGCATTGTTGTCAGCAACACCATGTGCAGTAGCCAAGGGCTGGACATACACTGCAAATAATACAACTACTCATGGAATAACGATTAGAAAGTGATGTGTACAATTACACTATTTCCATGTAAAACTATCTGAGAGGATAGTTGCATGGCAATTCCATGTGACAGTACTTGCAACCTTGACAGTGACAGTGTTATTATGGAGCCTGAACCTAAACTCACTGTGTAGTTTCTTGAATTCTTGTTTATCTACCTTATGATGAGCTTAAATTTATCTGTAAAGAGGTGGGTCAGTGCAAGTCTGTGAATTAAACAAAAGAATACATTGATAAATACGGCAGTACAGTTTGTTGTCATGGATCTCTTGCCCTCTGACCCCATTCAGACACCTAGTAAACGCGTGAATTGATCTGAAATTTCCCGAGATGGGCAATTATGGATCCCTAGCTGGCGGCAGTGGAGAGAGGGGGTCAAGAATCCAACCACATATTGACCATGTCAGCAATCCTCCGCAAATAAGCGGCAAAGGTCCTCAGGGAGATCAAAGTAAAAAACAATGGAGGGTCATTTGAAGTGATTATAGTTTAATGAGAGGCGACTCTGAAATTGCTTAATTCGACGTAGCTGCTGTACCCTCCGGTCAGCCAAGAAAGAAGTAGAGTACGACTTGACCACTCAAGCTAGATCTGAATATGATGTTCTCCCCTTGCAGAATCAATAATAATTAAAGGCTTTGATTGCACTTATTTCCAGGAAAGTTCAGCAAATGTAAAAAATTGCCTGCATTACCAACCATGTGGAGTGGATACTTACCATAAACCTGGTAACCTCACAGAGGACTGAAATTTCATAAGACCATGATGCAATTTATGCATCAAGTGTGCACCTCTGCGCATATTAATTTGGCAGGAAAGATGCTCAGTTAAACTGTGGCCCAAATCACAGGCCAGGTATAGTAGGCTATATGCGCTCCAGGGGGAGACAATATCTCTGCCTGGTGAAAAGTGGGTCACCTGCGCAAAACTTACAAACGATCTGACAGGCAGTCAGGGACCTAGCTGATAGAGCACACACTAAACACACACACACACACTTGTGGAATGGAAAGACAAGCAATCACACGGTGTAAAATCATTACAACATGATGTAACACCGATATACATTTTGCAACCACATAAAAGGGGCCGGTAAACAATAGCAGCACAGGTCGTTTGGATGGGGAGCCGAGACGGCGCAAATCAAAATGGAAGCATGTGAGCCTGAGGCGCCGGAGAACATGAATAGACCCACTTCCATGGTTTATTAATGGGGCTTTGCAACTTGCAGAATGTCAAGGGGACGGGGCAAGGAGGTGGTGGTGTGTGTGTGTGTGTGGGGGGGGGGGTGTTGAGCTCCAGTTCCATGGATTCAGATTGACATCCCATAATTACACGGGTTGAAAACTGATAAACACAGAAGAAGAGCGATGTTTCATCCTGTCAAGTCTCTGACCAGCAGAAGGGATGAGGCCATGGAAAAGCACCGGGGGAGTCCTGGGCCTTTAAATATTTAAGTGTCCAAGTTCTCTGCTCCCTGACATGCTTCGGGAGTGACATGTTTAAAATATCATGACACACAAAAAAGGAGGCTGTCATTTATGGATGTCAGGGGATAAGTGTCAGGGGATAAGAAACTTGGCAAGGCCAAATAAGGGCAAACTACTTAAGAGGTATTCGGCAAGTAAAACAACCAAATTATTTCTTTAAACAAACTTTTGTTTGTTTAAAATGGCCATTTTAACCAAGAGCTTATTCCATATCACTTAGATAACAAAACATGGGCATTACTGGAGAAAGAAAATATCTCCTCATTTGGGCAAGATAAAGCTACAAATCGGTGATGTTTTACAGAAAGAAATTAGGTGTGAGGGCGATTATGTACAGTAACTGTTTGAGCATGATAACCACACAGACTCTTTGAAGCAGAGTTGTAGAAATTTAAACATCACGAAGCATCACCATGGACTACCTTAGGCACTATTAAACAAAATATCAGTATTTTCCAGCTCATTTTCAATGTGTTTTACAGCACTGATAACATTGTGCCTGGCACTGCATACCCAGCAGTAATACCATATCAGCCCTTATTGTTTTCCATCCAAGCAGGTTATACAAAACTTCAACAATATTCCTTACCGGGGCCCTACTTTTCCCAAGCCAAATAATACACACAAACACACACCCACACATTCAACCACATTCTCGCTCACATAAACACATATACACACGGGGGCTGTGAGAAACAGCGGAGAAGACCTTGACACATCTGTTCTAATATCAGTCTCCCGCGGGAGCTGTGCCCGTTCAGAGTTCAGCCGCACATAGGGATGAGCGATGATGGGCCTTATTGAAATCGTTACCATTTTCTCACCGTAATCTCTCCTCGCCATGGACCTCGCCGCCAGCCTTATTGCCCCAGTCGTCTCTCACCCACAGCCAGAAAACATAAGTGAAAAAAAATGAAAGAAAAAAATATGATAGCGAAGAATGAGAACGCTATAATGCTGTCATACCCACACCATGCATACAGTCACAAGGTGCAATTCTGGTTGTTCAGTCAGACAGGCACTGCACATTTTCCCCCTAGTTATTTCCAGCCACGTATGCTACTATGGCAGACTGCAGCAATAACAAAGAGTCCAAGGGTTGGATTTATGGACACCTCTATCTCAGAATAAAGAATAAAAAACCTTTACATCCAATTTAGTTCATGTTAGAAGGCCCAAAGCAAATCATAAACATTCTTTGACCATCCATTACTTTAAAGTCGTCAGTGGAGGTGAGGATGGGGGTGGTTGAGGGGGAGTATGAAAACATTTCAGAAGTCCAATTTAAGATGCGGAGATGCAGGGAGTCACAGGAAATGACACACACGCTCCCTTTCTCTCATTACGAGCACATCAGAAGGAGAGGGGCCTAAAAGTGTATCACGCTGCTAGCTTAATTACCCTTCCTAATGAATGCGTCCTTTACTCTAAAGACATCTGGGAGAGAATGACACTTGGGGAGAACAGAGGGGAGGATGACACGCTACTCCTGCGGTGGGCCTGCCACGGGACAATGGCACCGGACCGACATTATGGCCACTCTCAGTGGGAGGCAGGGGTCACTATGCCATCATCAAAGGACAATGTGTGCAGATAGATGGTCTGACAGACAGGAAAGCAGATGGACAGGGAGATAGACAGGTAGACACAGACAGATAGACAGGTAGACACAGACAGATAGACAGGTAGACACAGACAGATAGACAGGTAGACACAGACAGATAAAGTAAAGGTTAATTTAAGGTTTATTGTTGTCGACAGTGCTGTGGTGGTGCAGCGTTTTTGAGCATCATCTGGTTTCTATAACAACTTAAAATCTCGAAACGGAAGTAAACACACCACCGTGACCACGGAAGCACACATTAGAACTCGAATTCGGTAGAAATCAAATTCGAATTTGGTTGAAATCCAATCAGAATATGTTCTGCGACACCTTCGGCCTAGCAGACACAAATGTTGTCTTTTTTTATATTTTGTCAGGCGACCCTTCTCGCCTGCTCCATAAATTGGCCTTAACAGACAGATGAACAAACTTTCTGTTTGTCCAGGCAGGCAGGCAGACTAGAACATACAGAAACACAAGATAAATGGAAATCAGAGAAAAGTAGTATGAGTAGTTACATGAGTTACCATGGAGATATAAATGTGCAAATGTATTAGCATCTTGCTGTAAGTTCTCTGAAAACATTAGCATCATACCAAACACATGACAAATACAGACCCTGTAGAGACTTTACTAAAGTGTAGAGTTTACCACCCATGAAATCTCAAGGATCCCAGTTCTCTAAGTCTTTAAGTCAGATAGCCCTATTCAGTTCTCCCATTCACAGTGAATCTCATCTTCCCCGCTGTATGCTGTAATAAAAGAAAGAGACTGGACACTGAGTGTTATTTAATCATGATCTTCACGCTGTAGAAGCACATCATCAGAGAAGAGCACTTTTCTCTTTTTCCTCTTTCTATCCTTTTTTGTGTGAGCTGTCCCACAGCGCTGGCTTTTGGATTGGTGTGTGTGTGTGGGGTGAAAGAGGCGCAGGAATTACCTCTGACTGTCTGCTGTCATTACTCCCCAGCTGAATGGCACTTAAACTTACATTTCCAGCCTCTTCACAGATTCATACCACAAATTGACTACTAATGCAGCCAAGAGATGAAAATTAGGGGTGGCCATTTTTGGTAGAAGTCTGAGTGAGAGGCTCTCCGTCATACATGGCCTGTGAGAGGGTGGTTTTTAGTGAAGGGGTTTGTGTGTGTGTGTGTGTGTGTGTGTGTGTGTGTGTGTGTGTGTGTGTGTGTGTGAGTGAGTGAGTGTGTGTGTGTGTGTGTGTGTGCGTGTGTATGCGAGTGTGTTTGTGCATGTGTTGGAATATGTGAGTGTCTAAATGGGTGGTAATGTGCTTTTTTGTGTGTGTGTGTGTGTACTTGTGTATACGAGTGTGTGTGTGTGGAAAGAGGGGGGGGGGGTTGTTTCTGTGAAAATCTCTCTCCTCAGCCTTAATTGGGGAGCACTGCAGTTGACCTGATTATAATTACCAGGCAGCCTTGCCAGAGCTGTTTGTCATCATTTGTCGTCAAGCAGAAATGAAGGGCACAAAACATGGTGTGGCTTCAAGAGCTAAAGTGAGAGAGCTGGAGGCTGCCTCAATAATTTCACACTGAGGACGAGTTGAAATGCTGTAAAAGGGCGCAGGGGACCGGGAGTGGATGCCCGAATGGGCAAAAAAAAAAAAAAAATTCCCCCATACTTATTTCAAAGAGAGAATGGTCTTGTTCATTCTCCACCCGGTTTTGTCCAGTAATCATCTGGGTCTGTTAGGCAATGACAGAGAGAGAATGAAGAAGAAAAAGAAATGAAGAAAGAGAGTAAAAGTAAAAAGAGAGGGAGGGAAAAGAGAGAGGAAGAAAGAGAAAGGGGGAGAGAGCCTGTATTGGAGAAGACATTTAAAGATTATATCACACTGCACGACTTCAGTGCTCTGACGACTTCCATGGTAATATGCCCACCAATTTGAACTTTATGCAAAGCTTGGCATTTAAAGTGATGAAATATGGGTGTTTGTGTGTGTGTGTGTGTGTGTGTGTGTGTGTGTGTATGTGTGTGAATGCGTATGTTTGTGGGCCCGTAATAAAATTTTGTGTATGTGTGTGTGTGTGCGTGAATGCGTATGTTTGTGGGCCCGTAATAACATTTAGATGAAAAAAATCACTGCACTCCATCAAAGGATGGATAGACTGGAGCATGAAAGAAAACACACACACACACACACAGACACACTCACACACACACATGGCAGCACAGAATCAGAAGAGACAATAGGGCTCGTCTACAAAGCACAGCCTGTCCGACCACCTTTCTGCCCACTCTCACACTGCAGCCGCATGCTGTGCCTCACAACATGGACTGCCTAGAGTGGGTCAGAGGGGGTGTTGCAAGGTTTGGTCAGAAAAGAGAGAAAGGATACAGAAGGATGCTTCCCATCTCAAAGAGAGAAACACAGACTCCATGTCAACTCTGACAAACATACGGTGCCCGGAGAGGACCATTGATGGGTATTATAACTACCATGGTGCAGCCCAACCCAGTGCATTGGAATCCCATCAATGTGATAGGCATTTCATCTATGTGACAGAATAGCATTTGTACAGGAGAAGTGGAGAGATTAAAGGGGTTGTGTGGGGTTGGTTACTGTACGTACACACCACCGCCGACTTGAGCTGCAACTTTCAACTTTCTGCTTGACACTCTGGTCGCTCAACACGCCCAAAACGCGACACTGACGGATTTGCCGCTTCTTGCAGCTGAGAGAAGCCGGCTTCCATTGAAAATGAATGACTTCCTGTATCTTTTGCAGCTCAAGTCGGCGAACTGATAGAGTAAGCAAGGGATATTGAATGGATGAATTCTCATTATCCTCCTTTTACCCTACTCTTTTTCTTTCTCTTTCTCCATCTTTCCCTTTGTTTTTGTTTTTCACCACCACTAAAGTGAAGTAGTGACGATAATTCAGCGATACAGCGATTCAGCTGTAAGTGACCAATAAACAACCAATAAATAGTGTAGGTGCCTAGATAAGAGCGTTTAAATGCGACTAATTAACTCTTATCAGCTCTCATTTACAGCACACGATCATGTCATCATTACACTGCAAGACAAAATGAAGTCCAGAGGTCATTCTCCTTCACAACTGCCGAGCCTGTACGGCAAATTACACACAATTGAAGGAGTAAAAGTATATATCTGTGTGTTTCCTCATTATGTTCCTGATGGAGCTTGGATAATTAATTTGATACTGATTTCATAAAATACTGGAAAGCTCTCGGGCCAAATTGTGTGATTAAGCATTAAATATGGCGCACAGTCTTTCTAGTTCATACGGTATCTTTTGTAGCACCCTCTTTTGGTTTCATCTTTGGTTTTCATTTCTTTCATACTGATAATAAATTCTGTCTTTTTTATTGTCTTACAAAACTCTCCAATGTTTTTGTTTCCTATCAATTGCTGGCCCCTACCCCCAACTCAATACACACACTTTCTTTAATCAGAGGCACTATTATTCTCCCTTGACTATTCCCAAGTCCAGCTGTTGAAACATTTACTTAAATATCTGTGGTACATACCTTTTCATTAATATAAAATATCTAAAACACATGCAGCAGCTGTCTGCATTGTATGCTTGGCCTTTCAACTAGCAGAGGAATCTCTGGGTAACACCTGCGTGTAGGCAGCCACAGACAACTGACCCCTGCTATTCCCATCACTCGGGCATGCCAAATTTCAGACTGTGTGGCACCACAATGCCAACATTGTGCCTGCTTCACCTGGACTCACATCCAGGTGCTGAAAACAACTCTCTGATAAAGCTGTGGAAAGAGAGAGAGAGGGTTTTTTTTGTGTTATATGAAAACATATGAGCTAGAGCTGGGCTTTTTCCCCCCCGAGGGGTGAGAACTCCAACCCTATCTGCACCCTGAATCGACACAAAAGCGATTTACTCAGTTTTGATATGCGGCTTTGACATCCCCCTCTGTATTTCAGACTTGGCCACTGAATATTTGCTGGAAATAGCTGGGACATTGGGAACAAGAGGTTTATCACTGCAATCATGGGCAGCCTTTTTTTTTTTTTTACAAAATAAGGGAAAATCTCTATCTTTTTTCCCTTCTTCAATTGGCTCTGAATGCTTGACTCTCGTTGTGGTAAAAAAAAGAGAGAGAAACTGTGTTCACTGTTGAGGCCAATTGAAATGTGTCCACATGCAGATAAGCATTCCCTGGTTTGGATCCCAAAACTGTGATACATCAACTGATAGTTGGTTTGGTTGATTGGCTGGGTTATGAATTGAACAGAATAAACACGATCATAAGAGCTTGTTCGCTTGCCACTGAACCATGGACACACTGAAAAAGGATTAAATGGTTTCTGGGAAAAATGAGGACCTTTCATAATGCTATCTACCAGGCCAGATCCCATGACATCACTCCACACAGAGAAAGTGAGAGGATTGTGAATGAGGTCATCAATCAATATTGGCATCTGCTTCAGCTATGGTTTCAATCCATTGTGAGATATCATATTAACCAACATTTAGAGTGCATGAAGATGTGGAGAGTTTAATAACTGCAGCGATTACATGCCCTGATGTCAATCATACTTTTCTTCATTTTCTTGATAAAAATTGCTAAATCTCTCTCAGCATTTAAAAGGAATGATGATTAAAGGTTATCTTGCTGAATGAAGTTGAGCAATCATAGTCCTTCAGACTCTTAATTCACATCCAATGATGTAAACATGTTCTTGGTTTGAAGATTGTTACGGTTTTACTCAGATTTTTTATCATTAAGCTATAACAGCTGTGCCTGCAGATGTTCACTATTCACTTTTTATTTCCTTGAAAACAAACTCTTTCTGCCACTGCACTATACTGGTCAGGACCATACAGGACCATCATCTCATATATTGTCTGCCAGCATGAAATGTGTTCTTAAGCAACCTGTGATCCGCATATGGGAAAACGGCACTTTAGTGGCGTGTTACTCAGCCACCCATAGCACGCTCCCGAGGTGAGAGATGAGACTACTGCTTGCGGCCACCACAGTTTCTGTCGCGGAAGCCTCCCAGAAAAGTACTCTGCACTCCCTCGACACTAACGCACAAACGCTGTCCCACTGGGCAATGCTCACTGACTGTGGGTGTCTCGTGATTCAAAGACCTGTCAGTGAGTGGCTGGTCCCTTCCGGCAAGTGACAGGCCCTGCAAGGAAACTTACCCAGGATTGGTCGGTTTCCCCCTCCAGGGTTTGCTTGCGTGGGCTTGGGGGAGCGGTTGTTGGGCGAGTCCTGTCCCAATGTCTCAGCTCAAGCATCTGTTTCCATCGTCTCAGGGGGAGTGCGTGATCTCCTCACTGCTTAGGCCGTCGCTCCGGATGCTGCTCCTCACGCGCATTCACCAAACGCACCCCGTACATTACTGTCGCCGTGCCAACACATGTGCACAACAATCTAAATATGGAGTGACTAAGTGTTGGGTAACGCGATTATGTCAGGAGCCTTTATTAATCTAGTCCGCGAAACTCAAAGTTTTCAATAATTTAGTGAAAGAAAATGAAAAATGAACATAGTCAGGAAAGAGAGAGAGCACAAAATGACTGGATGAGAGAAGATTCTAAACATACTGTACATATCCCCACACTCTATAAGTCACAAACTGCAACTAAATTGGGAAGTAAGGATATGCAGACAGATATACCACATTGATACACATTTATATACTCGTATATACTTCTATATACAGTATCATAGGTGCTTGTCATGCCCTTTAATCAGTCAGACACTGGTAACTTACCTATGACTAAAAGCAAACTCAACAACCAAGAAAGTAATGTATTATGATGGAGCAGGCATAGAATGTTCTGATACCATACCTGTCATTAGTGATCTGTACAATATATCCAAATATAACCATTGACAGCAATGCTGTGTTACCATTCAGAGATCAATTTTTTGCTACCCTCTCGTCAGGGCCATAGAAGCAGTCAGGTGTATAAAAAACAATGACAAGATCTGTAAGAAAAACTTTCCTTACATTGCAGGATTAGATGAAAAATAAGAGTTGCCCTCTTCACTTCAACACACAGCTAACAACATATGTGTTATTTATTTAAGTGATCCTATTTATCTAATTGATCTAATAATCAGTGATGATTTTCTTGAAAATATCTACATGGATGAAAGCAGGACTAGGCTTTATGCATACAGTATATGCACTCTTAAAACGAATGTGTTGAAAACATCTGAACTCATCTCTGTGTCTAGATAGGGACAACACATTCGTTTTAAGAGTGTGGGAAACTGGCCCAAAATATCTTGTAAACTATTGGATTAAATCACAATTTGGAGAAAACGTATGGTGTGTACTTCAAATATTTTGTACAAAAATGAATTTGTGGGTGACAGTCCGCCCCTGCATTCGTTCAGGATCAGAAGCCCCTCCAGCACAAAGAGCCCTCGGAGTGGGTCTCCAAGGCAACATTAAGCTGAGGTTGGTGCTCGGGCTTACAGGCGCAGAGTCTGTGAAAATTCATATAAACTCCTCATGTTTCATGGCCAGCAGCGACCCACAGGAGGACACAACACAAACATCCATCCCCTCAGCTGCAGCTGCCTGCCACACTTATTTTGGAGGGAGAGCTTTCAGTGCAGCGTTGGTTGATTGGCTGGTTGCATGGATGGAACCACACACACGCACACACGCACACACACACACACACACACACGCTAGTATGAGCATCACAAACATACATTGAAGAGAGGGAGCTTCTCACCAGCTTGGGCCATGAATTATATATCCTGAGTGGAAAGGATCAGAACTTGAAGAGACAGACGATTCCAGACGACTTGGCCCGAGTAAACTGATGAAGTGGAGGCTTGCACACAAACAGCCTTTTACACTGTCACTTCGGCTAACGTGCTCAGACGCATAACCGTGGACACACATACACACACACACACACTCTCGTGCTTGAGCGCAGATTCTCGAGGCACATACACAAGCTTGTGCTTGCCAGATAGCAAAGCTCTCCAGAATGGCATGTCTGTCTCTGTGTCTGTCACGCGATTTCACAGCTGCCCAGGAGAAGGGACAAGCTGCCCTCTTGGACTAAAATTTATCTGGTCTGCTTCTCCCCGACTTTGCCCAGCGTATGAATAATACAAACTCCCTCTCCCTGTTTCTTCCACACAGACACGCAATCAACTGCTCAAACATACTGTATAATAACGCCCAGGTAAACCACCTGTATGCTGTGTCATTGAGTGCCAAAAATACCAAAACAAATCCATAGGGACCGACGGCCACATTGTGGGATCTCCATCAGCTCTTGTTGGTGCCTTTACATACTTGACTACCAAAGAGCGCCAGGCAAGGAAGTGGATGTGCAAGACCTTATCACAGATCGTGACCCCTGGACAAAGGCTCCACAGCTGCCATCACACAGGCCCAGGTGCATCAAGGACTCCAGCAGAAGGCTGCCTACCTAACTCTTGTGACTACAATGAGGAAGTTAATATATAGTGTACTGAGGGAGTAGTGTGTGGTGCATGAATAGGTTTAAACATTGTGGAGGATGAAATCCAAAGGCATGGAATCGATATCCAGACTGAATGTCAATGTTGTCTATGGTGGTCAGCCATGGTCGGTGAGGGTGCATGACCACCTACTAACAACAGGAGTTCTGAAGTAGTAAATCAGCTCCTTCACAAATACAGCAGACAGAACACTGCTACCTCCTACATGTGTGTTCATGTTGATGCAGCAATGAATTTCAGTCACTAGACAGCAAAGCTAGAAGACACAATAACATTTAAACCATTAAACAACAAAAACAAAAAACAATTGTGTCTACAGTTGAGATATTTATTATTTTGTTTTGACTAAGTTGGTCATGAAAGACAAAATAGTGCTCTCCTCCCCTGTAAACAAACAGCTGCTGGAAACATGCTCTTGTCTATGATTTCTGCCAACAGATAAGTGGAATTTGGGTTCCACTTACAGCATTATTCTGGCAGAACAAAACAGTAATGTCAATTGTGTTTGGCCTCCTGCTGAACCAGCCGTAAACAACAGTTTTGTCTGCTTATGAAGCAGCTTGTTTGATATGTAACTGTCTCCGTTATTGCAGTAAACAAGTTTCATGCAGAATAATGTGTCTGAGCGGCTGGCCTAGATACTTGAAACCAGGTAAACTTGTGTTCAAGCCCAATATGACTGACTAGAGCTGAAAACCTTACCTTGCACAGAGTGCCACCTTTAAAATGTAGTCAAGGAGACATTTTGCTGTCTGTTCAAAATCTCTGTATGCCTTGTTAACTTTCTCTCATTTGCTGTGTCCCTTGTGTCCAACTGCCTGAGTGCCCCCACTACTTCTCCTAGCAGTTAAAGGGGCAACACATATTGGCTGCATCCCTGTCGATATACTTACTGTTTACTGCTTTCAATGCCTGCCAAGAGCGAACTACATACAGCCTTCATTTCTTGCATGTTCACTCTGCTCTCCTTTTTGCCTCACATATTCTCTCCATCCATCTCTACTGAGTCCTTCTCCTTCACCAATCACTTCATACGCCTCGCTTTTTCTCCTGCACTTACTTACCTCTGCCAGGCTCTCTCTCTCTCTCCTCTCTCTCTCTCTCTCTCTCTTTCTCTCTCATTGCTTTTTCCCCTCTTTTGTCTGCCGCTCTCGCTTGGAGTAGTTAACAGCAGCGGGACAGTGTCCCTCAACGGTGAAGGGCCGTGGGCAGGCAGGCAGGCAGGCAGGCTCGGACTCTTTTTCGCCCTGCACTCCCTCCTCCTTAATGAGGAGCTGCTCCTCCTGCTGCCAAAGCCAAGCCAGGCAGAGCACCAGAGCCACCCCCCCCCCACCCCCCCCCAGGAGGCCCTCTGCTGGGGCTCATCCCTCCTTCAGCTGCTTGTTATCGAGGGCTCCCCTGTTAAAGGAGAGCTTTCCACCAACCAGCCAGCCAAGCGTGACGTACGCACACACACACGTGCACACACACACACACACACACACACACACATACACACACACAGAGAGAGAGAGAGAGAGAGAGAGAGAGAGAGAGAGAGAAAGAGAGAGACATACACACACATAGGCATTTGCTTCTCTCCACAGGAGAGGCCTCTAGATCAGGCTGCTGCTCCTGCTGGCCAAAAAACTCCCACCCACCCCACTTCACTCCACACTTCCTCACCATCTCACCCACCACCACCTTCCTCCCTCCTCTCAGTGCAGAGCCTTTTTAAAAAGTCCACTCCAAAGCGCTGCCAAAGACCTCCAGATTACACCGACTCAGCCCGTGGGCAGAGCAGGCACCACTGAGTGGGGGCCCCCCACCTGGCAACATCAAGGCGAGAGAATCCTGGCTCTCCTCGCTTCATGCGTCTGCTCGATCGGAGGGCTCTGGGTGCGCTATAGCGAGCGTGGCCGGTGAGTGAGGGGGATTTTTAAACAGCCTAATTTTCTGATCCAGCTTTTTTTTTTAATTTCCACATTAGTGCCTCACACAAGAAGTAACAAGGAGACGAGTTAACCCTTAGAACCCTAAGCTGTTTTTAGGGCATTTTCACTACCTTTATTCATAAGGATTTATTCTGGTCATTGTAAGTGCCACACACATATATTATATATTGTTTTTTTCAGGAGAGTTTAGGCTATTCAGATCTGCCATCATTTCATGTATTAATACTAGCATTGATTTTATTTTGATTTTTAAAGAATTAAAATATAAAAAGTGTATTATAAAAATTCTTATATTTCCACATGTATCTCACCACTGCAAGCTCACAGCTCTACATGCATTTCATGTGTGTGTAGGGCAGACTGTCCTGAATCGGGCAATATAATTGCCATGTTGGAGGGATACTCTGGGGCTGAGCAATTTACAGAAATATTTGCTGTGTGATTTACGGAAATAAATGCCATTTTTTATTTAGTGATGAAAAATGACCTTTCTGCGCTCCATATCTGTGACACGAACTGATCTGACCTGACTTGACCGGAGTTAGCGTGTTAGCCTGCGTGCCTGTGTGTATGCAGTCATAATAATTCTCAACTCTTTACTGCATTGCCATGAACAAAGTAAAGGCAAAAAAGGTGTTTATTTGTTGAACAAATTGGGATGCAATGTGAGCCTTGAATTGGATGCCATGCAGGAATTTGCTAGGATCTCAAAACCGGAATATGAACATGCTTTGCCATAGAGAAACACATGATAGCATTGGATTATAAACATGCTTTGCCACAAGAACAGACACAAACGTGGGGTAAGTCCAGCTATATGAAGTTATTATTTTGCTGTCACTTCTTCTGTTTTATAACCCAGAAGGATGTACTTGGTATCAAATGATAGCTCTGAGTCTCCTCTTTCATCTGACATGCGTGGCATATCTATGCGATCACGGGTCCGCGAGTAATTCAAACGAGAGTAATGAGTGTGCAGCGTTGGTTTGTGTACATGACGTTATTATTTTGCAGTCACTTCGTCTGGTTTTATAAGCCAGAAGGATCGATAAACATGGTACCAATGGATAGCCCTGTGCCCCCTCTTTCATCTGATATGCTTGCCATATCGATGCGATCACGGGTTCGCGAGTAATTCAAACTAGAGTAATGTGTGTGCAGGTGAATGCAGAGAAGTATAGACTGTAAATATGATGCAATTTGATTTAATTTCATGATTTTTTTTAATTTTCATACTTGATCGTACAGACAAGTGTGTAGTCTCGTTGGAAAGCCCCACTTCTGCTCTGTCGTGCAATAAAGGTTTCATCTCGCTGCGATGAACCGTTCTGGAGCAATGTAACAGAGAAGAAAGGGTGTGTTTTTTGACGCACTTTGCGTCAATCGGGTTCTAAGGGTTAATGGAATCATTCCTCTTCTTTGTTTTGTGACTAATCCCAGCATGGAATAAGCGTGCCAGCAGCAAGCCATGCAGGGGTGGGCGTGGGGGTACTGCAACTCACCGCCGACTGAGGCTTCAGAAGTGAAACCAGAGCGATGAGAGCAATGACATGGTGCAGCAAGGTGCGACATGCATGCATCATGCACCTACCGGTATATTGAAATACATATACTACACATTAACATACAGAGATACCCTTCCCCTACACACTAAATACTGCTATGCAGAAGGCAAGGAGCCCTCTATTTCAAACTTCATTATTTAGGTTGTGGTGGGCATAACTTTAAATTGCCACCCTTGTGCATGTTCTTTCAAGCAAACGAAGAAGCAAGCCTTGTAGATGAAGCTTGCTGTAATGTTTTGCATGTAAATGTGTGTCCCTGTGCTCCTTGGATATTTGCAGCGGAGGCGCATGTACGTATGAGGAGAGTTACTGACGGTTTGAGAATGTGTTAGGCGTTAAACTGGGATTTTCTGAGTGGAGTGTGGTGCTTTGAACACACCTGCCCACATATGTATAGGAACTGTAAAACATACAAAAACACACACACTCATTCACGCACGCACGCACGCACGCACGCACGCACGCGCGCGCACACACACACACACACACACACACAGACACACACACACACAGACACACAC
Source organism: Alosa pseudoharengus (assembly GCF_046254945.1). NCBI lineage: Eukaryota > Metazoa > Chordata > Actinopteri > Clupeiformes > Clupeidae > Alosa > Alosa pseudoharengus. Next base: position 11,592,570 of record NW_027468680.1, read on the forward strand.
ACACACACACAGGCTTCATAGATCATAAAAGACCAAAACAGAAGCCTTTTGTGTTACCTACCATTTGACTCGCAACTCAGCGCTCACTTAGGAAATGCAGGGTGGTGGTGGAGGGAGGGAGAGGAATGGAGGAGAGGAGTGGGGGAAGAAAAAGAAAAGGAGAAAAGAAAAGGAGAGGGGGAGACAGAGAGAAGAGATGGGTTTAGAGGTAGTGCTGAAAAACAGCAAAAAAAAGAAAGGAAGAAAACAAGAAAGGCGGCATCAGAAAGAGAGAGAGAGAGAGAGAGAAAGAAAGAGAGAGAGAGAGAGGAGGATAAAAGCAGACTGCAGCAGCTTCTATTCTTCCTCGTGTGTCTTCTGTGTTCAGCAGAAAAAACAACCCAACACCTCTGCTGGGGCTGCAGAAAAACGCCCAGCTTTGTCCAGACCATTTCCAAGCCATCTGCTTGTCTGCCAGTGAGCGGGAGAGGCATTAAACCGTAATGCAGCCATCTCTTAAAGGAGAGCATGATGGACAGTGTCTGTCTCTCACTGCACTGCCAACCATCTCATGCAGCAATTATCAGCCAGAGAGAAAAAGTCACCTTTTCTCTGCAGTATTTTATTTCTACTTCATTTCTTAGCTTGACTCGCAATGCTTAGCTTACTTCATAGGCATAATGATTTGAACATCTATCATGAAGAAGTTAGGCAGTTTGTCGATTGGTGTGACTCCTATCAACTTATTTTAAATGTAAAAAAGACAAAGGAGATTATATTTGACCCTAAAAAAGTTTGTGAGTCCTCTGATGATACAATACAGCCAATCACACGAGTGCAATACAAATATCCTGCATGGTATCCACATTGATAGCACTTTAACCTGGAATATTCATGTTGACTAGGTACGTTCCCGCCTGCACCAGAGACTGTATTTCAAGCTTTGTGGAGACCAGGTCAAATTTCCCCATGTGGACATTATTGAGTCTGTCTGTCTGTCTGTCTGTCTGTATCAATCAATCTATCTATCTATCCATCTATCTATCTATCCATGAGCCTAGGGTTTCTCATTCCACTCCTATCCATGCTCACATGCCGTGTCTTTGTTTCTGACATCTTCATGGTCAGACTGTCTTGCAGCAAGATATATCTTTCAACTTTATGTATGGAATACGCTCATTAACAGGGAAAAGCAGGAATATCTGAACTGCATTCGTTCAGTTCCTCCAACATGTTGTCTGTTTACAGCAGTTCATTTGTTTATGTTTGCTAGATGTGTACTACAGGGCTAAAGCCTCCTTCCAACTTCCTGTTTGACTGTCCACATGTGGTAAATTGATTAATCTAATTGTACCAACGATCGTTTACACCATGGGGTGTAAGACCTTCAATCTCCAATCAGGAAGTTAAGTGTTAGATGGTCAAAGGCTCGATCAGTAACCACCCACTCCTATAGTGACCGTTGCCTATGCATCAGGCATTAGTAATTCACTGGTAGCTTCCTTACACATTCAGTATTCTCTGAACATAGCATAACCTTGCCGGCAACAAATTCACAGCAACCAAGGTCATATTACTTCAAAGCTGCAGAGATTACATGCTGATGATTACGTGCTTACACATTTATCTTGACCAGTTGACAGTTGACAGTTACTATGATTAAACAAAAAACATAATGACATGCACACATGCATGCGTGCATTGTCACCCTACTTGATTTCTCTTTCTAATGCCTTTGCAGTTTGAATCTGTGAAGTCACAGTTGTCAAAACTCCTCTACAAGAGATAATGATGGTGTGTAATGGCAAAGTTAGGTAATAGAGTTGCGTTGTCTGTTTTAAAACACCCGTAACCTCCTCTTCCTTGGTAACAGGTTAAGTTGGGTCACTCTGACAAGAAGAGGAAGTAGGAGGTAAAAAACAGAGAGGGAGAGAGGGGGGGGGGGGGGGCTGGCAAGAAAAGCCACCCACAGCGGGACACTGACAAATGAGGCTCGCTGAGCGGAAACCGAAGTCGACAGTCTGCAACATCAGGTTTATTAAATCTCTATTTAACATCGCTATGCATGTGGCCCTCCATGCACTGCCACTACCACAACCCAGGCAGAGGCCACAGTGGTGGGGGTGGTGGCTGCAGGATCTCAGACCCAGAGGTGGGGGGGGGGGGGTGTAGGAGGATAGCTCTTCATTTTCTTTGAGTTAATTTCTGTCACTCCCGGTCCATGGTTCATTTGTGGTCACTGTCACAGCTTGTTTTCTGGCCGTGTTAAGACAGATACAGTTTTCATTTCGTGAAAAATCTCCGCAACAGAAGGTCGCCTAATTTTATTTCTGTATTATTTATTTTTGCATTTTGGGAAAAAAGAGTGAGATAAAATGTTTTGACTAAAATACACCTAAAATACACGAATAAATAGGAAAGGAATATCACTTTGATTTACATACAATTAAAGTAGCGTGGAGCACAGAAATCCCTCCAAAACCCATTTTCCTCATCATAACAGGCACCTGCTACTTGCTTTTAACGGTGAATGATCATAGCTGTCACTCGCTCATGCCTGGGAGACCAGCATAGAGAATGTCTATGATGCAAGTACTACACTAATGGCTGCAGCAATAGAGAGAGAAAGAGAGAGAAAGAAAGAGAGAGAAAGAGCGAGAGAGAGAGAGAGAGGAGAGCAATCATGGCGAAAAGGCATCCATACAATCACAGAGCACTACATTTCAACCAAACCTGATGGCGACAATGTTACCTAAAGTACCTAGACAACTTAAACGAGGAGTGAGGAGCTATTGAGGAGAGGCCTGGATCTCTCTCTTTCTCTCTCTCTCTCTGTCTCATTCTCTTTCATTCTCTCCCTCACACTCTGACTCTCTGAAAGGAAACGAGCATAGCCACTGATTCAACATTAGATCACCAGTCCGAGCGGCCATTTCCAACATGGGGATTTTTTTACCTGCTGACAGGCGAGCAATTAGAGCGGCTGCACCAGCTAGCTGCAGGGCCCCCAAGCCTGCGACTGTAATGGGCGCCTGGGTACAAGTGGAGGCAAAGAATGAGAAGACTAATGTGATTAGGGAGCCCGAATTGCAATCTTGTCACACAGAGAAGGCCCTGGTCGCTCCGTACTCCCTCCCTCTCTCTCCCTTTCCCTCCGAAGCAAGGGGTTGTGTGGGGGGAGTGTGGGTCATTTATCAAAGGGGACCGAGTGAGACAGCAGCTGACCAGATAAGCAGAGCTTGTTTTTCAGAAGTTATAACAGCATAAAGGAAGGGAGAAGGGGGGGGGGGGGGGTGTTAACAAGTGGCCATTGCCACTCACCTCAACGTCAACAGCCAAACCGCCACCACAACCCAGGAAAGATTAACTACTGGGTGGCGATAGAGCTAACAAGTCAGTATTTCTGGAGAGAGAACAGCTTATGAAATGCGGTTTGAGGAGCGCTGTTCCTACAGTATGTGTTTTTTTTTCTCCTGATAGGACACTAGCATCGACTGCAGTTTAGTTGTGTGTGTGTGTGGAGGGGGTGCAGAGAAAGGAAGAGCATGAGCACCAACAGACGGTAATTGTGAAGAGTCAGCCTTTGGAAGAGAGAGCCCATTACTGCACCCTGGCTCTGCAGCCTTTTTGTAGAGATGAGCACTGACCGGCTCTCCATCCTCCAAAGGCAAAGACAAGACTGATCATTAAAGGCCTTGTCCTGTGGGGAAACAAAATTGGGGGAAAGAAAAACCAGTCAAAGAGAGTAAGGGAGAGGATGCAAGAGCAGAGCAGGAATCAGCTTTAACAAACACTTCGGAGAAAAAAAAAAGCCCTTAACGGCAGCCTCTCTGATTTATAACCTGAACAGTGGGGGGAACGGTTTCCATGGCAACCACCGTTATCTCTTTGATAGGCGCTGGCTGACTAGAAAACTGATGTGCAGGAATGGAGAGAGTGAGTGAAAAGAAGGACAGAGGGAGGCAGAGAGAGAGAGAGAGAGAGAGAGAGAGAGAGAGAGAGGAACAGCACAGAGCCTCACCTGAGGCACAGAGGCATTTAAAAATAGAGCGCATGCAATTTGTGGCCATATGCAGAATCTGTCACATTTGGACAGGGAAGAGAGAAGAGCTCCACCAACACTGACTTATTAGAGGTGAATGTCACCTGCAATGTTCTGCCTTTATTTAATAATATAGACATTAGTCAGATGATTTACATGACATCTACTATAGCATCACTGTGACGTTTAATGAGCATTGTTGAGACACTGGAGACTGGATATAGCAAGTCCAGCCATGACAGTTGGCCATGACCTGACGACACACAGGACAAAAGTGCTCCAGTTAGATTTGTCATTGGGGAAGCAGTGCCTGGGAACATCAGTCTGCTTGCTCTAACCATGAAAATCAGATTGTTTGTTCTGTACAAGCAGGCAAGCGAGTCTTATTTGAAGTGAATGTTTTTGCCTGTGGCTGTGGGCTGAGAAAGAGAAGATAACAGACTGCCTGGAATCAAGGTTCTTTCAAACTTTTTCGCTCACACATTTATAGCCGAGCAATACCAAACAAAAACAGGAGTTTTTTTTTTTTTTTTAAATCAAGCAGAATGTTCTAGAGAAAACTGTCTGGGAAAGTGACAAATGAGGCAAAGAGCGGTGTACCTCAGTCACATTTCTCACCAAGACAGACGGTGATGACCTTAAAGGCTTATCTCTACACTGCACCCCTCAACCTTAACATTTCCTCCTCTCACAAAAGAAGAATATCCTCAACCTGTTTGTGATCAAATATAGCTCAGAGCCACTCTCCAGGTCTCCCATATTTACAAGTATATGAGAAACACAGCAGGCCTTATCTAAACAGCGTGTCACTATATTTAACTGACTGGTTTTCATGGTAAAACTACACTTCTAGCATATAGTGGCAGGCAAAACTATCGTTCACTTTAAGGCAAGGCATGGCATATTTGTAAAAACCTGAATTCATACACATTTGCAATTCAAAGTACTTCACGAATGAGCTGATAAAAGAACATAGCACATTTAAGGGAATATCTTTGAGAGTGCAAGCAGGCACATTTTCCACGGAGCTGCCCAAATCTCTGCAAAAATAAAATCAAAGTACAGTTTTTAATGATTCTGGCAGTGGTCAGGTTCAGCCAGAAACCAAGCAACAAATTGCAGTTTGGCGAGGATCCTACTCGAGGCCCACAAGGCTATTTCCCTTAACTTTCAAGGCTAACAAGCTCTCCTTAATGCAACGTATCTCTCTTTTTTTTCCTAAAGACAGAGCTCTGCTTTGACAACCTATATCATTTACTCATACCCTCCTCCTCCTCTGCACACTGTGTAATAAGAACATTAGCCTTAACCCATCATTTTTTCCCCATTCTCTGATGTGAGTCATGTTGGTGAGAATCAGCAAGGTCAGTTCTTTACTTCATGCCCTTGTGTTGGAGCGCCTCAGCACACAATATATTGTACTTTGCTCTGAGTTTGCTCTCAAGGTAAAAAACAATGTACCCAGTCCGCTCTACAGATTTGTATGACTTGCACTTGTGAGGATGTTTTTCTATGGAAGCAGGAAGTCTATTCAGCCTCATGTTCACAGTGTAACTGCAATGAGTATGAATTAAACAATTTTATCCAGCAGTTTTGTCGTAGAGCTGTCATAATTTCTAGGACTACATTCTTAAAGGTGCACTATGTGGGCTTACTTTTTAGTGGCATCTAGAGCTGAGGTTTAAGATTGCAGAAAACCAACCAAATACCCTTCCCTAACCCCCACCTTTCCAGTCATGATATCTGGTGTTACACCCAACCTTTACGTGGCCCTATAGGGGTGAACAAAAACCCACCACTGACCCCAAAACACCTTTTAAAATGTACCCAACCAGGGGGATTTATTACATGAAGATAAACCATAACAAAACACTACATAGACATGACACAAAGTCCAAATCAAAAGACAAAATCCCAGGCTGAGCGGCATCAAGACAGCCAGCAGTCCCCACACCAAAAGCCTCTCCTCAGGAACTGGATCCTGGAGCCTTTAACTCCTGATCAATCAGGGCCAGGTGCTCCCAATCAAGGCAATTATCTGCAGCACACCTGAGCAGAGGTAGAGAGGGGAGAGAACAGGGACAAACAGCACTGGGAACACATGCAGCCGTACTGTAACACTGGGCATTGACCAAATCAGACACAGCACACAGGGCACTGACCATGACTGGCCAGAATCATAAATGAGATAACTTTAGTTACACTGTAAGTCAGCAGTGCACTTGGTTATATGTATAATCTGATTGGAATCGGGCATTGCAAAGCAACCAGCCCCATATCCAATGTAATCTAGGTGGCTAACTGCCTCTGCCTTGTATCACTATTGGCTACACTGTAGGTTAGTTTCTCAGAGAAAACAGTATAAAAGCTGCTATCTGCAACCAACCAAGTCAGCAGATATGGCCGCTATTTTAGGTAAGAGTACAACACATAAGTAATAAAAAAGTAAATTCCCTTTGGATCCAATGGTGGGCTCTGGTCACTGACCTTGATGTGTATTTTACCACATTAACACCACTCTCAGATGGTAAAACGTTCCTCCCTGGTGTTATGCATTTACCATGTGAATTATATAAGGACCTAAAACTTATTTGAAAGAGATAGCCAGCCTCCTCTTCCTTGGTGTGTGTGTGTGTGTGTGTGTGTGCTTAGTCATAAATGTAACACCACTACACTTCCACAGTACTGACCCCCCAGGGCAGGACACAAAGTATGGGGAGACCTGGGTCTTTGAAGCAACATCTGCCACAAGGCACACCACAAACAGCGGTTACCGCTTGACAGCTCTGGTGACCGGCTCGCTGAAGCCAACGCTGTGTGGTTACAGCCAGGCCATATCGACTGACCCACTTCCTCTGGCCACAGCTACAAAAAGAATGTGATATTTACATTTCACTGGGCCAGCCAACCACACACAATTTCTGTGGGGGAGTGTTTAGATAGATAGATAGATAGATAGATAGATAGATAGATACTTTATTGATCCCCAGGGGAAATTCAAGAATGTATGTTTATGTGTGTGTTCAAGTTTTCAGGTGTTTATGTCTGTGTTCAAGTTTTCAAGTGTTTATGTGCATGTTCAAATTCATGTTTTTTTCTTATGGTGATGATCATTCACTGCTGTATATAGATTTGCTGTGGAAATGACGTGATATCTACAATAATGTGTTTAGTTTACTTAAAAAAAAAAAGGAATGGATTAAGGAGAATGAAGATTAAGACAGAGTAAAGACATTGTAGCATGTGGATGTCATTACAATATTCGCTTATATAACGCTTTGTCACAGTGACAGACGTGCTATAGAAATGGGATGAGTCAAGCTTGCCACAGATGAGCACCATGTCCTAGTTCTGAACCACAGGTACTCTCCTGAGTGAGGTGCAGTCACATCCTGCAACTGCAATCTCTTGGGTGTGATATCAAAAACCAACAGCACAGAACAAGTTTTTGCGAACGTGTTTACCAATCAGGGTATAACGTCTTGCATATTGTGCACTTGCATACCAACTTTCACTTCTTATTTTGATCCCCTGTCAAAAAGACTATGAATCCTCTTCATGAGGGTTTATTGCTGGCTGTTGTGGCACATCATTCCATGGCAGTTATTTTTAAAAACAGATGTAATTGATCATAACATATCTCTAGTCTAAAGGCAAACCGAACACTGCAATGCACAGTAGGTAGCCTAAGGCATTTTATGACGCAATGCTACAGGACTCACTTCACAGTGAAATACAAGCAAATCCGAGCTTAGCTGGTAAGCAATGTGCTTTCAAAAGATTGTCATAAGTTCAGGATAATCGACTTTGTTAATAAAACGTTTAATTTCTCCCTCTTTTCAAGACTTCTGGCAGACTTATTTGAGCCTTTACAGTGGAAAAGCAACTTAATTCATCCATTTATAAGCTAAACAATGACTGGCTAAATTCACCCAAGCACCTCCAACTAGAGGACAAACTTAAAACCGCTTAAAGTAAAAATCCTCACTGGTTCTGCTGCTACATGTAGATCTTGGTATGGCACCAAAACACCAAAAGGCTGGCCGCCAGCAGGGACAGTGGGCTGAAATCTTTGAAGCAGTACCATGGCTCCCATGGGCCTGGAGTGTGTGTGACGAGAGAGACACAAGATTACATTAAGCGCCTCAGCACGACACAGCACAGTGCTTTACTCATGCGTCTCCTCCAGGACAGGAAGCATGCTTAAAACCTTTCCATTTTGCCTGATTCTTTGTGTCAGCTGATCGCCAGGACTGATTTGATGGGTCCCTCGTGTTAACTTGTAGCAGCAAATACACACACGAAGCCTGGCAGTGCCTCAGGGGTTGCACAGAGACCTTCTGTCACACCATCTCTAAGGGCAGAGCCATCAGCGACACATCTCTTCAAATGGTACCCAGTACGTAAAAAAAAAAACTCTGATTCTGCCGGGTTCTTTTGAAAAAGAGATGCACTCAAGAGAACTGATCAATGGTGCTTTTATAGTGTGTTGGCTGAGGGATGAATTGATCCATGTAAATGTCATCAACCCTTCAGGGTTGAATGGAGATTGACGGCATCATTCTGTGACATGAAAATGAAAATAGAAGGAGCATCTTGCATGGCAATTCCTGGGGTAAGCTCTTTTTACTTACCGATTTTGCAACAGAAAAAAAACAGGAAGATGTTGGGCAGGGCTATACTTTAGTCAGCAGAAAGCATATTTTAATATCGATTTTGAGGGCATTTGTGTCCATTGGATTGCAAGCTCGTCAGCGTTCACAGAGTGAGCAAGGGAATTTTCTCTCTCTTTCCTTCCTCCTCCCTCCTTCTTGACACTCACAGCTATGGTCTAAGAACTAGATGTACCGCAGAGCGGTACAAAATATGACCGCCGCCCAGTCCAGCACATTTTTTCCACAAAAAGAAATCACGCTGAAAGGCCTATATGATTCTAACTGTCTCACTAAATTGCATTATCCACACTCAATTCTCACTGGTATCTGCTAGACAACAAGTACCAAAACATGATTAGTTCATAGATTTCACATGTAAAATGAATTTTATACAACCCCACCTCCATCTTGCCTGTTCATAATTCTGAGAAATTCTTGATTGTTTGTGTTATGTTTATGTTATGTGTGTGGGTGTGTGTGTGTGTAAGTATGTGTGTGTGTGTGGGTGTGTGTGTGTGTGTGTGTGCGTGCTTGTGTGTGTGCCTGCGTATGTGCCCGTACATATGTCTACTGTGTGAGTATGTGTCATACGTATGATTACTGTGAATGTATGTGTGTGTGTGTGTGTGTGTGTATCTGTTTGTGCACATGTGTGCACATGCAATGGGTTAACATGACCCCTGGAGGCAAACATACGGAAAAAAATGGTCATCCTAGGCCCTACAGTTCTCAAGATATTCACAGAGAACTGTGTCTGCCCTACCCTCCTTTCGGGGGGTCCAGTCCAGCGGGGGGGCTACAGATCAAAACGAAAAATGACGGTTCCATGCTATCCATGTGGGGGTACATGCCCACCAAGTTTTGTGTACCCCAGTCTTTCAGTGTCCCGGGAATCCTTGTTGGTGTACGTCACTAAATGTACACATAAATTATTTTATTGTAAGGCCCCCCATGAACGAAAGTACACAAAACTTGGCATGCATTCGGAGGGTGTCATAATGATCCTACACTTTTAATTTCGTGCAGTTTTGACCTTGTCAGCCAGAGATATTGTGATGAAAAAACGATGGTTCCATGCTATCCATGTGGGGTTACATGCCCACCAAGTTTCGTGTACCCCGGTCTTTCAGTGTCCCGGGACTCATTGACGGAAATTTGGGCATGCGAAAAAGAAAAAAAAAAAAGAAAAAGAAAAAAAAAAAATTTCTGACTAAACCTATATGACCGCCGCTTCGCTGCGCGGCGGTCATAATAAGGGAGACGGCATCAATCTAAGATGACATATGCAAGGCTCAACTACTTTAAAGTCACTGAAGTCAATGTGGGTATGGGCACTTTGTCTCCACGCGCCACCAATACCTCACAACGTCCAGCCCATATACACCTCAATCCAGAAAATCATTCCCAGTCCCATAGTGAGGATTTGAAGGAAACATTAGGTGTTAAAGCAACACCAAAGAGTTTTTTGTACCTTAAAATAATGTTTCCAAAATCGTTTCAGTGGTTCATCAACTCGTAACATGGTGAACGGCACTTTCTGCATTCGCTTCGCGGCCCTCTATCGGCTATTACCGCACTATGTAAGTTTGCTGCATCGGGTAGCGGATCTGTAGTTCGATGGAATGAGACATGAGAAACTACAAATTTGACTTGCATCTGATGTCGCAATACATCGTACTTTCATAAAATCATGCAACTTATTCTACCTTGTCTGTGGACATTGTTATTTGCAAAGCCGGTGCTGGATAGACAAATAGTCTGTGCGACAGATGAAAAGTTCTTTGGTGTTGCTTTAACAGCATAAATCTTATAGTGCAGTGTCCATTCTGAGGTGTAGCCACAGACGAGGGGAGGATGACAGAGGAGAGAGAGGATGATGGGGGGGGGGGGGGGGTTCTGGCAAGATCTCATAAACCCAGCTCAACCTTGTGGCTTTTGAAGCTTTAGAGGGGAAGAATCTCGCTATTGATCGGGAAATATCTGCCTGTTCTTTGCGCCGGAAGAACTGCAAACCGCTGACCGCCGAGAAAGTGGAGCCGCCGCTGAAGCCTCTGGCTGGCCACACACACACACACACACAGAAAGATTGGCTTTTACAAATGAGAATATTATGTCCCAAAACGTTCACGCTCACTGCTAGCCACGTCATACCAGTCTTTCAGATCTATCTGGTACACAGCCTTTCCTTCCAAATGGATTCGCTCAGACATTAGATGAGTGAGTCAATCACCTGACATTGCCGTGCGAGTCTGCAAGTGCCTTAAAATCCATCTTAGGCTGCACCACAGTATGGTGGCTTTCACGATGACTACAAACACCAAGTCCGTATTAACAGCTTATAAATGGAGACATATAGTCATAAATCAACACTCTGGTACACAACAGGGACATCTCACTAAGCAAAGGGTTCTAATACGCTTTGTCCCCCTGTCCCTCCTCAAGACCCTTAATCAAAGTCCCTCAGGGCTGGCCTCTTCCAAGACCCCCACCCAAACGATCCTGTTTATCCAGCAGTTTTTCATCAGGGTTGGATCAATCGAGGGCTTCACTCTCCAGTCTCATCAGAGATGCAGGGCGCCCGCTAATGAGAGGGAGAACAGCTGACTGCTCACTTTTGGTCGGCTGTAGGACCTCGCCAGGGGCAGGGCAATGAGCTCCAGTAATAGGCCTACAATAAACACAAGTCTTATACTGATATAAATAAACAAACAACCAACCCCAACACCCCAATCTCAGTTGAGTATGCTAAACGATTGGAGGCTGGACTAAAGGGATCCCAAATTAGCACGCCTACTCACACGGGTACTTGATTTGAAAAACAGTTGCGCAATCTTTTCCTCTCTTCTGCATCTTTCTCTTCCGATGCCACCAATCATGATCTGCAATCCTGACAAAATGAGCCGATCCACCATCGATAACCTTCGTGGGGGTCCCAGAATGATGACTTGTGAGGTGTGAATTGAAAATGACAATACATGGACTGGTCATCTTGACATTTCATAGATGGGGGCATTTCAAATGCAGGTGGAACACTGATATTAGATTGTCGGCTGGATATCAATAAGCAATATGGAGTGACTATCACCTGACTGGAAGTTGTATTTCACCTTGTGAAAAAGGCACCACCGGTCTGGTGGATTTTGAGTATATAGTGGAGGGTATAATACGCTCTTGATCATCTCTTGAATTATTCATATTTTGTGCACTTGGTTTCATTATTCACAACTCTGCTAACCATGCCACTCAAGGCAGGTCGGGTCAAAGAGTTTTACTGCCACCAAGTGGTAAGACAATGTTACATCAGGCTCTGACAAACTGAACACCTTAATGACTGCTGCATATGGGATCATTGATGTTAGGGGCTTGTAACATAAGGCACATCGGGATGCTTCCAATTGACAGGGAATAATGATTAAGGTCACCAGTTATATGGAGACATTCAGAACACTCAAACAAAAGAGGACTCACAAGTAAAAGTAAATTCCAGTGGCATCAACCAGGAATGCTAATGACCACAATATGTTTAGGCAGCATACCAATGATCCCATCGGCTTAAGGCCTGATTACATTTGATTTACACAGACTTGAAGCTGGTATGAAGGGCAGTGGTCCAATCCAAACATCCAATATTTATTGACTAGGGCACCTCTGCTACTCCACCATAGACCATACACACAAAACCACAACATAAGAGGGACAGGTGAACACTTGAACCCAACCTTTGGTCAGATCTTTCATAGAAACTAAACCACACCTGAAATTTGACCAACTCATTCTCTGACAAAATAAATGGGAGCCTTTGTTCCATAAAGCAGCATGTTGACACCAAGCTGTGGATCAACTCCACCCGCAGTTCCTTGGCAACATGGAGAAAAATACATTAAGTTCTCACCTGCATGGAATAATGATGGAGTGGGGCTCGAGTTTACTCCAAGCCTGCAGTAAAACTGGTTTGGCTGGTGCAGAGCTGAGCTGCATGAACACTCCACAGAGGCATCATTTGAAACACACAAGCCATTTATCTTTACCAGCTCTATCTATTTTACGTAGTCATTACAAACTCGTTAACAGATACGGACCTACTTTAAGTATTCAAAGACACCTTTCCACTACCAGCTCCCCCTGGACGGTTTGATATTTACTTCCGATGGCTTCACTTTCCTCAAGGCACCATTTGGGGAAAATATCTAATTGCGATTATTCTGATAGATATTGCGATTTCTGATTTGACTTTTTGAATGTCAATTGATTCAGTTCAATATCCCAAATGTTTCTTTAATTTGTGCCACCCGATTGGTGAGCACACCTGATGCACAAGCACAGCACCCCCGACCGACTATAAATCTCACCAATTTGAATTGTGTGCCCCTCACACACTACGCACACCCACCAACCAGAAGTGGCATAATCAAGGAGGTTGAAATGAATGTCATAATGTGACAAAATTAACTGTGCACAATTATGTGTAGCTTTTGCGATTAGGTAATAGCATTGGTTCATATTGCAATTACAATTTTGCAGGTCTACTCTCCTCCATCAACTCCTTCATGTGTATGAGTGCCCTCTCAAAGACCGCCAGTAGTTGTCAAATACTGGCAAAACTCCAAGCAAGGCATATTCTGCCATTCGGGCTTTTTACTGAATCGATGTTCCTCCATATGTTACAGCCTTATGTTGCATAGCCTGAAACTGCAACCATCGGTTCACTCACATAAAAATCTGCCTAGAGACAAAACCTGTAGTTATTTAATGGCACGCATCCGTAACAAAAATGAGATCGAAGCAGTTTCAATTAACCTCTTTTTATTGTTTTCTGTCAATTGTACAAAAAAACATCCTTTTATGAAGCTAACCTCATAAAAGACTCCCCGTCTTCCCTTATTTGATCTGGCAAAGAGTCAACATTTGCTAAAATAGCTAAAAAAGAAAAGAGGTACACCTGTATAGCGCAGCCCGATATTCTACAGCGCAAAAATGGGACAAACAGCCAGCCCCACACCGCAAGAGCAAAAGATCACTTTGAGACACACATCTCCTTGGCTCATCCCTTAGCTTAGCATATGCACTGAGGTTTATTTAAAAAAAGGGGGAAGAGGGGAAAAAAGGAGAAAGAAAAAAACAGAACCGTTGCCATGAATCAGACTAAAAAGAAGTTTTAAAAATTACAGATGAAAGCACACGACTCCTAAAAGGAAAATTATTAGGTGCTAGACTGAAATCTGGTGATGGAGATAAAGGTAAAAAAAAAAAAAAAAGGCCCATATTTGATCAAACATTTTGAGATGTGGAGACTTCATTCAACAGTCCTAGACCCCCCCCCCCAGTAATTCCCCACTCAATTTCTGCAGTTCAACATCCAGCATATGACTGCCAACTGCCAGCCTCATTGCATTCTCAAGATAGACATCTGACACTTAGAAGATTTTTTTTAAACCTATATTTTCAACGCCTTTTCTCTTTACGGTCGGACTTGTGGTCACGGTCGCTACGCGAGTGCCTCTTCCCTGAACGGCTTCCCTCCGAGCCGGTTCTCTTCCGGTCCGACTTATCCTTAGATCCTTTTCCGTCCCGGCCACTAGCGCCACCACTCTTGGAGGACTTGTGGCTGCGGTCGCCTCCCTTCTTCCTCTCCCGGTCGGAGGGCCTCCTCCGGCGCTTGCGGTCACGGTTGTGGCCGTGCCCGTCCCTGCCCCGGCTACGGCTCCTGCTGGAGGAGCTGGAAGAGCTGGACGAGCTGCCGCTGGAGCTGCTGTGGGAGCTGGACCCGCTAGACGAGGAGCTGGACCCGCTGGACGACGTGCTGCCAGAGCTGCTCGAGGACGAGGAGCTGCTGCCGCCACGGCTCTTGCTCTTCTTGTCCTTGTCCTTGTCCCGGCCCTTGGCGCGGCCGCGGTCCCGGATTGCCTCGGGCTGGCCGTCCGTGCTGGCCTCTTTTGGCGCGTCCTTTGCAGGAGACGGGAGGGCGGCAGGTTGTTCCTGTGTGGACGGTTCAATGGGGGTGTCGAGGGGTGCATCGGTATTAGGACCGGCAAGAGCGGTACCGCCAAGTGCTGCAGTTTGGGGAACTGGGGCTGGGGAGCCATCTGTGGCTTCCACTAGAGGGATTGAAAGTTCCAGGACTGGATCTTTGGCGTCAGCCGGCTGGCCTTCCATGCCATTTTCTGGGGTTTGGGGCTCGGTCGTCAACGGCTCCTGCTGCTGGGGGCCCTTACCCTCCCCGTCCTCCTTGTCCTGCCTACTCTGGCTACCTACCTCCTCTGCCATCACCTCTGCCTCTGGGCTCTCCTCCATAGTATGATCCACCTTACCTGCTTCCTCCTCTTCCTTCCTCTTCTCCACCTCGACTACCTCCATCTGCTCCTCTGCTACCCTGGCCTCTACCTCCTCCTCAGACTCGTCCTCCTCATCCTTATCCTCTACCCTCTTCCTCTTCTCATCCCCCTGCCCTTTCTGACCCGACTCCTTGTCCTGCCGGTGCCCTGCTCTACCCTTAGGCTCCTTCTCTTTCTCTTCCCCTTCCTCCATCTCATCTTCCTCCTTGTCCTCTTCCTCCTCCTCCTCATCCTCCTCCATCTCCACATTGTGGCGGTTACCCGTCACCTCCACTACCTGACCCGGCTTACCCTCCTCTTGCTCTTCTTTCTTCACGCCTTCCTCCTGGGTGCGCTCGTCCTGTTCCCGGTCGCCAGCCCTCTGGGACTGGCGCCGCGGCCGAGCCTCCATCTTGTTGAGCTGCTCGGCAAAAGCCTTACGCCTCTCCTCAAACATGCCTGCAAGAAGCCAGAGGTGATCTCTACCATTCCAGTGCATTCCAAAAGTACCTTCCACCAGTAATCAATACTACCATACCATAGTTTCAGTGGAGGCACCATGTGGTGTAGTTAAATATGCAACGGCATTACAACACTGACAATGAACAACATCAACCATGAAAACCTTTTGAAAATTAGAAAAATACATATTTGCAGCCAACCAAATGAGAACAAAAGCACAGAGTTCCATTCCTTTCTTCTTTATATTCTTCTTTTAAATGAGTCATTTGTCAAGTGAGTCAAGGGTCTTATTTTTACTTTCCCAGAGTAAAAACACATCATCTATGTTTTCCTCTTACAACAACTATCTCTTTTGCATTTCATAGGGAAAAAATACCCTTTCTCTTTCATGCATTCAATTAATTTGGGGTACAGCATAAGGGTAAACATAACTGTGTTTAGATAAGAGAAACTACCGCCACTTACCATTCATTTTTTTCTGAGATTCCTCTAACAGCTTCTGGGTTGCAGAGCACATTTTACCAGGCACGTAAAAGATGGGCGGCTTAGTCTTTGTACGAATGAACTTGACTATCTTTGCATTGTGTGCATTCCACTCCTCTTGCTATGAAAAAAAAAATGAGACAACAGGGCAAGTGAGTGCACAGTGGTAGAGTTTGAGTCCTCAATAGCAAAGAACTTGAGGGAGAACTAAGACACGGAATTTTAGGGAACTCCAACTTTTGATTTCTGTCTGAATAGGATTTCTCCAGAGAACTTCCACTCAAAAAAAGGAAGCACTCGAAAGGACAAAAAAAAAAAAGTGTGAGATACTTACCAACTGGGCAAGTTCCACTTTCTGCTCCAGAAGCCTCAGCTCAGTCTGTTTTGCTCGTCTCTCTTCAAAGAGCTCTCGTCTCTCGCTCTCCACTTTCTTACGTTCTTGCTCAGCTTGCACTTCCAATTTCTGCTCAATCTCCTGTCGTCTTTTTTGCTGAGGAGAGAATAAAAAAAGACAAAAGCACAGAAAGGCAATTCCCAAAGATTAAATTAACTGTTAAGTTTCAAAATGTCATCCACCACCAATGACTATGCAAATTTATGAAGTCGTGTTATACAGCACTACATGGCCCATTTCTACTTACTGCAGACAAAATACCAAGACACTGAGGCAAGGCAATTTTTTTTTTTTTTTTTTTTAATTCACCCTACAGGTGGGTCTCAAAATTTGAATATCGTGCACAAGTTCATTTTTACCCCGTAATTTCAGGGCCTACATTTCAGCGCGGGATTGTAGGTATTGCACATAATTTATTTAAGTCCCGCAAGTCGAGAAATTCACGCACACATTTTACAGCGCTGTCTGATAGCATTTCAGTTTGTAAAATGTATGCCCCCGGCCCAACTGTATTAATCCCCCTATGTTAAGCACTGAAGGGGGGAATCCCCCCCCCCCCCCCCATTTTTACAAATTAATTTTAAGCCCTGTAATTTAGTTCAATAAGTGGATCTTTCATATATTCTAGATTCATTAGATATAAAGTGAAATATGAAACAGTAAGCAGAATTTAAGTATGGCTTCATTTGATACTTCTACAAATTAAAATGACAGTCCTAACAGTAGGCCTACCAATCCAATCACTTGCCTGCCATTCTCTCTCTATGTCGTGTCACTTTACCTCGCTCTATCAATCTCGCATGATATCTACGATAGTCTCACTCCAGATTATGGGAAATTGACCCCCCCCCCCCCAAAAAAAAAAAAACCTCTTCGGATCTACACGATTCACATAGATGACATATTTTGATTCAAAACGGCGATTTTCGCCAAAAAGCGACTAGTTTGCAGGTATGACTAAAATCTCCTGGTAGAAGGTTGCATTAACTCTAGACTTGATAAAACATAGTGGACAAAAACCAGCAAATGGCATGGCACCCCAAATCACTGAATGTGGAAACATCAAACTGGACTTCAAGCAACTTGGATTCTGTGCCTCTCCACTCTTCCTCCAGACTCTCAGGACAATGATTGGACCCTGATATCCAAATGAAATGCAAATTCTGTTTTTATGTGAAAAGTTTGGACCACTGAGCAACGGTCCAGTTCTTCTGGACAACTATCAAGTCTGCAGTCTTTCCCATGATTGTGGTTGTGTTTACTAAACCAGAGTTTAAAGGCTCAGATCACCAACATTTCTGTACTATAACCTCTTTCTTCTAATATTTTGAGATACTAATTTTTTCATGACCTGTAAGTCGTAATCAAGATTACAACAAAAAATGGCTTGCAATATTTCACTTTATATCTAATGAATCTTGAATATATGAAAGATCCACTTTGAGCTAGATTAGGGGGGGGGAGTTAACTTTTCCACAATACATTTCTGTGATGAGTTCAATTTCTTCCACAAGAGAAATAAAAAATGTTGGGATATTGACTAAAACTAATCACAAACATGTTTTAAAAACATGGTGTACTACACCATGTCAAGTAGCATTTCATTCTTACCCTGTCGTTAGCGACATTAGATTCTTGTTTAAATTTCTGTAATGTTCCCATCAACAGGCCAAACATGCGTCGATTTCTGAAAAAAAAGAGAAAGTGAAGGGGGGAACCCTTCCATCTGAGACACTATTGCAAGGCTGAAGGATACAGAAATCATGAGCTTTTCAGACAAATGTGCACAAATAAAATGGAAAGAAACTGTCTGGGTATTTAAGACTCCATGATGAAAGTAAAAACTGAACAACAGTTTGAAAACCATTACCTTTGCTTTCCTCGCTCATCCATGGTCTGATCCTGAATCAGATCTCGACGTGTACGCTCTTTGGAGGTAGCAACGACGGATGACTGCAACGCTGGCTACAGGTACAAAGACAAACGTTAGTGAAATCGGTCCTTCAAATGTGGCCTGTTCTCAAAGGTCAACACTTTCTTTTAACTAGCCAGTTTCTGATTCCATTATAGTGCTACCTTTTAGATAGTAATTATATGACTCTGAAATGCAAGGGAGAGTTTCCTCACTTTTTTGACATCGTCATCATCCTCAGCGTCACTGTCATGGCGTGAATCTCTCCTTGCTCTCTGGTCTCCAGCCAGTCTAAGAAGCAAAGAAATGTCAAACTGTGTTAGGAAAGGCCCTCAAAAACAAAACCATACTTCAAGTCTTCAAAAAGTCCAAAACTTGTGCTTCTAACAAAAACGCCATTGATTGTGAACAGCCAGCAGCTTAACCTGGCAACTAAATGTTGCAAATTACATTTGCCTTCCTTACCGCAGAAGTGCTCCTTCAATATCCCTTTGCTTAGCTGGAGGTCCTCCACCAGAGTCAGAGAGTCCACGCCTGCAAAAACAAGTTCTTCTCATGAATAGGGTCCGCAGGAAAAGGTGAATCAACCTCAGCTCAATTCAAAAACTTGAGTAAAACCAACTCAATAGATTACCTCAACAAGTTGATGCCACGCCCCCTACCTCCACCGGGGCCTGGGACAGTCAGTCGCCTGGCTTGGCCAGGTCTGAAAAGTAGAGAGAAC
The DNA here is from genome assembly GCF_046254945.1 of Alosa pseudoharengus. Taxonomy (NCBI): domain Eukaryota; kingdom Metazoa; phylum Chordata; class Actinopteri; order Clupeiformes; family Clupeidae; genus Alosa; species Alosa pseudoharengus. The sequence goes on from NW_027468680.1 coordinate 11,611,532, forward strand.
AGGTTAAGGTAAATACAACGTTTCTGACACTTACACTATAGGGAGATACACCACCTCGATGCTGACAAAATTAGAACAAAAAAATAGTTATAAGATCATATGAGCATTTTAAGTTAGTTGGTGACATTATGCATCTCTGATTTGCCCCACGAAAGTGGTACGTACCACATTAAACCAAACCCTTTTACTATACAAAATACTTGACCTGGTAAGGCCGGAGACTGTATAGCACAACTACTGGTCTGGCTGCCTACGTTGTAACCTTAGAGAAGTCAGATGGCTAGCGGAACAGACTGCACGTAATGGTATGCAATTAAATAAGGAAGATACTGGTAATTACTACAAACCAATTAAGTGCATCTAGCGTAGAACCGAATACATTCATGTTAAACGTCAACATATCATGCAAACATCCGCATCTTGATGGAAGCTTCAGAATGAGCTGTTATGCTAGCTGACTAGCTAAATAAACAGCATGCCTAGGAAATGTGCAAGCTCAAGGGGGAGTGTGGCTAACTAGCATAGGGAACATGAGGTTATACAAGTCAAACTCTCTTATAAAGGAATCTGAAATGATACACCGTAAACGGAAATTATTGGCATGTAGGAAACAAATTAGCAAACTGCAATACTCGGAACATCCACGGACACCTGACTAAACGTTCAGCTTGCTAACGTTACCTCAGCACACACGCATGTTAGCTTACTAGCCAGCTAGTGATAAATTGGCTAGCTAGCTAGCCAGGGCGGTGCAAATGCTAGTCGATTATGTAAGAAATATTCCACAAGCACTCGACATTAAGCTTACCTGAGTTCATTTGGGTCTCTGCCAGTTAATTTGCGGATATTTTCGTCAACATTTTTCAAGCTTTCTTTTGCTTTCTCGAGCTGATCTTGCAAACTTCTCACAGCCACCGCCATCTTAGCCACAACAAGCACACATCAATGAAGTCGGCGCAAAGCATCACTGGGTGAACATGGGCGCGACTCATTAGCGGCAGAAACATTAACCAATAGAAACCGGACCAATGATGGCCTCCGATACTGGGACGGTGTAGGACGGGCATACACAAATTATCAGTCACAAATATAAGTCTATGCAATAATGCAAATATGGGAATCCATGGTTGTTAAATTCATTAGTTGATTCTGGCAAAGAAATTATGCTACTAAAAGATAGTGTGCAAGTGGCCCTTGGCCTTCACTGTAAAAGTATTGCCAGTTACATGGCAAATGTGTAGTCATACATTTTGTATATTGAGAACTGTGCAACTGAGACAATAAATGGTATTAAATACCTACACTACGGTTAAAAGTTTGGGGTCTCTTAGAAATGTTTTTTTTTTATCAGGGCAGCTATTTTCAGATTACATTATGTGCTTACATAATTGCAAAGGGGATCTCGACTATTTTAGACAGAAATGGCTGATCTTTAATGCAATATCTACATTGCCCATTATCAGCAATCCAATGTTCCAAAGGCACATTCTGTTTACTACTACTAATACATTTTATTTGTTATAGCGCCTTTCAAAGCACCCAATGTCGCTTTACAGAGTAAACACAGTAAAACAAATAATTAATTAAAAACAAGAAAAACATAGTGGTATTAAAATACACTTTAAAGTCCATAAGCTATCTTGAAAAGGTGGGTTTTAAGAGCTGTTTTGTATTGTGAGATGGAGTCAAGAGCACGAATGTGTGAGGGGAGTGAGTTCCACAGTTTGAGTGCAGCATAGGAAAAGGACTTTGCTCCCATTGTGGTGAGCCTGATGTTTGGTACTGACAATAATCCAGCTGTAGATGAACATAGTGAACAGGAGGGTGTATAAGTCTGTAGGAGTTCTGTGATATATGAAGGGCAAAGGTTATGAAGGGCTTTGAATGTCAACAACAGGATTTTAAAGTTGATCCCTTAAGAGACAGGGAGGCAGTGTAGTTCTATCAGGAGAGGTGTAACATGTTGGGGGGACTTTGTGCGGGTGATAATCCGTGCTGAAGAGTTTTGAATGAGTTGGAGATGATGGATGAGTTTGTTTGGGATGCCTGTCTAATCATTTTAGTATTCTGTCTATAATGGAGTGGAATGGAAATTTCTAATTGACCCAAGACTTTTGACCAGTAGTGTACCTATGAGTGATAATGGGTAAATAAACACCAGAATAGCCTATGTATCTACAAATAATATTTTATTTCACAGAATTGAATCACATGAAGCTACCCCACTGTGTGACACATAATAATGTGTTGAAAATGTATGCATGTATAAAATGAATAAAATAAGGCATCTGAGTCAGGGAAGTCTCATACACTGGCCAATCAGGCCATAGGTACAACATTAAGCATCATTGTATCCACTTCCGCTTATCTGGAAATCCAGTCAGTCGTTATCTGCCAAGTCATTCTGTTCAAAGTACCTTCACAAAGGAATACAACAATTTCAACAGACGTCAAAACATAACATGTCTCTAAAGGAATGAATAAATAAATAATAAACACACACAATGCAAAAATGGTGTGCATATTTTACCTGGCAACCAGACATATCAACAAGTTAAGTGCTGACAACCTTTCATCATCTTTGGTCTCCTTTAAAATGAACATGATGACAAATGAGTACTGACAAAATAAATCTCAGTATTATTTGTATTCATTTTCACCCAAGAGAGCAAGTAGTCCTGGCACATCCTGGGATCTTACCAGAGTGGCTCGTACACTCGCACATCGTCTGGCTAGTTGTCTTATGAGGGAATGTGCCTCAGGGAGAAGAGGTTTCTCGAGGCAAGCCAACAATGCATATAGCCACCTACCCTGTAAAGATGATAAAACTGTACACTTAGGAAAATGTGTGAGTCTATTTACTTATAGGGTAGTGTCATCTTAACACAATCAGAATGGCAGATTTAAGAAGAATAGTTGCTACAATAAACTTTATCCATATATTTTCAAAATGTTGTCTTTCTCTGTTAGCCTGGAGATTCCAGACCCAAATCCAAAAGAGGGTCTGGCCATAAATAATGTAATGGCCCAACACGAGGGGGCGGCACCAAGCATGCATTTGAAAATCTCAATACACGCAATTGGATAACACTATAGGACCAATGTTTACTGACTGATTCCAGACTTCGACGGAATTGGATAACACTATGACTGTCATCTGTTTAGCTCACCTCTGGCCCGCCTATATCAGATACACCGATGTGATTGGTGCACCACGATACAAGGGACATAAGTAATAAGCATCATTACTCATTGCCAGTGTGACTCGCTGAGCAAATTCAAATTGTGCTCCTGCGAGAACTCTGGATTTCCAGGGTATTTTTCTGTTGCAAGGTGTACAGCAAATGCAAATAGTGATACTTACCAGCTGTGGGACAAATGATCTCTCTTCAAACCAGTTATTCAAATACTCCAGCACTGCAGTAACAGTAGCCTAGGAAAAATGAACAACAATATGAAATAGGCTGCTTGAACAGTATCTAAATGCTATTCCAGTCCGTCTAAATGCTATTCCATGCTATGCCAAATACTAACCTGATTTAATCGGCTTACGATACTGAGGAAAGGTGGGAACCCAATCTGTGGCACAGAACACAATCATAAGTCTCATAACACATTAGCATAAGTCTTATATCAATGCTTTTAAAGAAAAATGAATGCCGGGCTACCTTCACATAGTTGAGACCAGGAGCATCACTGTCTCCTTGGTCAACCTTAGAGCCCAGATAAACACTCTCACCCAGGCAGAACCTTTTCCATCCTTCTTCATTATCCATCTTTGGCTGAACACAGACATACTGATCAGTACCAGAGTTATGACTTATTCATTAATTTGTCCAACTGAGAATGCATGTCAACCAACCATAACTACATTGTCATCAATGACCTTCCCCCTCCACTGTTGTCTGTGCTTCTGGACACTCTGCAGAAAAAGAGAGAAACCATAGTTTACAAAAACGTATATATTTATAAACTGATGTATCACAAAAATACATCTCTGAGTAGTCAAACAGAACTAATTACCTGTCTTATATCTGAGAAGTTACTGACTTGCTTTCGCTGCCACTTCAAACTCGGTGAATAGCCATCGGGAGCAGCTTGACATGCCGTGAACTGTGCGATGTAGAGTTAGTAGGCTACTTAAAACATGCATATGTTTACTGTACAAGTTCCGTGATTGTTTCATGATTTGTTTTGCTTACCGAGACATTAACAGTTGGTTTCTTCAGTTTTTTGGGGTCAATATTCGCAACAACAACATCTGGACAGAGTGACGCCTCACGTCTACAAGACAGAAAATGAGCTAACATTAGCTAATTCATTTGAAGCAGGTAAATACATTTCGAGTTAACAAAAGGGTCAATCTACAAGTATGTAAGTGACTTAGTGGTAGACTTACTGAACCTGTCTGAGATATTCTTTTGGATTTCTGGGAGTTTCACCGAGAGCTAATTCGTCAGAATCGGATGCTTCCACTGGCAGAAGCCTAGGCATCAAGTCTTCAACGTCTGAGTTCATTTTGTCGTATTCTACAAGGTATCGCCAGCTAATGTATTGCCATTAGGTAAGGTCACGAGAATTACAAACCAGAAGTCCTGTCAGAATGACTTTAGATAAAACACGAGTTCTATACTTTGACAACACCTTTATAATTTCCAAACACAGCCTTGCATCCAGCGTGCCTCCATCTTGAAATTTGAAATGCTGACGTATTAAGCATGCGCCCGTTACCACGACAACATCAACACGCGAGTTATGTGTTGCCAGCTATCTTTTACTGTCTATGGTTGCCAGCTGTGACAGAAATCCTCTGTAGAAATTCCTTCATCTGACGCAGAAAGTATCCCTAGAGTAGGCTACTGAAATATTTTTAAATAGTCTCCATGAGAGCTTCATGTGAAATGATCATAATAGCAATTAGCAACAGTATAATCACACTTAATATAGTATAGTTTATTTTAGATGTAATAGTCAAGTCAAGTCAAGTCAGTTTTATTTTTAAAGCGCATTTAACATGCACATAGTTCAACCCAAAGCGCTCCAACAAACAAGACACATAACAAGACAAACGATGCCGGATAGTCGCCAGCGTGCCCCTGACATCAAGACATGACAAATACATTTAAAAAATAACAAATAGGCCTACTGGTTCTTAGCCTACATGGTTCTTAGCAGAGGCTTGTTCAAAGCATGGTTCAAAGTGACTTAGGCCTACAACAATAACAATGCACATTAGGCTTCAATATAATTCAAATTAGCCTACTTCAAAGTGAAATGAAATTGCCTAGATTAAAACTAACACAAATAGGCCTAATAGACAAATTGTCAAAACAAATTTTCATTTTTCAGATGATCTGTGTGGATAGGCTACTCCAAGCCAGTTATCAGCAGGAGTCAAAGGGCACCTATGACCCTGGCCTATGATAAGGTCTATGATTAGGCCTACTGTAATCAGTGGGAGAGGAGAGCTGTTTTTCCTGAGGAAATGAAAAATGCACACCCCAACCCCACTGCTAAGGCTTCACAAAATCAGCCTCACATGGGCACCATTGGCAGCCTTTATATGACTGCATTCATAGTGTATTCAGGGTTTTCCCTACATTATAAAGTCTTAAGCATTTTTTGTGGAGCATCTAGTCAAATGAAAGTAAAAGGCATTTGGAAGATATATCAGAATGAAAGTAAGCAACTGTGCACAGACAAAACAGTAAACCAAGAGGCAGTTTGATCAGAAATAGTTGGCACCAGGAATGACATGCCAATTAACATGACATGTGCAAAAATAAAGAAAAGTCTGAAAGGCTATAGAAAACCCTGGTATTATTCTTACCAAACACACTTCATCATTACCATATGCCATTTTTTAAGGCTAATGAGGGAATGATCTTCTTAACTATAGCCTGCATATGTAAGATGAACAGATGAACAGGTTATAAGACAATTCTACATCATCATCATCAAACCTAATAGACCTAAACTGATAAGCTTATTTCTTCTTCACAATTCCCCTTTGGCCTAAAGGCGTGTACCAATGTTAATGATTAACATGACCCTTTACTCTCTTGATGCCACTGCTGTCATATCTCCTTGTCCTTAAGTGATTCACTGACTGGGGGGAATCGACACACGGAAAAGGACACATGGATTAACATTTACCTTACATTCTATCCTAAAAAGCCAAATGGCCATATTTATTAGGACTGTTCACACCATAGCAAAATCACAAGTTTGCCTGTGGATATGGCTTGGCCTTTTTCTGATCATGTTTCCTAACAAAAGCAGAGGGTTGTCAGACTTGAAGACCTGTGGGGACTCTGAGTGTGAAAGTAAGTTTTGCATGTTGTTTTTGTATTCAATCTTATTTTCCTCTTAATTGCAAGCACAATCTACCTTATATAAAAAAAACACATATTTCTCAGTACGTGGAAGGCAGTGATTTACAGTACAAAGGTCAAAACATGTTTAGAGCAAAGGCATTGAGGCAAAGTTAATACAATCAATTTGTCAAACTATTGCATATGGGCAGTCTTTAAAACCACTTTTTGTTCCTTTATGATTTTGTAGCATTGATGAGTCGTGTGCTGGCAACAAAAAACTTTAAAGCTCCAGACTGCCGGTTTCTCAGCTTCAGAAAAGGAGACGTGATCTTTGTTTACCATAAACTTGCTGGAAAGAGGGATGACCTCTGGGCTGGAAGTGTGAGTTGGGTATTTAAATAAACCATCTGTGTTTTGCATTAGGCTACATATAAACACAGACAGACATAACAATGTGAAATGCATAGAGATACATTAAACTCTTCTTTTATCCCCTCAGAGAGACAAGGAGTTTGGATATTTTCCAAAAGATGCCGTCAAAGTTGATGAGATTCATGTGTCCAAAGAAAAAGAAATGACACTCCCCACAGAGGTAATCGATTCATGTTTGTAAGCTCTTATAGCCAGTCACATTTGTGTTCATTGTTTCAAGTGGATCTGTCTTATTTTTTGACAGTGTGTGTGTGTGTGTGTGTGTGTGTGTGTGTGTGTGTGTGTGTGTTGTTCCTGTGGTCACAGTCACTGACATTAAGGCTGCTTTTCCTGATTTTTCATTTTAGAAGTTTGATTTCTTCTGTATTGATGAACATGGTGAAGTCATGAAAATTGATGACCCAGAGGAATACAAAGAACAGCACCCTGAAAACGAAGAAATTATTTCCAACAAAGAAGAACTGCATGACACTTCAGAAACCGCAGATATATTTCAACCATCTGCTTCAAACAACAAGGACACAGACCAGACTGAGGATCTTTCTAATGAAGTGGCACAAGAGGCTTCAGCACAAGGTGGGTCTTCCTGGATTGGTTCTGCTGTAACTGGATGGTTCGGTACACCTGACAAAAACAATGCCGACAGTGATAACCTTGATGACAACACACCGGGAAATTATGAGAAACAAGACACATTCAGGAAACGTAAGCTTGCATTGGATGACGAACAACTGGAGGAGAAATCTACCATGTTTGGCTGGATTAGGGGTGATCTAACGAATGTCCTTGGCTATGGTCAAAAGCAGGCTGAAAAAGATGCATATAACACCCAGAGAGCAGATGGAGGGGTACAGCCTGGGGAGGAAAGGCCGGCAGAGGAGCAGGACGCACAGTTTGGACAATATAGCTCCTGGCTAAATATTGGAATCGGGGATGTCCTGAAATTTGGTGGTGGTGGTGAAACAGCAGACACAGACAAAACCATGGAATTATCTCAGGGGCAGGGCTCAGGCATCTTATCAGAGGGAGAACCGACCGAATCCAAGCGCACTACAGACCCAGTGGAGAAAATAAAGGAAACAGAGACAACAGACACTGCCACTGATAGTGTAATTACGGCGGGAGATGAAGGTTCACTGGAAAGCCATAAAGCATCCCTTAAAGATATTCAAAAAGAGTATATAAACGAAGAGGCTGATGAGAAAGCTGAGGCTGATGGCTGGTATGATGCCATGTATAATATCACTGCAGGATATTACACAAATAGCACAGAAGAGGAGCACTTTGAAAATGGTGTGCCTCTTTCAAAGATTGAGGACTCGGAACACATGCCTGTTCCAGAGACAACGCGTGACACAGATATGGCTGAGATATACCCAAGTGGTGGCCTGCCATCAGCATTAGGAAATGCAAGCGCTCAGACAAAGGCTGACATGGTTGATGACAATGATGAGATCCAAATTAAACAAGAATCTGAGGAGTACTTATTAAAAGATGATTTTTCTGCTGAAGGGGAGAAAATGTCTTTGGATAACGATAGGCACAGGAAACACTTAATTGAAGATGTCGGTGACATTGACGATCAGAAGACTCCATCTGAAGAAAGGGATGAGTCATTTTGTCCAGTAGAATCACAAACCGAATATGGCAAAGACATGGAAAATATAGAGACCACCACAATAAGTCAAACTGAATCTGAAGAGAAGGTAGACCAATATGAAAACAAGGATGAAACATCTGAAGTTTCGCCAACTCAAAAAGAAACCCACCAGTCAGGAGACAGATCAAACCATGATACAGCAGATTCAACCAGACACATGGATGTGTCAGATGATTCATTGCATGAGTCTGAGATGGCAGAAGGCACCTATGAAACGATCTCACATTTACTGCAAAGTGACCTTGCCTCTGCTGTTACATATACAAAAGAAGTGACACCAAATCAGTCTGGATCGACACAATTTGAGGAAATCACGGAGGCACTTTCAGGGTTAAGTGAGGCCTCTTTTGAAAGACATAATAATTCTGACCCTGATGTGGCCACATCGAATCAGGCAAGTGTAGAACTGGGAAAGGCCTCACAGCCTGAAGATAAACAGCATGTTATTGACAAGGACACACAAGAACAAAGTAATGATATTACAAGCGTTGATGAATCAAATATTGACAGTGACAAAACAGAACAATCACAGGAATCAGTTTTGCCTGAAGAGTCAACAGAAGTGCTAAAAATGTCTCAGTCACAAGAAAGTGAAGAGACTCAACCATTGGATCAAGAGAGAGAACAGGAGCAAAGGAAACCAAAAAAGACAACTGAGGATCAACCCAAACAAAATGACGAAATCTTGGAGGCTGAGTCAGTGGAACTGACTGCTGATGTGACATCCAGTGATCATACTGAAGAGAAACAGGACAATGAAGCACAAGAGAAACCATTGGATCAAGATAGAGAACAAGAGCTAAGGGAAACTGCATCATCTGATTTCAATACCAAGGTTACAGATAGCAGTGAAGCAAAAAAGACAACTGAGGATCGACCCAAACAAAATGACGAGAGCTTGGAGGTTGAGTCAGTGGAACTGACTGCTGATGTGACACCCAGTGAAGAGACTGAAGAGAAACAGGTCAACGAAGAGAAATTTAACATATTAGATGACACTGATTTATCAATGGTGGATATGACTAATGATGCACAGCAGGAGGTACTTAATGAATCTATGACAGAACTGAATACTGAAAGAACACAGGCAGAGTCAGATACACTCTCAACACAATTGTATGAGGATGTGACAAATCAGAATTCATCTAGTGAGGAAAGGCTGGAAAGAGTTGACCCAATTTCATCAGAGAGCATTAATGATGACCCTGTCTCAGTTATTTTGAATGAGACAGAGACAGACGCAGACTTTTCACAGACAAAAGTTGCTGAAATGCTCAAGGAAGATGAAACAGAATCTGAGACAATTGACGCTAGCGGTAATTCTGACACACCTACACAAAATCTTGAACATCAGAGTGCACTGTACACAAATGACGAAAAAGAGAAGTTTCACACTTCCGAGGATAATACCCTTTCTCCCAGAGAAAGAGTAATTGAAGACACCTATATGGTGGCAGACTTAACTTCTGCAACTATAACACCCTCACCAAACTCCAAAACTATGACAGAGGAACAACAGACAGTGGAAAGTGAGTTTGAGGTAACTGCATCCGGTCAGATGGAAGTTCAAGAGAAACACGTAAAAGATGTAAAAGAAGTGGTTGACCCTGAAACCACAACAACAGTGATGAATGGACATTTAGACTTAGTGGAGCTTGGCGAGGACCATGACAATGATGCCCCCTCCCCCCACGAACAATCAATTGAACACATCCCAACGGATGATCTTATCAGGGAGGATGAGAAGAACTCAGGGTGGTATAATAGTGTTTATGATAGGTTTACAGGAATTTATAGTGGGAGAACACAACCAGGTGATGGTAGAAGGGATGCTGTGAGTCCATCTAACACAGCAGAGACTCCTACACCAGAGGGAATCACTAATGAAGAGGGCCCAGTGGGCACACAGGAATCACAGTCTCTGTTTTCAGTTGGTGGCCTATCATCAGTATTTGAAAGCTTCGCATCAAAGCCTCAGACAGACACAGCTGGCGGCCAGGAGAATGACCAGCGTAATGAAGAACAACCCCTTGAAGAATCACACACAGGTAAGGAGAATTCAGTTCAGCATGCTTATTTTGATCTTTCTCTTTGAGCAGTGACATGGTTCTTGGTGTGTGATGTGACAGAAGCTCTATAGCCTTGAAGGAGTCTGGATGAGGAAGCAGAATCTACATGCAATGGAGCCACAGATCATCCTGCAGAATCTCTAATCAAAAACAACAATGAGGAGAAAGATGATAAGACCAATCTATCAGAGAAATCTAATCAGGATGGAAATGAAGAAGTCTAAAAGCAGTATGAAAACTGCATTAAGTGATAAAAATGCATTTTGTAGAGACCACTACAGAGATTAATCCAAGCCCAAATATATATTTTAGTTTTTACAGCAGAAGAATCTAAACACAAGAGAGTGAAAAGCATTTCATTTCGAAAAGCTTTGGAAACTGAAAAACTGCTGGATATTTTCGGAAGTGTGTCACATATGGCATCATTGGTCAACATGCTGTCATCACTGGTCAAGATGATAATTATGCTTAAAACACACACAGAGACATTCAAGAGCCTCTGGATTATCAAGCACACTTTCAAAATATAAATGGAGATGTGGTTTTAAAAGGTGGACACAAGTCCCTCCAAAAACTGGGACTCCTCTTAAAAAATAAAATGATAAAATGACATTGACGATATAGTTCTATAAAGTGAATTTGGTTTATAATTCAATGATATCACATAAATTCATAACTTTAATTTGGTGGTTGAATTTGCATGGAATATATAAAAAAAATTCCCCTACCAAACTGGTAGTTTGAGGGCGCATGCATTAATTGCACACTTTATTTTGCAGATTTGGAGTGCGTTCAAGGGACTTGCTCCAGTGTGACTGAAAATGAAAAGGCCACTTTCAAAGATGGTGAAATTGCTGGTGAAATACAAGACCCCACCCCTTTCAAGGATAAGGCAGACAATGTACAAGAAGATGTCAGTTATCACATTCATGCTGAAAGCGGTGACACTGCAGTAGACCATAACCCAACCATGAAGGACCATGGATATCAAAATAGTAAGCTGAGCTATGTTGCTTAAAAACAAGTTGCTTGAATGACTGAGAAAACCTCTGGGCCTAGGCCTATACAGAAATGTGCCGTCAATGTATATCAAATGATAAGGCCCACGCTGAAAGGTTGTCTTGCATTTCCAAAAAACATTTCACTTTAGCTTACTTTTTTATAGGTGAAGGAACAAAGTCAGAGAGGCTCACAGAAGGTGCATACAAGTCTGTTACCACTGCTGAGATAACCAAAGGGTTCGCTGACCTTGTCAAATGGTTTCTGGTAAGTTATGGTTGAGCTTTGGTTATGCTCTATCTATGATAAGGCTCAGTTCAGCTTGACAGTAATTTCTAACGACTGGCTCTTTAAGACATCTATGTGGACTGTGTGGCCGTATTTTTTTCTTCTCAAGTTCTTTCTGACATGTCATCTCTTGCGACTCCAAACTGGAGAGTCCAGGCAGGCAGCTGGCGAAAAACATATTTCACTGGATTTTTATGTGACATCGTAGTTTACGCTACAAAACAGTAAAGTAGAAATGAAGTGTAAGTTAGTGGGTTGAGATCGGTCGAGACATGGATATTAAAGAAGTTGAGCAGGTGAGTGAAAGTTTACCGATTGGCCTCGCACGGTCGATCTGAAAGGCACTGGCCAGATGGCTCGTTCTGTTTGATTCATGGGCCTATGTCGTTGTCTTTCGAGAGATTCTTCACTTAAGGGCTTTAAATTCATCTCCAAGTCAGACATAGCCTGCCCTGTTCATGGAGTATGGACAAATAGCATAAGCTAGTGCTACAACTTTTAGCCTATAACTTTCAGCAGAATTTTATTAAGCCTAACAAAACATAGCAGCGCTATGATCCTAAAACACGCTTGAACAAGATATTCATTTGTCTTCTCAGACAGTGGACGTGTTTTTTTTTTATAACACTGATGGCAAAAACCTGATCATTTACAGGTTACACGTATCACCTCTGTCACTTTAACAGAGAGCTGTATGAGAAACTGTGGCACTCTATAATTGGTGACGTTGGGGCTATACCATGTTGAAAAGAGAGGTACGTGTTGTATAAGGTCACACGCATCATAATTGCATTTAAGAGTGCAGTACTAGATAATAAAGACGCGTAATAACATTTTGTGAATTGAATGGAATAGCTTTGGGATCAATTCATATTTTCAAGGTTTACGTAAAAGTAAGTACACATGATGATAGGTGGTTACCCCCTGTATTTTATAGTAGGATGGTCCATCTACTAAGCGCACTTGCCTTCATCGGCGATATCATGGGAGGAATGACAACAGATGGATAGATGAAATTATATTGTGCCTACAAACGTTAAAAAGTGTTTAGTTGACAAGTCAGCTGGCGGAATGGCTGAAGAAGTAAACATTCATAAAGTCGCTACTGAAGCAACTGATGTGAAAGGGGCAGCCATCATTTACTACACGCTCGCAGTGGAGAAAGTCAAGGATGTAAGTGTCTGATCTATGCAATAACGTTACTAACAGTGGCAAGGGTAGCTAAACATAACCGTTAATTCTTAACTCCGTGTCCTCATCTTTTCGGTCTCGTTATATTCTCTCCAAGTAAATGTCTCTTATGTCGATAATATTGTCACACGGCCTGTTACAAGCCTTCTATTTAAATCATAACAACTATTCTTCTGATCATGCTAACTTAGCAGTGTTGCGAGCTAGCTAACGGTCTGATCCTATGAAATGATTAAACCTGGCTTTGTTTTTTGTATCTTCTTCTCAAAACTACATATAAGAACCGTATTTGGCATTTTGGTAGGATTTCAAGATGTAGTATGTGATTTAGCACATTATTTCAATGCGATTTAATCGTAACAGCTGGCTTGACCATAACCACTGCAATTGGATAATGAAATGAGGAAGTCTGCAATAGAGATTCCTGTCTTGTATCTGTCAGTTGGAAAGACAGTTACCTACCACTTTCTTTTGCCTCTAAAGGTTGTGTCATCACTCCCTGATGACCTTAAGCCTGGCCCTGACCTGTATGGGATGCCATGGGAGGCAGTCATCTTCACTGCTGTACTGGGTCTGTTCATCATACTGCTCTTCAGTTGCCGCTTCTACCTCTCTGTAAGTAAACAGATGTCTCAAAATAGAGTATGCCCTTTCGTGTTTATCACCACTTGCTGTCACAAGGTTTAGTCAACATAATTGTGTTTATTTCGCTCTTGAGCCATTGCAAGCATTGCCCAACACTACTGTTTTTCTATTGCAGGTGAAAAGCAGACTCTATGCACGTGAGTAAACCATAGGGAGTTAACTAATCCAGGAGCAAATTAATTTGGCATCCCCTGCACAATTGAATAGCCTTTTTCTTATGTTGTCATAAAGCATCATTTTGTTTTGCTTTACAGGAAGAGAGGGGAAACTGGCTCAGAAAGTAGCAGAGGCAATAGAAGAAAAATGTAAAGTTCTTCAACAATTTAGCGAGGCTCAAAAAGAGGTATACTATACATACTGTAATCCACTTCTGTTTGCCTGTATGTCTGTCTGCTTGTCTCATTTCCATGATATGTTTCATGGAATGAATGGTCTGCTATAGCAGATGGGAAGCTATAGCATGTACCCATACTGTACATGCTGGAGTCTGTAATGATCAGTAAATAGAAGCTGTGTTGTAAATGGCTTTGAAAAAAAGGAGTGGTAGTGTCCGCTGCATTTACTAAAGGCTGTCAGCTGATGTGTTGAAATAGCCTTGTCTGTCCGCTTTGGCAAGTTAGAAAATTGGCCTGTTTGTTCAATGGGCAGATACCCAAGACAAGTACTTCTTTTCCCCATTACAGTATGACAAAATGAAAGCTATTGCAGAAAATGGGGGACTATTAGCTGACCTAGAAGAAAAGCAAAAACTTGAGGTAAGAAACTGAAGAATGATATGCCTGTCTGAATATTAATTGAAGCAGTTTTTTTAGAATATTAATTGAAGTGTTTTTTTTTTTTTTACTAAACAACTTTTCTGTCGTCGCATCATCTTGCAGAGCATGACTCGACAAATCCGAGAGTCAAATGCTCAGTTGGAGAAGGACTTAGAAAGACTAACAGAGAATTTGAACACCCAAAAAGCACAGCGTATGAAGGAGGAGCAACAGGTAGAGTGCTCAAGTTCATGTTTTATATATGTGTGTGTGTGTGTGTGTGTGTGGGTGTGTGTGTGTGTGTGTGTGTGTTTTTTTCTTTCATTTATTTATTTTTAAACTTTGTGTGTTCCAGCTAGCAGATTTGCAGGAAACCATAAAGACCTTGGAGGATGAAGCCAAAGATCTTAAATCCCAGATGGAACAGGTATGTTTGTGTCAGAAAGGCCCTAATAAACACAGCATTTGTGTTTTTGACGCCCTGTTTAACTTGCTCACTGAATGTACAGTTACACTTCTGCATGTCATTATCGGCAACTGATATTTTGTAAATCTGTTATTATTTAGGCCACAACAACATTAAAAATTCACAACATGAACTCAGAAAGACTCCAGAAAAAACTCCAGGCTTCCAGAGAGGAGAATGTGATGTTGACTGAGAGTACACAACAGGTATGGCATGTGTGCAGACATTTTCACTGATTTGTTTGCATCTTTTTGGCAGTGAGTACAGATTTTATTCACAGAGGTTGAGCGGCGCCTCATGAAGCAGTCTTATGTCTCCTTCCTTGGTGGGGTAGTCAGTAGCGACACACAGGGAACAAAACACTTTTTAGACTAAAGACGTTCTTATTGTAGCCACAATATATTTACACTTTGATTAAGGTTTGTTTGCTGGTCACTGTCATTGACTACATATCCAATAAAGTAATATTAGTCAAATACTAATATCAGTGTTTCATACACATACACATGGCACACATTATGTGTGTTATCATGTTAATGTACTATTGCTGCAATCCCACTGCAGCTGTCCCAGGAGGCCGAGGGTTGGGGTGAGCGTCTGGCTGAGCTGGAGGACGAGATGAAGATGTGTGAGAGCAACCATCGCCGCATGCAGGAGGACTGTGCCAACAAAGACGAGCGGATCAAGGTACCGCACTAGACTAATTAGACCGTAATTACTTAGCTACGTGCCCAGAGTTGATCAGAATATTCCCTGTGCCCTGATGAGTGTCTGTCTTTTTTTTTTTCTGCCATTAACTCCCTCTCTTGTTGTCCCTTGTCCATCCTTCACCCCCCTCTGTTTTTGTTTTTCTTTCTTGTTCTCTTTTTGCTGCTTGCCCATCAGTCCCTCACAGAGTGTTTGCTGCAGATGAAGGACTGGGACTCAGAGCTGGAGGATGAGGCTAATGGTGATGGGAGCGCCATGGAAACGGAGAACGGCGATGAGACCGGTACACAGCTGTGTGTTGTGTCTGCAAACGTGGATTTTCAGTTGATTTGTTTGCATCTTTTTGGCAATGAGTACAGATTTTATTCACGGAGGTTGAGCTGCACCTCGTGAAGCACTCTTATGTCTCCTTCCTTGGTGGGGTAGTCAGTAGCGACACACAGGGAACAAAACACTTTAGACTAAAGACGTTCTTATTGTAGCCACAATATATTTACACTTTGATTAAAGGTGCTCTAAGCGATGCCATGCATTTTTTAGGCTAAAACATTTTATGTCACTTACTACAAACATCACCTAACTACACAGCTGCGTGTTGTGTCTGCAAACGTGGAACATGCCATAAAAGTTTACAGTGCTTTGGCACTATGTTAAGCTGTACGATATGCGAACTGCAACCGAAATCGCAAACATACAAACATCCACTATCTTGTGTCTTGGTTTGAGAAGGTGCAATCGCGACACACACGCCTTTCCAACCCCATCAGCTGCCATCCTTACAGATACAGCCCCTCGAGTTTCTCATTTCACAATTAATACAATTAACATTTAACAACACATGTGAATTACAAATGTATTGTTCTATTTCAGTGTCTCCCCTAATGTAGTGGTGCCACTACGGTTACATTTCTGCCCCTAGCCTTAATCTGCCTCTATGCTTTCATGAGCTGACGCTATGCTTATTTCAATCTCGCCGCTGAGTACAAAAACACAGTTTTGTGTGAATCTTCAGCTCCAAACCAGTTGGATCATTATAGGATTCTCCAGGACAGAGGTTATCAATGAGGCGGTGTGTGCGGCATCCACCTGCTGGCTGATCAGGTGGAGGATCTGGGTGAATTAGAGCAAGCTCTTCTGTCCGCTCAGGTCCAGCACCATGTTTCCCTCGTGGTGGGCAATGACGAGAATGTTTTCGACCTGGGCATGGCTGAAGCCTAGCCTCTTATCTGGTCCCTTCTCATGACCGTGGGATTATTGGTTCAACAACGCCTCTGTTGAATTGGCCTTTTCATTCTGTGCACAGCTGGAGAACGGCGCACAGCCTACTACGGGCATACCTTGTCCTCAGTGTCCCTCCTGCAAGCCTACCAGGCTATGTGCTTGGCTGAGGTTGATAGCATGCAACCTACCTACTACTACGTCCTACGTTTGTCTCGCTGCACTGCATTATCGCCGAGCAGAGGGGTGACCGCCTGTTGCTCACTCTCACTAATATGCCCGATAGGGGATAGAGTTACTTACTTGGATGAGCCAATCTACCCTACTGGTGTCTCTAAGTGAATTTTCCCACTAGATTGTGGAGGCTTGCCTTTGCCAGTTTGCGTGCTCATTCAATTAGGGGGATGTTAGCATCTGGGCATCTAACCACACCTTTGTATGGTTCTGCTGCTTGGACGTGGTGGGCCCTTCAGTGGCTTCTTCCATCCATCCGGTTATATTGCATAACCTTATGTTCTGGTGTCTCCAAAAAATTTCACTCTGTAACACTAAGAGTTGGGAGAGGAATGCAATTGTTTTCGTAGAATTGTAGCACACCCTAGTGGTCATATGACATTCAGGGAATGGTAATGAGGGAAGGTGTCTTACCATTTGACCGTATAAACCGGTCTTGTTTAGGGGTCGACCAATTATCGGCCTGACCGATTATTAGGGCCGATATTTAGCATTTTTATAATAATTGGTATCGGTCATTTTTTCCACCGATAAGCCGATATTGAAATGGATAAAGAATGAAAGGCGCTACTCTGTCTGTAAAGCGTCTCTCACTCCCTTGCTACTCTGTGGTCAAGAGCATTGTCCCGCCCACTACACCGTCTGATTTGTTAGTTAGCACGAATGCAGCACATCAGGATCGAAGACTGAACACAGACAAAGTTTAGGATTCTCACTGAGGCAGACTGTAGACTGGGCTTCAGCTCCACGGAGCTATTTTTCGAAGGTAATGAAAGTAGCCTACATTGCTGAAGTTGCAATGAATCACAATCATCTACACTGAAGTTACAAAAACACCACTTCAAAAACACCACTTCTACACTGAAGTTACAAAAACACCACTTTGTCTCTATTGTCTCTGATCCTGATCAATAAGTAAAGCTCCCACTTCCTTCATTTAGCGAATTCCCGATTGATGCACGTTACTGATGCTGTTTACTAGTTAGCCCACAAACTCGGGTGCTGCTTGAGTTCTCTGCCTCTGCCTCGTTCGTTAATTGTGAATAACGGGACACCACGGCGGACATAGTACAGACAAGTCCTAAATTATGCGATAGCGAACGTCAAAAAGTCTAATTGCTCCTTTTTGAAACGGACTGTCAGAAAAGACAACATGCACCCAGGGCCAGCCGTAATTTAATCCGACCTGAACTAAATCGCGTCCTGAGCGATTCAGTGTAGCTTGTAGCCTACACATGGACACAAATTGCATACTTAAATAGCCTAAGAACTATTTTAAAACTGTTTTGTTAAATTATTCAACCGTAACACTTGCCATCACGCATGCACCTCTTCCTCTCCCTCTCCCTCTCTCGTGCACTCACACACACGATGGCAAAGCATCCTCTTTGTGACAGGTCCCTTAACAAGCACATAGCCCATTGTGTAGGCCTAGTCTATGAAAATAATTGCTATCACTTAGCTCTTGGATTAACATGATACACAGGATTTACACTTGCAAGTGATGCAAGTTGATAGACAATTGTGTATCAAAAGAAGAAAGAAAAGTTTGCATAATTAAATGCTTTTGAATTAATTTTTTGCAGAATATCGCCTTTACTACCTACCCCCCTTTTTGACAACTGACATATCGGTTTTACATATCGGTTATCGGCCTCCTGTTTTGGTAATAATTGATATCGGTATCGGCCCTGAAAAAACCATATCGGTCGATCCCTAGTCTTGTTGGTTGTCTCTTCTGACTACATTTTTTGAACGTAGGAGAAATTTCTAAGGAAAGAATGTTTTTGAGGTTTGAAATTCAAAATGTTAAACAAAATCCAATGTTGTGGTCTAAGCCAAAAAATGTATGAAATTCAATTCAATTAAATTTGATAAGTGATTGGCCCACCAAGTTGACAATCTCAGAAAGTCAAAATATGATTTGCTCTGCTTCTTCTTCTAGATCATCACCAGAAGCAGAAAATACAGAAGCTCATCTACGCTGCCAAGGTACCTTTACTCTTACTGACTTGTATGTTTGCTTTTAATGACATGTTGACAAAACAAGTGCCTCTTTGCAACATATACTAAGTACACAACCATTTTTATCTTATTCACAGTTGAATGCCAACCTGAGGTCCCTAGAGGAGGACAAGAATAGAGTGGTTGCCAAGCTGTCTGATGAAATTAAGGCCAAGGAAGATCTCCAAGGTAGGAGCACAAACAAGGCTCCTTTGCATCAACAGTTGTTTGAAGCCCCAACAAATGTCTTTGTTTTTCTCACTGAAAGAAGCTTCAAATGTGCTAGCTATAGCTGAAAATAGCTTTCAAATGATCTTGTTATTCCTTGGGGAAAGCATGTTTGCTCCTTGGGTAGTCCTTATCATTGAACATATTCTTATGTAACCGACAAGGTAACTTCATTTCCCCCAAAACTTTCTTTACTCGGTTTGAACCTATGGCCTTAGTTAAGTTAGTGTAATATCCCATACAATGGACTTTGGTAGTTTCCATCTTTTATTGGGTGTGTGTGGTGTGTTTCCGCTGGCTGTTTGGCCTTTGTGTGACCCCTGTGTGCTTTCGGCAGAGGGCATCGAGCAGCTGCAGCGGCAGAAGGACCAGCTGAAGGCAGAGAGCTCCACGTTCTCCAGCGAGTCCCAGAAGCTCCAGCAGAAGCTGGCCATCATGACGGAGATGTACCACGAGAACGAGCTCAAGCTG
Organism: Alosa pseudoharengus; assembly: GCF_046254945.1. Classification (NCBI taxonomy): domain Eukaryota; kingdom Metazoa; phylum Chordata; class Actinopteri; order Clupeiformes; family Clupeidae; genus Alosa; species Alosa pseudoharengus. The sequence goes on from NW_027468680.1 coordinate 11,631,217, forward strand.
CACAGGTGAGGGGGAGCAAACGAGGTCCTGGGGAGGGTGGTCCTGATGGTAATTTTGATACCATAGATTTAATAGAGACCTAGTCAGACCAATAGTATGAAAAATCAGGAACAGAGTTTATTTACAATGATGCGCATCAAGGGAGAGACAGCATGACTTTACCTAAAGATCCATCAGCTGCTCTAACTAGACAAGGAACTAGATAGGGTTTAAGTATCCTTCCAGGCTGATGGAAGGTGGCGGTCATCCCATCTCACGTGGACTTCACTGATTAGTGGCAACCTGGCAATCCGGAGCAGATAGCTACTGACGCAGCCATGCAGAACAGTAAAACACTGCAAAGTCATAATATTCCTGCTTATCTCTAAATACAGTCACACAGAGATATACACAGGGACAGTACACATATCATACAGTCATTACATAGAATCATACTTTTAGTATCAAAGTGACCTACTAATGAGAAATGCAGAACATTAAACCACATATTGGAATATTGGGCTTAATGCAGAACATTAAACGATATATTGGAATATTGGACATAATGTTCTATTCCACTTTCTCTCAATCCTGAGGTGGGGTAAAGGTCTGGCAGTTCACCTCATCAGCCTTACAGCCTTGATGCGAGCGAACATTAGCGATAAAACCTGTTAAAATACATTGTTTTCAATTGGAGTGTCCTGACTGCAAGCGACGTGAGCAGCGCAATGTTCTGAGAGAACTTTTGTCGGACGCCCCGTTTCTATTTTCTTTCTGTTGCTCGCGTTGCTCTGCTATTTTAAATGAGAAATATGATTCAATAGAAGGACATTTAACAGATTCAGTGTAGACAGTAATCACCGAATGCTACAAGATAGTCGCTCGCTCGGATCCAGTTAGGACACGCTGTTAGAGGTCATACCTTCTTAATGACATTCCTTAGATGCTAGTCTGTTGCAAAGAAGTTTTGTCTGTTTTGCAATTATGTAGTCGTTGTTCTCTTCCCATATTATTCTAAAGCTGGATTGGGGAGAATGAAGATTGGTTGAACCTATCTGTTTGAGGTCTTGGTCAATCGTGTGTGCGTTTTGTATATGGTGTGTGAAGATAAAGGGAAGTTGTAGATTTAGATATTAAAATGTTATACATGATGGTGGTCGTTGTCCTCTCAGGATGCTGACGGTTGAGGAGAAAGAGCGTCTGCAGAAGGAGGAGAAGCTGACTAAAGCTGATATGAAAATCACGCTTGCAGCTGAGGAGCTGAGCAACTACAAGTGAGACCATTACCTAGACAAACATGAAAGGGAAATTAAGAAAAAAAGTAGCATGTTATCCTTGACAGATACTAACATTTTTAAATGAATAATTCTCTCCAAGATGGCAAGATGCTAATATTCATTTTGAACTTTACTGTAATAATAATTAGTATAATTAAAACTCCTCTAGAAAACAGCAACAAACAGTGGTGGTTACATTTAGGAACTGTAGGATAAAATAAATGTATGTGGTTCATATGCAAATACATTTAATTTAATGTCTAGAAATGTTTGGAAATATCAGTTTTGAGATGTTTACTGTGTTGTATTTTAACGTAGGGTTAGAGCTGAGGAGCTGGGAGAAGAACTGGACAAGACAAACCAGGCCTATCAAAACCAGGTGGGTTGATGGTAGTAGACACCACCTCAGTGGTGTAGTCTACCTCATTGGTTCTCAAAGTGGGGTCCGGGGACCCCCAGGGGTCCGCAGCACATTGTCAGGGGGTCCCTGACAAAGTTTGCTACAAAATATGAAATTCTTAATTAATCGCCAACAAAATGAAAGTTATGTGAAGCAAACACTATGTGTTCAACACAATAGGCCTACATTTGACAAAGAAACAACAATCCTTCTACATACTGTCAAAGTTTGCTAACATGACTATTGTGGTATTAGCACTCTATGTTTTTAAAATACATATAACATAAGCATATAACAGAAAAAAAAGGCTATACAGCTACATGATTAACTTAAGTTTTATGTGTTGCGATTATGGTAGGGTTCTACCATATGGCTAGGGGTCCTTGGAGAATTTTCCACTCCATGAGGGGTCTCCGGCCCACAAAAGTTTGAGAACCCCTGGTCTACCTGATGCGCAGGACTACGTAGTATACCCACTTAAAGGCACACTATGCAAGATTTTCACCTATATGAAGTCAATTTGATGGTAAACGACCTTGTAATAGGCGAATCGTTCAACTAGCATAGTTATACAGCATAGACGTAGCGAGTCCTTACTGAGAAAACCAGCCATGCAACTTCCAAGAGTGGCGCCCCGCCAAAACTCGCACTACCCTGTCAGTAGATATAGCTCTTAGAAGTTTTTGCCTGTTGTTAATCCTTCACCTCCACAACAAAAGAATTTGCATTGTGTACAGGGGGGATAAGTCGAGAGAAGTTTGCTATTTACAATAGCAGAATAGCATATAAATACATCACGACCCTAGAGGGAGCTCTAAACTCGCCAAAAATACCTAAACCTGCATAGTATACCATCTCAGTACACTCACTTAAAATACAAGGATGCAAGAATACGTATTAACATTTGGGGTTGATCACAGTATACCCACTACAGCTAACTAGACTACACCACAGTATACCCACTACAGCTAACTGCTACATCACAGTATACCCACTACAGCTAACTAGACTACACCACTGCACCACCTCTCTCTCCATCTGCCTTCTTCATCTCTCTGAATGAGCATGTGAAAAGTTTCTGCTTCTGAATCCACTATTTGTTTTACAGATTGCATCACATGAAAAGAAAGCTCATGACAATTGGGTGAGTAAAGCATTGGTTTTTGCTCCCTTTTCATACGACAAATGGATCCATCTGTTTCACATGTTTCATAAGTTTTCAGTCGTATCGGTAAGTTGAGAAGGCTCAGTCCGTATCCGGATTTGTTTTTAACGTTTACCATAAATGAGACTTATACCCTTATTAGTCCAACATGATATTGTCTCCTAACACTTCTCAACGCAATTTTATGCATGTAACAGGATTTCCCTTGCCTGTTGAATGTGTGCACTGTCAAAGCAACATATAGAACTGTGAATGTATTGCAACAGCAGTTTTAAGTGTTTGTTCTGTATGTGAACGCATTACTCATGTTAATGACCATGACGGGAGTCAACAGCTTGTGTGTGTTAACCGCTTGACTCTGTTACAGCTGGCAGCTCGTGCTGCTGACCGAGACCTAGGGGACATCAAGAGAGAAAACGCTCACCTCCGACAGAAGTAAGTGTACCTCCGTCTGTGTTGGTGTGGGTGTGTGTGTGCCTATGTGTTTGTCTGTGTATGTGTGTGTGTAGCATTATGTTTTTTTGTGAGAGGTGAGGGATTTAGTGAACATATATTCTAATGTGGTGTTTTCACATTAGGTTGACAGATTATCAGTTTAAGCTGGAGGTTTTGGAGAAGGACCCGTTTGCTCTTGATGCTCCTGGTCGACCATTATTCAGAGGTGAGTGTACAGTCTGAGAAGACTATTTGCCATCGCGTGCAAAGCACTTCAAAGCATTGGCTGTTATTGATGGAATCGAGTTCCATTGAACTATGTTTGGATGGTAAAGGAAAGGTTGACGGGGCTTAAAGTTCTCAGGCGCTCTACCTGAATCCAGGCGAGTGCCACGCTGTGCAAGATTTGAAAATACATAATCTTGTGTAACAGCTTTGAAAGTTTCTGATAACAGACAGAAGTTTTCTTTGCTTTTAAGCATTGGGTTGAGAAGCGAAAGAAATATTTTCTCCTCAGCATAATAAAACCCTTGACTCACAACTATAGCAGTTTTAGAGTGCAAACGCACCAGACGAGAAGATGGAAGATTTCTAGCCAATCACATCTTTACGCTGACAGTCTACAGCCATATCTGAACTGGAGTCATGGCGCCGACCACGTCTGTGGTTAGGGGTCTTTCCCTTTGACTGGTGGCTGAGTGCATCCTTGACAGCACATCTTTCCCTACAAATTCTGGACGTATAAGTGCACAAACATTGGTACAGCAGACATACTTCAGCAGTGTAGGGAAATTATACAGAGACTGGTGATTGATTATAATGTTAGGGGAATTCATGCAGGGAAACTACTGATTGCTTGTCCCACTATCTAAGGACAGCAAGCACATTAGATAAGTGGCTAAGCACTGGGCTGTTAAACACCTGCGTACTGGAACAAGTCAGAGAGCAGAGTAGAAGAGTAAGATACTCAGCAAGCTGACAGTATTCTTTGTGTTTGTCACAGTGTCATAGATTCATGTAAGTGCCTTACAGGTATTTAGTAAGTCATATCTATCTGACATGAGTTGTTGGTGTCTGTTGGGCTGATTGGAATTGATGGAAGATCACTGCAATATCATTAAGAATTTTATTTCTTTGACCTGAAAAGTGTGAAATAATATGTATTGTATTATGACCTCAATGTATTGTGTATATTATATTATCTATACATTGTTGATATCATAATGTTTTTTTTAGTCATGTAGGAGTTAGTCATATCTACCAAGTATGATTTGTGGGTGATAAGGGAATCACTTGCACTCTAGTCCTTTTCCAAGTGGAGGTCGGTGCTCACAGAATAGGACCGGGAGATCAGCAAACTACAATGGGCCACTTCAGATGACTGAACCCAAAGGAAAAAACAGAGCACACAAATGACTAAGACTTTTCAATAAGTGAAAACGACTAAAGTTTGGACGCTCCGGTTCTTCCTTTGGGTTTAGTCATCTAAAATGACTGATTGTGCTTTGATGATTTGTTGGTATATGTCAGTGTGTTTGGAATTGATGGAAGATCACAGCATTATAATGAAGAATTTGAGTTCATTGAGGCGTGAAATATGATCTATTATGATGACACAAGAAGAATGATTATAAGGCATGGAGTGTGTACATTATCTGTCCGCTGTTGAACGTTGACATGACTGTGGATGTTTTTTTTTTTTTTCGTTCCCCAGGTGAGAGGTCACCCTTTGGCCCCTCTCCTCTGGGTCGCCCTGCCTCCGAGACGAGGGCCTTCCTGTCCCCTCCTACCCTGATGGACGGGCCACCGCGACTCTCGCCTCAGTTTCCCATGGGCCCTGGCGGCAGAGGTGACCTCATCGCATTCCTTTTTCCTCCTCCTCCTCCTCCCCCCCCTCCTGACGTACTGAAACTCTAAACCTGGGGAGAGTCTGAACTTACTGTGCAAGGGGGACAGCATTACTTGGCTCGTCGTGTGAACGTGTTATTTTTATGGCATCATGTGCATCGTGTAGCTAGCCAGTTGATGCCTTGCATGGATCGTGTGTGGATATCCCACACTGCACAGCAACAGCAGCAGCAAACTCATTGCAGCCAGGGAAAGAGAAATTCAGGTTCATTACAAGGCCCAAATCCCAATCCCACCATTGTCTTGCACCCTCGTATGCACTGGGTTATCGGCTCTTAATAATTAGTGAGTAATAACAGATACAGTAGGTGACACATACAATACTGATGGGCACGCTTCCCTCACTGAACCTGAACTTTCTCCCTCCGATCATAGCTAGTCAAATGTTAGCAGTGGTTAAAGTGGGATTTGGCAGGTGGGGGGAACCCTAAAATCCACTGTTGATGCAACGGGGAAAAATGACTCACCATTGGACAACATATTGAGTATCGTGGTGTAGCAATACTTTTTGGACAAGAATTGCTAGCTTCTTGGTCACCTCAGTACACACGAAAAATTAACTCACCTTTTATTTTAACAATATCATCGCGCTATAGCTTTTGTATGAAAGAATATATTTATTATTAATTTATCTGAGGTGGCAGAACTGCGTTCCCCCCCCCCCACCCCACTTTAACCCCTGAATGTTAGATCTTTTAGTGTTAATGCTTAGGCCATGCCATTAGCTGATAGCATTAGCTTGTAGCATTTTTCATGCAGATGTTTCATGTTTCATGGTCTCATTGGCATTGCACTGCTTGTCTCTCTCCCTCTCTCCCACGTCTCTCTTCCTTCTAACACTGTTATCAACTGCCCTTCCACACTGCTCGGCCCGTTCAACTCTGTCTCTCTCCAAACTCTCTCTCTCTCTCTCTCTTTCTCTCTCTCTCTCTCTCTTTTGGTTTCACTTTCTACTTTACTTCTCCACTGTATTTTTCCTCTCTGTGTTTCGGTTGCTTTTCTGTTCCCTTTTCTTCCTGTTTGTCTCTGCATCTGGGAGTTTTCAACTATTTCTGCTCTCTCACCTCTCCCTTTCTCTTATTCTGTCTCTGTATGAGAACTCTTTGGTCTATTCCCGGCTACCTGTTTCACTCCCATCCTCCCTGCAATTTTCTTATCACTCCCCCCTTTGGCATCTGTTTTCTCCCTCTCTCTCCCTCTCGCTCTCTGTCTCTCTCGCTCTCTCTCGCTCTCTGTCCTCCCCATTCTCACTCTGGCTGTCTCATGCTCAGTGTCCCGCGGCCTGGTGGAGCCCCCTGGTGCTGGGGGGGACTTTGAGCGCAGTGGCGGCCCCCACTCAGACAGCGGCTCGCTCTCTCCCACCTGGGAGCGGGAGCGCAGGGGCCCCCCGGGCCCTCTTCCTCCTCCAGGTACAGTCACAGCCAGAGGCCCTGCGGCAGACAGCAGACTACAACAGCAACGCAGTGCCCCCCCCCCCCCCCCCCCCATAAAAAAAAACTAGCTTCTGCTCTTTAAAATGGATATCTTTCCACACTGTCTCTCCCCACTATAGTTATATGTACCATTCTTCTATCATATACTTCTAGTATACTGTCCCTCTCTCATAACTTAGTTATGTGCCCTTCCTATGAACTTTACCTATCTGTGTTTTTTTTCCTGTGAAATTGTTCTAGTCTTTAACAGTGAGTCCACTGGGAAATTTTGTGAAGATTAAGTACCCCCCCCCCCCTCCACACACACACACACACACACACACACATGCATTCGCGTGTGTGAGTGTTGGCAAGTGTGCATGAGTGTGAGCGAGTGTGCACGTGTGACATTTGTGTTGTGGGGGGGCTTTATCTCTTCTCTAAGGTAACACAAGGTCACACGGTGAGGGTGGAAAAAAAAAAAAAAAGCGGGCGTGTGTGTGTGCGGGGGGGGGGGGGGGGGGGGGCAAAAGTCCTGACTCAGCTGGCCGTGCCAGTGATGGAGGAGCCGAGGCACGGACTCGCTCATTCCAGACTTTTCCGTCCTTTGGCCTCTGAGAGGCCCTTTTGTGCTCGGTGCCCCCTGCGGCCACACAAAGCTGAGGCAGGCTGTGGGCTTGCGGGAGCCGTGCTCAGCCTCTCAGCCGCAGGGTTTACCCCCCCCAATCCCCACCCCGGGCAGAGTCCACCAGCGTGGCTCTGTGAGAGAAGCATGGAAACACAAGCAGCACGTGGCACGTGTGATTATGCATCCCCAAACACACGGCATCATTGCATCATCCACTGCTTTGTGTGTGTGTGTGTGTGTGTGTGTGTGTGTGTGTGTGTGTGTGTGTGTGTGTGTGTGTGTGTGTGTGTGTGTGTGTGTGTGTGTGTGTGTGTGTGTGTGTGTGTGTGTGTGTGTGTGTGTGTGTGTGTGTGTGTGTGTGTGTGTGTGTGTGTGTGTGTGTGTGTGTGTGTTTGTGTGTGTGTGTAAGGCACCATGCTCATCACCTTTAGTAATGTGTGTGCTATGACATGAAGATTCATTTTGCTTTAGAGACGAAGAAAGCTACGTCCTTGTGATCCTCAACTGCATACGTGGTATTGGAAAGTCTTGTCAAATCAAAGCTTGCTTGAGTTCAGAGCTAGGGGAAATTCTTGTATGCGCAGACTAAATCTCTAATCTCACTGAAGCATTCTGGTCTCTCTCTTTCTCTTTCTCTCTCTCTCTCTCCGAAAGGCCACCCATATCCGGAGCCTGGACCACCGTTCCGGAGACCCCCACCAGGGGCCTTCCCCATGGGCCCCCTCCCTCCCCGACCCCCCTTCCCCCCCGAGGGAGTTCCCCCCCACAGCTTTGGGCCGGGCCCGTTCCACCCCTCCGACAGGCCCGGTAAGCCCTTTTCCTTTTCCGGGCAGCAGTCGCTCGCACGTGTCCACAGCAGGCCCGCTGGTGTTTGGGGAGCGCGAGGAAGAGGGGTTGTTGCGTGAGGAAGAGGGGTTGTTGCGCGAGCGAGAGGAAGAGGGGTTGTTGCGCGAGCGCGAGGAAGAGGGGTTGTTGCGCGAGCGCGAGGAAGAGGGGTTGTTGCGCGAGGAAGAGGGGTTGTTGCGCGAGGAAGAGGGGATGTTGCGCGAGCGCGAGGAAGAGGGGTTGTTGCGCGGTCACAGTGTCCTGCGCGCAGCGGTGGGAAGAAAACAAAGAGGAGCGCTCGCATTGCTGGAATGCTCTCAAAACACTCACTTTATGAGTTTGCAGTCTCCTCTTTGTTGGGGGTATTTTATTATTTCACTGTAGACCTTATACCTTATACCTCTAGGGTGGACAAATAGACTGTGGATTGTGGACTAAGGGGTCATGAAATATCCTGTAATGTTATGTAATGTCTTGCCTCGCTGTATATAAACAGTGTATGTCATTTAAACCGCAGAAATAACTATGCTATAATAACCCTGCGGAAAATGTAAGGTCAATGTCCATATCTGCAATATGAATTTGTTTACTCATGTCAGCCCAGTCTGTTTTCATTGTGAGAAGTAGATAGCACAGGGGGAACAGTGTCTTTATGTCAACTTTAACATGCCTTTAGTGAAGTGGACTGACTCTGCTGTAAACACAGGTAATGACAGTCACTCAGACCGCACAGAAACAAGTGCAGGTCTGGTGTGTGTGTGTGTATGTGTGAGTGTGTTTGTGGTAGTGCAGCTCTTCTGGCACACAATCACTCATAAGATTTCTATCTATGCCCACATCCACCCCCCCCCCCCCCCCCCCCCCCCCCCCACCCCCACAAACACACACACACACACACACACACACACACCACCACCTCCCCCACACACACACACTCCTCACATGGGGCAGTGAACTTGATTAGCGGAATGCCGCTGTGAATGCGCTAGGGTTTGTTTTGACAGAGCTGGTTTAATAGCATTACCCGAAGCATGAATGAGTTCTCTCTCTCTCTTTGCCCCACCCACCCGCCCCCATCCACCTCCTGATACTCAAGAATTTAATTAAAAACCAATGGCAGAGAGAGTGAGAACCAGGCCTAAGACTTAACAAATGCTCTTTGCTTTTTCTGCAGACTCATCATTTGCGGGCAACAGCACAGGGATCAGTGAAGCTGAAAGCAGAGATGTGAGTGTTTCCCTAAATAACGTTATGGACCCTTTCAACAAGGTAAACAAAAACAATGCTTGAACATTCTATTTGGGCCCCAATCTACTTCCTCTGCATTAAGATAACATATGGAATGTTAAAAAGGAAGTCTTGTGGGGCCAACTATGATGCTGATAATGAAAATTCCATGAAAGGGTCTATAGAGGACATATCATGTGACATTTGCTGTACGTATACAGTAACATTGGACCAGTTCCCCGTACACGGATTAAGACTAGTCCTAGTCTCTAGTCAAGGACTAGGCTTAATCCACATACAGGAAACTGACTGGAAATTGGAAACTGTGTTCTCAGTCATGTGTATAACGTGTTTAGTATCTCATGGCATCCATTTGATTGTGCTGTCCATGTGTATATTATGGTCTGTTTCAGAGCTGTGTGTGTTTGTTTACAGGCCAGTTTCATGTCTGCCCCTGGAGATCTGCGAATGCCACCTGAAGCTGAGATGAGGATGGGACCGCCAGGAATGGGCCCCCCGGGAATGGGACCACCGGGAATGGGACCGCCGGGAATGGGACCGCCGGGAATGGGACCGCCAGGAATGGACCTCCACTTTCAGCGTAGGGGCCCCTATGGACCCCCAGACTTCTTTCCCCCACGAGGACCTGGTGGAATACCCTTGGGAAGTATGTAAATAAAAAGAAAAAAACTGTTCAGTCTCAGGTTTTAGTCCTTAGTTTTAGTGGCTTTGAAACATTACAAGAAATGTACTAATGAGGATGCTATGGTTCAAAACTCTCCAAATCCTGGAATAAAACACAATAACAACACAATAACAACGATTAACACAATAAAACAGTATTTGGAATGACTACTAGGGAGCAGACAAACCAATAAAATGACTATTTACTTTGGGTGTTGTGTCCAATAATATATGAAGAAATGCTATGTAAGAAATTCAGTCGTGTGAAGAGATCATGTTACAAGGGCTCCATTCATTTATAGAGGCAGGTACAATTGGTGTATCATTTTAACCAAACCATGTCACTCTTTTCCCCCGCTTCAGTGCGAGGCCCACCTCCTCCGGGCATGTTCCCCAGATATCCTCCTATGGGCTACCCTCCGATGAGACCTCCACTGGACGGCTTCCCCCCCGGCCCCCCTGGCCCCCCACCGAGGCCATCACCGCCCGGCAGCGAGCAGCCCGCTGAACAGACTCCACCTCCCCATGATGCCATCTGAGCCCCCAAAGGCATATCACTACCCTCACCCCATACCCTCATCTCCAGCTCAGGCACCAGCCACTTCCCCTCCTCTTCTCACTGCCAACTGCAATAGGAGTTGGCCATCATGAAAAGAGAATGGACTCTCTGTCTTAGTCATTATTCAGTGAAGTTGTTTATCAACGGAAAAGGAGAAGAGCAAAAAGGAAGCTGTTTTATTGAATGAAAACTGGAGCCTCTTTCTGACCCCTCTTTTCCTGTGTCTCCTCTGCGCTCTTGTGTGCCACTTCCTGTTGTTTCTCTGCTTAGGGGCTGCTTCCTGTTTAAGCTAGGGGTTGTCATGTGATCATTTTTTCTTTTCTTTTTCTTTTCCTTTCTCCCCCGCCCATAGACAAAAAAAAACAAAAAACAACCCTCTAAGTTGTCTGTCAGTGGAAATGCCACAGAAAGGCCAACAAATGGCTTGTGGCCCTTCATGTTCCTCGTATACTGTAGCTGCAAGTCTAAACAAACACACTTTAACTCCATTTAAAAGTAAATATAGACTTTTTATAACTACATAGGTGTCCGTGAATGTGAGCTTTAATATGCTTTTAGTTGGAGAATGATGCCTGTGAGAGACTGCCTTTTTGTGAGGAAATTGGATGCTAGATAACACATTTTTAGGTGCCTGTGTTCTGTTTGTAGTGTCAAATGCTTTATAACCGAACCATCTAGAAGAGAGGAGGTTCACGTATTTTTGACATGTATATACAGAAATTGTAATGATAATGTGAATAAGAGATTGTAAATACACCTAAAACCTAATCATCTTGTTTTAACACACAGTACTTTGTAAAGTTCTGAGGCCGTCCGGGCAAATTTGCGTATTTATGGTCACCTAAATTAAAGCATTTTATGCCTTAAACATGGAGAGTTGTGGGTGGATTTTATCAGTTTGGTGTACAGTTGCCAGTAAGCTTTTGAGGTATGTGGATGGAATTGACAGAATTGCCTTTTGGGGTATTGGCATTGTTCAGACTAATAAAGGTTGACTTCATTGTTAAACCTGACCGTGTGGACATTCATTTCTTCTGGTGTTAGGCATGCATGGATGATTTTAGTCACAGACATGGCCAGACACAAGGCTTCATGAGAAATTATTTTTTGACATTCAGCCCCCAAAACTTACAAGGCTGGTTTGTCATTACACACACATGGTTATCCATGTTTAAACTGGTTATTTTTTTTATTTTTATCTACAACTTAAATGGTTACCTTGACTTCAGGCAAAATATTACCAATAAACAGTTTCAACTATAGTTTACAGAGCTACACCTTGATGTAGGCAAGTTAATTTTTTTGTAATTTATGATTCTTAGGTTCTCTGCTCTGGAGTAGAGTAAAATGCAAGTCTCAAAAAGGTGGTGATGTTAAATACCTCTATTGCTGTAAAATATCTAAAAAGACATGACTGAACGACAATACCTTGAAAGAACAAATGACAACAGGAATATTTTGTAATGCTTTTATTTCACTGATTAAAAGAAAATGGATTCATTCAACATTGATTCAAAAATCAACATTCGGCTGGTTTACCCAATATGTGTCAGGTTTTTATATATCATAGGTTTTTCTCCTTTGTTACTGTGGAACATAAGATCACTTCTCCAATCAATGAAATTTCTCCACATCTGGCATTTTCACACCTGTGCCGGTGAATTGTGTTTTTCCCCATTTGCAGATGTACATATAAAATCCAATGCTATGTGCTCACTGGAGACAGAAAAGACAGTACACACCTGCCCTATAATATTAAACATTTAAGATGGTAAAACCATTTTTGCAAAACAACGCTTATAAACTTTTGTCATGTTCATAAATAGAACCCGGACAGATGTAGCATAGAGGTGTGGATGCATATAAACATACATTGATATATATATATACACATGCACACCTTCTTATGCACTGTAAAGTTTCCTTACGTTTTTTTTTTTTTCAAACTTCTGCAACCCCGATAAGTTTATAAGGTAGCAGCCAGGTCTCAGCACTGCTAGTGCACACCCACAGTTGGCCACTGCTTTATTGCAAACTGTCCTGATTTTAAACAAATGCACAACATTCGTACCTCTTAGAACTGGGGCCGGCTGGCCGGTCTCATGGAGACCATGTCTGTACCCACGGTCGCCCTTGAAACGGAGTTGGCTTCCGAAGAATCAAGATCTTAAAATAATAATAATAGCAATAATAATAAGGCCAAGTATCACTGCAGTAAGTTACTTCCATTTATGAGTGACAGTAAAAGAAAAAAAAAAGAAATCAAGAAAAAAAAAAAAAAGATTTAAGAGCCACTGAATTATATGCATTCCACTTGCATAGTTATTGACTTTGCTGTACATGCAAGCCAGCCTGCTGGAGAGGAGATTGTGGCTTGGTGCAAGCTTAATGTCTGGGACCAACAGTGGTGCTGTCTAAGGTGACTCAAGGGTTAACTGGTTGTCGAAAAATCAACCGATAAGACAAGACTCTTTACGGTCACCTCCACTGCAACACATGGTCACAACTTTGACCAAAAGCTTATTTCACTTCTGTGTTTTACTCTCCACTCACTTCTTAAGGCTGGCATGAGGTTATTTTATAACAGTAAGGTAGCTATTGGAACTCGATCGAGCTTTTACAGGCAACAGTTTTTGAGTTGGCTCTCAAAGATGGCTTCCGAGCAGCCTACTGTTTTTTTTTTTTACAGCTTTCTCCTTTGTGACAAGAGATAGATAGAGAGAGATTTGGATTGTAAATGCATACAAACATCTTCTACTAAAAATAAATCTGAAAAAAAAGAACAAAAAAGGAAAAGAAATACCTCTTGTAAATAACTCTGGGATCCAATGGAGTTGTAACAATCAACTGGTCCAATAATCTTCCCCGCATAACAAGAAATCCTGTTTAAAATGCCCCTCGGCACATGGTGACAGGCAAAAAGGGATCGATACAACAAACCAGGTCTCAGTGACTTGATACTCAAATGGTTTCATCGTAACAGACCAGTCATTTATCTTTAGTAATGGAACCCATTGCAACCCCCCCCCCCCAAAAAAAAAACAAAAAAAAAGAAAAGAAAAAAAAGAATAAAATAGTAAAAAAATAAGTCATTTCATGCAGACATTTGGCCATGGTTTTGTTTGTTTTTAAACTCCCCAGTGGAATGTTCCTCACACGTCTCATAGCAGCTTGTAGGTCTGATAGAACCAACCCTTGATTTGAAATTCATCAATAAGTTCTTTTTTATCTTAAGTTACATTCACTCTTCACAGTGAAACAGGTGCATTGTTAAGAGATCTACTTGTTGTTGACCCAAAGGCCGCAGCACAGCTGCGACAACCAACACGTGGCCCAACTTTTGCTCCTCACTTCAGCACATTATGAAACTCTAAAAGTAGATGTGGTATAAGTAGTAGTATAGTAGTATGTCTCGGCCCAGAGAAGCTGTTGGCCCCGGCCCTTTTGCCTGCAGGTGGGCACTTCATGTGGGGTTTTTTCTATGCATCACCGTTATCTTTGGCAGCGGACGCAGACATGCTGACAGAATATTTCATTAAATCCAGTGACTCTGAGAAGCTGTTTGTTTTTTTTGTAGTTTTCGTATGATTTTTTTTTCTCTTAACTTTTTCCTCTCTTAGTTTGAGGCCTGAGCTTTTGAAAACCTCCCCTCCGCTCCTCTACTTGCCGGACAGTTACCCTGAGAAAGACTGGTTCCTGTTCACTGCTGAGAAAGTGGTACGCCTTGTATTTCTTTTTGTTAGATACCGAGTTGCACACGCGCACACACTCGCACAAACACACACTCACCACTTAGCTGATGTATGCACTTTTTGAATAATGTTACAATAAAACAAAACACACACACACGCAAATGCACACCAAGAAGAAATCTTCACAAAAAAAAGCGGAAATGAAAGAAAAAGAATCCTTGATGCTTTTACCTTTGTAACAGTGGACCAATGCTTGTTCTAGACTTAAACTCCACTAACAAACCTTTGAGAACACGAGAGGTTAAAATGAAAGCTATTCTGGGTTTTAGGCACAGGATGGAGTAGCAGGTTATGCATTAGCAGTTCACATACTGAAACAAGCGACAGACAATTTAATCCTTTAACCTTCAGTCTATAGCCAGTTTTCATCAGCGATGACCAAAATATAATATTCTGATCGATCAAAATATAGAACAATCTCAAAGAAAGGTCCTTTTTTGGTGTAGTACTAAAATATAGAAACAGGGCTTTCTAATGAACTCACTGCAATTCCTCTCTTTGCATACATTTTCCCCTCTTAACCTGCATCTTTTCTGGAATTCACACGAAGAAACATAAATGCAAGTCTGTCAACAGGAATATTTGCACTTGGCCTTCGACATGGGTGCCACAGGTGAGGGAAAACCTCGCTGGATGACTGCAGTGGTCATTTCGCAGCTAGCCTCACACTAACCGCATTCTGGCGCCACCAGTTCTTGGGAAGACACACCTCTCTTTACCTTTCGCCTCACACACCCGCATACAAGTTTTATACCTTCCTTCCTTACAGGAAGCACTCACTTTGGTAATTTCCGGACATTTCTTTCACACCTGATCTTCAAGTGTAGGAGTGCTGAGGCAGCATTGGCCCATCTGGCTTTGGCCACCATCATCTTGGGGGGGGCGATGCCACCTCTAAAAGAAAACAGGCCATAGACCTAAAGGCATCCCCTTGAAAACAAAACACTGTCATGTGCCCAAGTGGATTTACTCTGACAAGGGCTGGAGATATGCAATCATCAAGGGATTGGAGGGATGATTGACTGAGGTGGCGTTGGGGGGGTCACAGAGCCTCTTGCAAGAGCAAGAGGGTTTTTTTTCTCACTTCTTTTTAAAATAAAGGCCTGAGCTTCACATTCACGTTCTAACACTAGGCAATCGACCGCCACCATGTCCCACCACAATGAACTTCTCAATTTTTTTTTAAAAAGAGCAAATATGTGCAAGAGAGATAGCACAACTCAGGTAAAAGCGCGCAGCACATGACACAACACTGAAGATGACAACTTTGTAAAAAAAACAAAAAAAGTAGTAAACCAAGAAACTATGAGGGAAATAGATGTTTTTTTTTTCTTAAAAGAAAAACAAACATCCCCCTGAAGAGCACTCTTTTGGAAGAGCTTCCGTATTTTTTCCCCCTCTCCATTGCCATGCTACCACCTCAAAATTCCTCTACACATTTTGTGTGTCGGATGTCTAAACCAACCACGCTCCCAACACAACCAGCTTTCACAAAAGCCATTACAGGAAAACAAAAAGTACCGCAGTGCAGGAATCCTGAGATATGGAACAAGCAAACACACTTAACGCCTCTAGCCATCACTCGCATAACACAAGCACAACACAAGATGTAACATAGACCTGGATTCAACCCAGCACATGCACGATTTTGCCCTCAGCAACGACCAAGACAGGATTACTCTATTAACATGCGTCTACACTGCAGTGCAACACACTCATGTCTACCCTACGACTGGTCTATGGAGAGAGAAATGGGCAAAAAGTGACGTTTTGAATTGATTGAATCCAAGAAAGTTTGATAATGAAAACAACAGGGGAGTTTCCAAGGCAACTGTGACTTAAAAAGAACAGATAAAACTGACAAGAGTAGCTGATTGTTTCATTCATCTTCATCATCTAGATCTTCGTCATCGTCCTGTTTGTGCCTACCTGAGACGGACAGAGGATTTATTCCTTTCTTTTGTTGTTTGAGAGCGAGAAACCTGCAGCTAGTTCTCTGCTAACACTTAGCCCCCATAGGTAAAGTGCTGGGAAGGGCTTGCAGTGTGCAGGAGTTTGAAACCCTCCACTATCATGTACGTGTGTTTGTGTGTGTATGTGTTTTTTTTTTCCTTCCACCAGCAGACCTGTTTATCTACTGTATTTCCAGGTTGAGGAAAAACCAGCAGGATCTTAAGTCCCGAATGTAGCCAACAATGACAACAACTATTACTACTACAACAACAACATGTCAGCATCATCATCATCATTATCATCATCATCACTTATGAAAGAAAAAGAGGAAGAAGAAACACTTACAAAAAAAGACAGATGAACAGAGAGGAAGGCTGCAAGGAGCTTTGCAACTGTTCATCGGTTCTGACCCTTGGCCCGGAAGACTAATCTCCCTTCGAAATAAATCAAGGAGGGGGTGTAAATAAGATCACAGGATCTTGTCCTCGCAAAATGAGCCAAGATAAATTAAAAAGTGATGGTTCTGTTCTCTGTCTGTACGGTAACACCAAACTCCGACAAAAACAAAATGAAAACAAAGTCAGACAGGTGTTTAAAGCAAGAAAAAAAAAGAGAGAAAAAAAGAATACAAAGCAAAAACAGCTCACGGTACGATCAACTCCTAATCTAAGTGTATCCAAAAAAAATGAAAAAAAAAGCACACACACACACACACACACACAACATTGAGCCCCTCATCACCTTTCACTCAATTAGCTACTAAATCGATACCCAACTATACTCTCCTATTAATGAGCAGGATATACAGAGAGATATTAATATAGTGCTAATACTGAATAAACACAGCACATATAAAGGATTATTTGTCACACTATAGGAGAGAGAGAGAGAGAGAGAAAAAAAAATCATAATCGTAAAATGAGAAGAAACCCGCAAGTAAAACAAAGGAAAGAAAAAAAATACATCAACGAAAACAGGACTGAATAAGGGCGAAAGGTCTACCTTCAAGTACAAGGGGAGGGAGTTAGGATAGGGTGTAATTGGGCATTGTGTGGGAGAAGGAGAACTTGAGAAGAGGAAGGGAGAGGAAGAGGAGAGTGGGAGAGAGAAAATTGGGAAGAGGCAAGACTTGCAGGTGAACGAGCGCACATGCGTTGGCGACGGGTGGGGACATTCAGATGCCCTCGCTGAAGCTCTGCATCTCGCGGTGGAAGTGCTGGGTGGGCTCGCTGAGGACCACGCTGGTGTCCAGGGAAGGGTGCCACACGCGCCCCAGGCCCAGGGAGACCTCCTTCACCAGGTTGTGGACGGGGTCGCCCTCGATGAACACCGACTGGTCTGGGTCGAAGTCGATGCTCTCCTCGGAAACAGCAAGCACCTTCAGGTTGGAGCCACGCAAGCGCGAGATGGCAACTAGGTTGTGGGACCACACCGTGTAGCCTAAGGAGAGAGAGATAAAGAGAAAGAGAGAGAAAGAGAGAGAAAGAGAGAAAGAAAGAGGGAAAGAAAGATAGCAAGTGAGTGAGCTAGTGACTGAATGACACATGAAACAGGTCATTTAAGAGAAAGGCAGTTGAAAAGTTAGAGGGAATATAGATAGTGGGAACACATTTGTTTGTGTTGATAACACGTCTCCAAGACGTTGCTCTATTAGCCTTTCCCTCCTTATCAGAACCTTGTCCAAACTACTGGGCAGATTAGGGGTATTTCCAGTAGTTTGTAAGTGGTAAACCTCCAAATAGAAGAACTCTGATTTATTCTACTGGTAAAACAAAGCCTTAGAGCTCCTTTGTTAGAAGGTTTACCACTTACCAAGTTAACTGTCTCAGGTTTGTCACAAAACCACATACTTGGAATTCTCCCTGGCCAAAATACACGCACACAAAAAACAAGCACGCAAACCCTCGAAAGGAAAACACAAGTCTCACTGCTCACTTCTCTCACTTCGTTCAACACCACAACAACAGGAAAAAAGTGGAAATGGCATCATCTTTCCAGTCTTCCAAAGTAACGGCCGTGTGTGTGTTTCATGGCCAGTAGCTCGGACTTATGCTCGCTAGAAAACAAACAAATCTGATAACCAAAACAGCAGCTTAAAAGGCAGCTCCATTGCCTTGTTTGGAGGAACAAAACAGGACGAGTTTCTACAGCAGCTAATCTGACCTTCGGTGTTTGTTTATGGGAAGTCTATGCATGAAAACAGTTCCCTGCCGATACAAAAACAATAACTCATACCTATAACTATACTTTGGCATGTACGGTCTAATACAGATGTATATGACCTTGTGTTTGGAGATCAATCTAGTGGACTCCACTGCCACCATTTCAGCTTGCTCAATCATGAGCAAGAGGCCAATGCTCAAAATGCAGAGGAGACACATCATGGGAGAAAGTATTGAATCAGTTTCAGCTTAACAGTGAAGCTAATGACACACACATACAGTGAAAGAGAGTGATGACAGGTGGACCAACAAGACCAATATTCTTCACCGGGTATCATCACACCAGTGTGACTAGAAAGTTGCATATAACATTTGAAGAATATCTGGGTCCATCGAACACATGATCGAATGTCAAATTGTAGAATCTTGCAATGTTGATGAACTCAAAACTCGTATGACTTTCAAAAGAATGAATGAATGAATAAATGAAAAAGGACGAGGTCATCTCACCATGGATGATAAGAACAGCCAGATGGACGCAGCGCCAGGCCAGGAGCACCAGCGGGTCCTCGTTGCGGTTGACGCTCAGGTCGGGGAAGCCGGCGTCGTCGCGCATCAGCACGAAATTGCTGAGCGTCTTGTGGTACTGCTGCGAGATGAGCTCCACAGCGCCGTCCGTCACGGGCACGCTGTAGCTGTCCAGGTGGATGCGCTCCAGGGGCATGCTGGGCTTGAGCACGCGAAGCAGGTCCTGGCTGCACACGTCCAGCGCCATCAGGTAGACGCGCAGGTTGCTGCTGCGCCGCACCAGCGCCTTCCAGTCGTCCTCGCCGGCCGTGCCGTTCAGCGGCTTGGCCTCCAGGGCGGCGCCGTTGAGCAGGAGCGAGAGGCGGTGCAGCGGGGCGCGATCCTGGCCTGCCAGCAGGCAGCACATGGTGGAGGAGAAGTCGCAGAAGTCGAGCGCCAGCGAGCGCAGGTGGACAAGGCGCTCCAGCTCCACGGGGACCAGGAGGCTGGGCAGCTGGTTATCCAGCAGGCTGAGGTGCCCCAGGGATGTGGCACTGGGGTTGGAGAGCGAGGCCAAGGAGCATGGAGTCACCACGCCCAGCATGAAGGCGGAGGAGAGCCACTTCAATTGCCTACTGTTGGACAGGATCTCTTCAAATAGCATCTGGATCCTTAAACGCAGAGGTGAGGAGAGAGAAAACAATTAGAAAGGAGGGTGGATGGGGGGGGGGGGGGGTTAGAAAACACAGACAATAAGGCAATGCCTGAGAGTAAAGGATAACATCACATATAGATTGTAAACAGCATACCATTATGATGCACTTACTCTTTGATTTTTTTGCTTCCCTGGTCAACTTGGTGGAGATAGGCGCTGTCAAATAAACCCTCATCCTGCAGAATGCAGGTATCACCATAGAGACTCAACCTTTGGAGATATCTTGAGAGAAACAGAAGAAACACATATTAAACACACATATAAAATGTAATAACTGAACTGAACTGACCAGATAATAGATGATGAATTGGTATGACTACCAGCAATACATTGACCTAAATGAATGGTCAAATGAAAAATCCCATACTGAGCCCCTTTAAGAGAATATAATGGAAGTTTCTCTCCAAACATGCACTATTGCATAAACGTGGAACTTCCTTCACACTACTCGGGGAGACATGCCTAGAAATACCACTATAATACCATATGGTTGTGACAAGGGAACTTTCAAGAAAAAAATAAAAATAAAAGACCGCAGAATAATACAGATTATCTTTACTATACAGACTGGGCTTTCTCTTCAACACAAAAGGAACCGTTATGTGAGATTCTACCTGGGGGGAAAGGGCTTCTAGCCCCATCAAGATTTTCCCTTGGCTGTCGTGTGTTCTGGAAATCTGCGCATTTTCATAATGGAATGGCATTCATTGTTAAAATGCCATTGCATTGCAAATGGAAAACAATGTATTTGCCAACAATACAGTTTATGGTAATGAAAAGGCACACTTATCCATGCCCCTGTAATGTAAACTACGCAACGTCACTGAGATCTGTAGCTATCAGACATAGCTTGGTTACGTAATGACATGGGTTTGTTTATAACTAGCTAGCTTGCTGATTTAGCTTCCTGGCTAACTAGCTGGTAGCAAGCAAGCTATGCTAGCACTGAGAAAATGGCGTTTCTCAACTGACAGGGTATACATAACATAAAGTAAATTGACGTAATAACATGGAGACATGTATTACCTGTTGTTTCGAAGACTGCGAAGTACACATAGCACCTGGTCCAAATAGGTGATCATAGCATCTTTCCAGCGGTCAGAAAACTGTGGGTCACTCTCCACAGGTTCCATTCTGCCCTCCATTGCTTGCAATGGGCTTAGGTACCCATCCACTGGTGCGAACTCCAGCTGCAGCTCACGCACAAAGGAACCAAACTTGCGCATGAGGAATTCTAATCTTGGGGTCTCCTCAGATCCAGAGCCACCTCCATTCGTTCCTCCACCGACACGCAACTTCAGCTCTGTCCACAACGCTGGGTAAAACAGACACTCCCTCCAGCGAGAACATACGGCCGAGGCCCGAAGCTTGTCTCGATCTGACAAAAAGGAAAATATGTGAACAATAAGCTCACTGGGTAAAGCCAAGGCTCCGACACCCCCGCACAGAGCCATGGCTATTGGCTTCAAGACGGCAACAACTCAGAATAGGGTAAAATATAACCGTTGCACTGTAAGCTACGAGACTTCACGACGGGCCAAATGCTGCAGATCTCTCGCCCTACTGGTCGTGTATGGAGAAAACAAACATCGTTCAGTAGCTTTGCTTTCAATACTATTGGACCATTCCATTACCTCTATAGATGGGTGAAGAATACGAAGAGGTAAGACAGTAGGATTAAGACACGAAGAAATCATTATGGGTTTGTTTTTCATTGTCGAGAGCTTAGTGTCTAGCTGTTTATGTATTTTCCACTCTCACAATTTTTTATGTATGTCCAGTCATTTTGGGATATTCCTGTAATGGTTTATTCCACAGCGCTCTTATTTTTGCCATACCATTTAAGACCTCTAGAGGTAGTACTTGCAACGTGCAATTCCCCGTTAATCGAGGAATATATTTGTTTTAGTATATCTTTTGTTCTCTCTTAAACTTCAGTATTTTGTACTATATTTCATATATATATGTACATTTAATGTAGGCCTACATAGATTGATGTCCAGTTAAATCAACAGTGCTTTTCACAACCCATTCGTTTCATTTAGGGGGCGTGGCACCATCGCAAAAACTGGATATCTGTACCTCTTGTCATACTTACTATTAAATGTAAGGCTCTAATGACAAGTGTGCAATCTTACAAACAATCATACTGTACATCCTAAGTACTTGTTATTCACTCCCTTCATGTAGTGATATATTGTTCATCGTATAATGCAGGTTTCACTGTTCTTAGGTCAGTACTCAGCTGGCTGACTATAGTCATTCAAATTGCAATCAAATAACATTTTGTTAACCATTAAATTAGTGTACTGGTGCAAATCTGAACCAGAGCGACTTTTAAACGACATCATCTGCCACAGACGTCACTTCCAACACAGCCTGGCTTGCACCTCCCCCGGCTTTCTGAAGTTAGCAAACCTAGCTAACCAGTGGTGGTGGTGGACGAGGAAGTGGAGATGGCCGAATTGTCACTTTATCTCACAAACGTTAACATATCTGTGGGGCAAACTATGGATAAAGAGAAGGTATTTCATAATGTTTTAATCTAACATGTATATAAGTTGTTAAAGTGAACTGTTGTGTCGCTGTTGCTATTATTAATATTAGCTAGCGTGTCTCGGCTAACGTTAGCTTGTAAACCTAACAACAACCTGTGTACAGCCTAATATCATGTTGGTATAGTGGTGCGTGTCTGTGTATCGCAGCTATTGCGTGTGATAGTTTGTCGTACTTCCATTCAGAAATGGGCTTTTCAATTTAGTGCAACTGCATTATTAGTGAGACCGCAAGCTGATGTGCATTGTATTGATGGTAACGTTGTAGTAGCAGCGCCAACAGGCAACACATCACAAGATAACAACCTGTTGGTCTCTTAACTTTTCCGTGGGACCGATTGATGTTGTTAGTTACTGTTACATCCATGAAAGGTTATTAAGAAGAGAGCACTGAAATAACTACATTTAGCATACTTGTGTTATTCGGATATAAAGATAACCTTCAACGACAGGTGGGGTATACTACGAATCTCGATTAGTGGGTTAGCGAGGTATGTTGCGCTCAAAGCCAGGGTATACTGTGACACGAAAGTGGATCTGTTTTAGTGTCGCTATATCACCATGGTATCTTATGCTGTCAACCAAACCTGGTCGGGAGGAGGTTATGTGCTAAGTTATAGCTCAAATCGTGTGATCTACCCCCCACTGACCAATCAATTGTCTTAAAAACGAAGTTATCTCAAGTGTAGGATTCTGTCATATATCTTACAGGTGGGGCTCCGCCTCTACTAACATTTTGGAGCTCGAATGCGCTTTAATAGTGCTGTGCGTGCAAATATCCCACTATGGACGTGCATACCATACAACAACTGATGACCATTGATTTTTCATGATGTTATAGGTTAGACACAAAAAATGACCGTAGTGTAGATTAAGCCAACGCTCATGAATGCGGAAGTAATTGTTTTTAAATAGAGGCGGTCTTGTGCGTCTCCACATTTCACGATTGGCGAGCGTCATCCCAACACCGAGAACGCGCACAGATCTGAGCTGAAAGCCTAGTTTGACAAATATATCACATAACTGCTATCGTAGTATCACTTACCGTATACCCCCGAGTCAAGGCTTTGTCAAGCCTCGATATGTATACATAGCCTAGATATGTCTAACGTGCTTCGTAGTATACCCCACTGCTGGTACTGAAGGTGTTTGTTTTGCTTTAGACTGCCAGTGTGGGGAAGGATTTTGAGAATGTAGAGCTTGGTGATTTGGGTCTGAAAAAGCAAAAGGTTCCCCGAAGAACCATATACTTTGCCAGTGGGGAGACTATGGAGGAATACAGTACAGATGAAGAAGAGGAAGAGCCTGAGAAGAAGGAAGCATTGACCACAGTTGATCCCGTAAGTTACGCTTGTTATTGCTACTACCATACTGTAACGGGTGTGGTAGGTTTTAATGGCACATTTCCTGTGTTTTCAATTACAGTCAACACTCACATGGGGCCCATATGTGTGGTTCCAAATGTGGAGAATGGCTACCTCAACCGTTTCAGGTAGGACTGAACTGTAACCCAACTGATTTGTAACTAATCACAGTTTTGGAGTTAACTGTTGTGTTGCTCTGTCTATATACTGCCTTTCCCCATCCTTCCTTTTTTAACATTATAATGTTGGTTCTGAAATATCTAGTCTTTGACGTTGGTTAATGCCTGACAGTTTTTCCCCTCATATTTGTGTATCACAGTGTGTGATTATCTTGGTGAGAGACTGGCTGGACTCTTGGGTATAACATCACCGAAGTATCAGTATGCCATTGACGAGTACTACAGAATGAGAAAGGAGGTGAGCAGTAACTCGAGTATAGTGAATGAGAGCGTACTAAATATGGGGAAACACACCAATTCATTTATTTTCACCATGGCCAAGCTTAAGTCACAAATCATGAGAGAACCACTTTATACCTGATTTAAGTTAATATCTAGATTTCAGTCAGATGGCCAAGGGGGAAATGAAATACCCCCTGTCCGTCCTCTCAAGTTTGCATGGGCACCTGGTATAATATTCCGAATCCTTACTGATAATTGCCAATTACAGGATGAGGAGGAAGAAGAAGAGAACCGCCTTGCTGAGGAGGCAGAGAGGAACTTCAACAAGGGGAGCCAAGAGGGTCAGCCGCCCAGGGTGGAACAGCCGGAGACAAACCCCTCGTTTGTGAACGTCACGTTTGAGCTGGAGCCAGAGCCTCATTCAGCACCTGATGCTGTACATGTCCCTGCCCCTCTCCCCTCTTAAAGTCTACTATTAAACAGATGTCAGTCTTTTAGTTACCAATCCTTTCCTTTTTCTTTGCAGTTTGTAGATTTGTTAACATTCTGAACGTGAAATGCAGTTTAGTAATAAGTGTAGTGGAGGTAGACTGAAGATTTAGTTTTCTTACCAGGGAAATGATATGAATGTGCTATGATCAGTACTGTGAAAACATCCCATAATGTCCAGTGCTAGGTGAGCACCAAGCTGTAGGTATGTAATGTATTTACTGTCTATTCTGTTTTTGTTACAAGTTTTCTATGCAACTAATGTAATATATTTTGTATGTACGATGCATTGTTGATGCATGACAAAGCTTATTATTGGTTTGTATGCAAATACTGGCTTTTGGATATAATTTCAAAAGGTACTTATTGAAAAGTTGGGCTACAATTAATTCGATTCTCTCTCAAAATAGGCTGAATTCGTTTTTGAGTGCAGTATTTGATCAAATACACTCCATACACTATAAAATTGCATGGCCAAAAGTGCTGTTTCCTATCCAAGGGCATGTTCAGGATGTTCAATTACACTGACAATGTGTTGAGGCCCTTTGAATACTTAATAGAGCAACTCTACCATGTTGCCTTTTCTACATAGATCAATGTTCATGTTATTTCAGGAGTGTCAGTTGAATATTTGTCATCAGATGTTCTGAGGTCATATAACCTTATGGAATACTCATCTCATGGATTACGAGGTATCAGTAGGTAGCCTGAAGTAGAATGTTTCCTTTTATTTACATGTACAAAACGATTATCTTGATCTGGATCCTGGTGTGGATTTGGAATGTAAGAATGAAGGATGCCTTCACAGTAATCTGTATTGTCACACAAGATTTAAAAATGAAGTTTTCACCCACATGAAAAGTCTCTCGCTTATTGTTGTAGTCATTCTACATATCTGTGATTTTAAGTAAAAAAGTTACTTTTATTTATGTTAATAAAACATTTTTGTACATTCAATAGAAATACATGTTTTTTCTTTGCATTCGCAACAGAGGAAAAGCTTGTATATATACACAGAACAAACCAGAATATGCACTTAACAGGAGTTCCTTTTCTGCCATGGTATATTAGAAATTAGACAATGTCCATTTTATTTGTCTTGTTTGAATGCTTAGGGGTCAAGTGTCATCAATATCCACGTTGTTACTTTCTCCATCATTGGCCACCAAAACCTCCCTGTTCTCATAAGTCCAAAATCCGTTGAGGTCGATGAGAATGCTAGTTACAGTATCACCCTGCCCACTGTTTACCAGGTCCTGAAGTGTAATCTTGTATGGATCCTTGGGTTTCACCATGTCAAATATCTCATCCTGCAGTCACAGTCACAAAAAGGGTGTTGTTTACAGTCATATATGTCACCAACACTCTGGTGTCAGAACGAAAATAAATATGCAAAGTGCATGAAGACATTTAATTCATGAGTACAATCTATAAAGTTTCATTTCGGTGTCAAGGGACCATGGAATGTATCAGTCTAGTAAAAAACAGAAACTCAGTTCTATTTATGTATTTACAATACCTTGACATCTTGGAAGGTCACCGGCTCTTGTCCATGTATTTTCATCTGTTCTTGAATAGCCTGAGGACATAATACACAGCAGAAATTATTAGGTCAGACAATATTTCAGCCACTTAACTGAAAAGAGTACAGAGTGAAGGGGGATTGGGGTTCAGAGCTTACTCTGAAAAAGTAGTTGAGCGCAAACACATTGAGGTAGCCTTTGTTGTCCATGTCCAGCAACTTAAAAATGTACTGCAGTGCTGCAGGTTCTTTCCGGTTCTCCAGAGCCAATACAAAGTCCAGGTACGTTTTATAGTCCTGAGATGAATGAGGTTAGAACAACACAAAAAGTCAATGGCACTGTTGAATGTTATGCCCTCCAGGAAAGTGCAAATTAAGCAAACATTAACTTTAGAACGCCATTGTTATACAGTTGTCACGACACTGTGGTCTGTTCACAGAAGTTAATGCACGGTCGAGGTTGTAAAACGGCCCCGACGCGAGGCGGAGAAACGTTTAAACCTCGTAAGTGCACTAATTTCTGTGAACAGACCACCGTGTCGTCCATTATCCCGCTTATTCCACTGTTGCCACTTGCGTTGTGTTCATTTCCTGTTACAATTTTAACGTTTTAATAGCTAAAACTGTCTTGTTTGTAGAACTAAACCGGTGTGTGTATTTTCTGTGGCAGCGCTCTCACCATCTCCCCATCGTAGGTCAGGCATTCTTGATACACGCGGTCAAGGAAGACACTCGTTAGTGTACCTGTTCCATAGCGAGAGAGTTCTTCTTTGCTCAGCATGCCATTGTGGTCTTTATCGAGGTTCAGATACTGACCTGAGAATTAAAAAGGCAAGGCATGCTGTTTTCATTTAAACTCTGCACTGACACCCACACAGAAACCTAAGATTTGGAAGCTTATGACAGCCAGTCAGTATGTGTTCATCTTAGAAACAAAATCAGCTCATTTTAAAGTTTATTACATTTTGAAGGTTTACCCATCCAATAGCAAAACACATGAAAAATGGTTGATTGAGATAAATGACAGTAAGCTGGCTCGTTTCTTCTTAAAGCTTACCATATACTCTGAGGGCAGATGGTGCAGAAAACCAGTTAGCCTCCTGACTTTCCTTGGACAACTCCTCATCCCTCAGCTGCAATTAATCATAAATACAAACAAGACAATAATAAAACAACAAACAAACAAAGAACAGACAATATACTGCAGCATTTACCTAATGGTTTAAGACTAGTGTGTGCATTTTTTACCACATATTTTCATTCAGTACCTCGAGAAGGTCATCCAGGAAGCTACAAGCCAGGATATCCTGTATCTTTATTTTACCTGGAATAAGGTCCAGAATTAGATTAGACTGGTTAATATGTACTGAAGGAACATTCAAAATGAAGAAAAAAGTGAAATATAGTGAGCCATCGGAATGAACCCTTGTCACATCATTTTGTCTATTTATGTTCGGTGAACTGAACTGGAGAATCTCCCTTTACAAACAATTCAGGCTAAAGTTTATTTTCTGTCCCGAGAACCAGGAAAGTGATATTCTGAGACAAAACATTGAAAGAGAGAGAAATAGATAGACATGCCAATGTCCTGAAGCTATTTACTAAAGCTTTTCAATGGAGCAAGAGCAGTCATTCTTGGCACGAGGGAGGGTCTTCACTTTCCAACAAATAAACACAAAGTAATACTAACTAGATGCATCAAGAAATATGAGACGTCAATGGACTTTAAATGAGGGAAATACCAGTGCGCAGTGGGTCGAGGAAGAAAAAGAACTTTCGGACAGCCGTGCAGACATAAAAGGAGTAGAAGGACTTCTCCAGACCATCCAGTTGGGGCAGAGTGGGGATCAACTCCAGGATGTAGTTCTCCAGGTCCTTACATGCAACAAACAGAAATAAATACACCAAGGAAACAATGTATCAGCAATAATAAAGCACACTGTGTACATCAACAATTCTGAATGTGCTTCATGTGGTTGATGTTTAGTATAATTAGAGCATATAACATATTTTCTGTGTTAGATATCTATAGAGCCTTTATTAGTCCAGGATGGATCTTCAATTCTTCCACTTACACATCAACTAGAGAGAGAAGACAGAGATAATATACAAATGGCCATGTTGATGGTACGTACAGACTCTCGCAAGTAGCCCTGCCCAGCCACGTCATACAGGCTTAACCCAATCCTTGTCTGATGCAACCAAACTGCAAGAGAAAAAACATTTGCTTGAACCTTGACTAACCAAACTCAAAATTATTCAGTCAATGATTCAGAAATAATTTAGAAATGTAAAATAATAAAATACATTTAAAAACATTTTGTAACACATTTGACACATACTAAAGCATATTTTAAGTATTATTATTACTGTACATGTGCTACAACAGTATGCCAATATACAATACCTTTTCTCATGACGTAGTTAAAAAACTGCATAATTGATATCCTTCCATATGGATCATTGTGAAGGAGTTTAGCATACACTCTAGCAGTGAAGAATTGTCTGTATAGAGAAAGGAGAAGCTCATTGATCATGTGTAATAATAACAGTAGCAGTAGCAGAAGTAATACTATCATTGTAATGGAAATTTATTAAGAGATGATTGTGTGTTGTGTTATGGTTTGTATATTATAGTATTTGTTTATATTCATTGGGTTATTGATTGAATTGACATTGTTGTTTGTTATTGCTATTCTCCTTAATGTTGTCTTACCAACTTTTTCAATTGTTTACTGTTAAATTTAGCTACTGTATTGTTGTTATTTGTATGTCGCTTTGGACAAAATAAGCATCAGCCAAATCTCATAACCATAACCACAATGGCACACTGAACAGCTAAAGATGGAAGCACAGGTGAGGGAATACCGGCTAGGCATTGCTGCATGTTGCACCTCCAATAGTGCCATTTTGTTATTCTAGGACTTGTAAGTGATCTGCCATTTACCTGTTTCAGCCTATCGTAATCCCACCTCAAAAATTTTCAGCTTTGCAACATGTCAGACATATGTCAGCACTAGGTTGGAAACAATCGCTAATAAATATTATCCACTGGGTAAATGCTTACTTGCACTTGACTCCGGCCTGCTCTCCAACTTTAAGAAAGCTCTCATAGGTGATCATAGCCTCATCTCCTGTTGCTGGTGGCACCTGGTGTTTGTCCAATAGAAACCATAGGTTCTGAGGGGAAAAATACAGACATTCAATTTCAGAGACATACACAGAGTAAAAAAAAATCCTGTCTTTATTTTCCATAATATTCATATCTTAGAAATATATGGTGGACGGAATTATATCACTTTAACCACTATTTTCATGATTCAAACACCACAACGCCCTATTTTCGAGGTCATGAAATAAAAACTGTTCCTGGGAATGACATTTTTCATGTACCATGAGTTTAGCCACTCACCTGTAACTCTTCATTATCCAGCAGTTCCCGACTCTTCCTCTGTAGAAAGACTGCTCTGGACTCCTCTCTTAATTTTTGCAACAGTACTTCATCTTCAGCAGGAAGCTACGAGAAACAATACGTTAATATTCATATGAGGTTCATTTGACGTGACCATTGGACGTGAATGAGGTCTTTCTTGTATACCCTGTAGTAAAAGCGCGGTATAGTCTTATAAGAACTGCTTCGTTCCCCTCCTCCTTTCCATTCGGTGTAGTACTTAGAAAACAGCTCTGTTTCTTCTGCCTTTTTCTCCTCCTCAGTCCTTTCATCTACAAGAAACAAACACAAGTAATCATGGCAATGTTGTTGCTGCTGTGGATGGATGCCTGTCAACAAAGCTAGCTATGCTGATGACATGCTAGCAAGCCTTTTACCACGGCCTGAAGACAATTATGATTCGTTGACTAATACGTTCAGCTTTCAGTTAGTTATATATAACACCTGACACATTGTGTTGTCAGGTGTTATATACTCATTATACTCATTTATCCTACATGAGAAACACAAAGTCACCTGGAAAGTTAAATGCACAACACCTACCTAGCATTAGCCAATGTTAGTTAGCTAGAAGAAGTTGCACAACTAACTCGTTTGGTTAACTGCAGTGTTTAGAACATTACAATAAGGGTAATTTTATGAATGATAATATTCGTTTTGTTACCTTTCTTTGAATTGGCTAGCCTTTTTCTTAAGAGATCCTTCCAGTGAGAAAGTTTATCATTCGACATGTCTACATACCGTTGACGTCTGGTACACAGTAGCCTTGCTCAGTGATTGGTTTGGTTTGCGGAGCACTTTCGTGACGTCTTCTGACTGCGCCGCGGCCGTCGGCTTTCACGTCACAACCGTCTCTGTCACTGTGCATGCTTTCTCAGGACAATTTATGGTGAGGAAACTACTTTAATAACAAGTTCCACTAAAGATTAAAATCTGTAACCTGTATGGAGCTGTTTAGAGCACATCGCTGTGTACATTAGCAAAGTGGTGTTGGAGCAGCATTTAGACAAGCTAATGTTAGCTGCTTGCTACTCAAAGTTGTGGAGGAATGGACGTTACGTTAGTCAGTCGTGTAAAGTTAACGCTAAATAAAGAAGCTATCTGACTGTTACGTTATCTTGTCAAGTAAATGCAATATAGCTTTGTGTGAATGATAAGTTAGACACTGCCCTGTCAGTTTATGAGCTCACTAAAGGTATTGTGTTGTAGCTACAGTAGCCTACCTGAAAGCAATTGTTCAGATAGGTCATGGGCCCTATGCTGATA
>NW_027468680.1:11666852-11709352 GCF_046254945.1 Alosa pseudoharengus
GTGCGTGGGTAGTAATGCTTTAACCGTCTGGATATAATACAGCACTTGTGAAAGCACATTTACGCTATCTTTACTGTATGGAAAGTGAGGGGGCAATGCAAGTCAATATGAGGGGCCGGGGGGGACAGTGCTGCATGATATGTCTGAAACATCCCCACACATAACCACACACACACACACACACACACACACACACACACAAGCTGTAAAAATACATCATATGTATACCCCACCAGAGTGGCACAGCTGTCACCTGACCTCCTGACTGCTGGGGAATCCCCGCCGCCTTTGTTCTCATTCCGCCTCATCTCGCTATGGCAACAAGCTCTGCAGATAGATGACAGCGCTGACGGCCAGTCAGTTGTTGTGTTCTACACCGGCTAGGCTAACTACCTGGTGCCCTGCAGTGCAGCTCAGCTGACGTTGCAGTGCAGCTCAGCATGCCTTTTTAAAACGTTGACTTCATTGTGTGTGTGTGTGTGTGTGTGTGTGTGTGTGTGTGTGTGTGTGTGTGTGTGTGCGCTGCATGAGAATACATATTCGGCAGCCAGGCTCAGTTGCAGCCAGCGGCCAAAAATATGCAGCTTTTCTTATCCGCAGCCTTAAATACTGTTTCCAACGGCAGCCTTAACCCTTGATACCCCCCACCCCCACCGCTTTCAAGTGGAGAGGAATTTCCCCAAATGTCCAGCACCCCTCCCCCAGCTTGTGTTCGCCTTCTTTTCTAACTATCTTCCTCCTTTCTTATCTCTCTTTCTTTTTCTCTCCCTCTTCCTCCTTCGCTCTTTGTTCTTGTCAAAGGTTGCTTATTATCTGCTTGGTTGTTCTGCATATTATGCATGCTTTCAAAGATGACTATGCAAGTTAGTGTTACAGACACATTCTGCTCCAATGTTCGACCGCATGCATAGACGCGCACACACACACACACACACACACACACACACACATACACACACACACACACATGCACAAGTACTGAAGTACTGTTATTACTCCATACAATAAATGGTTTTGTGGAAACTTCTATTACGTTTGTAAAATGAAAAACTCAGTGTTGTTCAGGGTTATCTTGTTGACTGTGTGCGTGTGTAGGAGCATGGGTGATGTTGTAACTTTAGAGTTTCTTTCTTCTCGCTGCTGTGTTCTTAGAAAAAATAGGTCTGCAAACTCTGTGTCAGCACTAAAGCAACAAAACCAAACTGCTCTGAACCCATGCAATGCTCAGACGAGATCAACAACAAACACTTCAGCAGCGATACTACAGCGAACTTCTTCAAAACTGCACGGGTGGGGGGTGGGGGGGGGGTGGGGGTTCTGTCAGCCCCACGACGGGGTGTTGTGTGTCGTGCCAGGTGAAGGAGCAAGCTGGCGCGACTCCAGCGGGAAATTCCCCAGACGCAATTGTGGCCAAGTCCGCCAGGCACGTTTGTGGAGACATTCCAGGATCCAATTCAAATGAAAACAAAGAGGAGAGCTAAGAAGGAAGTTCAGACTGTTCTGTGGCAACATACTGGAAGACCCCATCTTGTTATTTGTGTGTGTGTGTGTGCATGTATGTGTTTTTCTCCCACAGAACTTCCCCATTGTTTACCCGCATTAGAAGTCTCTAGTCATCATACATAGATAAAGTTAAATGCTCCAAAATAATTACTTGCACCACACAGATGTTCAGTGTGCGAAAACGGAAAAACCAGATCTTGCACAACTCTTACCCTGGTATGCAGTTGCTTAATTCTGTTTGGGTGCAGATAACAGATGCATTAGTAAATGCACGGAATGTGTTATTCTGTTTTGTGAAAGAAGTAGCTACTTAGATTAGTTCATCTTTTATTTGCCATTTGCTCAGGTACAAGTACATGTGCACTGGAATTCTTGTGCGGGTCTCACAGTCACAAAGATAGAAAGAACTATGTCATAAAAACAAAAACACAATATAAAACAATATACGAGCACAGAAACATAACTGGGTCAACTCCTGTGATTATTATGCAGTGGTCTCGTGTGGCTTGACCTGTATAACAGTGCTTCAGTGAGCTCAGGAGACCATTTTGAAATTTTGCTGAACTGTAAGGAAGGATTGTATAGAGGGAAGGAAGTGTTCTTGGGTGCTCTTCACAAGTTGATTACAAGTCTTAGAGCGTCATGTAAGCATCTTGCCCTTGCTATTAATCTCCAGAATTTCAATGTCGTCCCTAGACATCTCTGCAGGTCTTGAAATAAAGGTCCGACCTCATCGTCTATGACCAGTGATTTAGTCAAAGACCCTAATAGATTATCTCTGTCTCATACAGGAGCTGGAGAGTTTCAAGCACTTCGTCAGTAAGCGGCCACCGTTTGATGTGGTGATCGACGGACTCAACGTGGCCCACAGCCTGGGTAGAGGGAGCCAGTCTCAGACGGTACGCCATGACTCCTTCCTCAATGGTTTTAGCTTTCCAGCTGTTTAGTCTGTTTGGACTAGGCCTTGAGTAAGGCTGAGGAAACAGGGTTACTCATTGGCTTGACAGATGGAACTTAACTATTAACTTGGGAGTGTGCAGACACATGACTAATTGTTTAGCCAAAATAAGCCGTGGAAAAATAGATACTTACTTAGTATCAGAGATTTTTTGGAAAAGATCAAACTATGTCTGAGCTGGAATTTAACCATGATCTTTGATCTGGGTTCTTTGATCTTGGTTCTTGATAATGATCTTTAGAGAATTGATATGGAAGCTGATTAAATTAGGTTTTTACTTCTTGAAGCTGTTCTCAGGTAAGTCTGAGATTGTTATTTGAGGTGGCCACCAAGAGGCGATGTAGAGCACGACTGAAGGCCTTTGCAGTCTGTGGTTAAGAGACGCAGCGCTGAAATTAACCCCCTAGACACTCACATTTTCCACTCTGCTGAAGACCCCTCACAAGACAACACTGTGACAGCCCACCCGCTTTCAAGACCAAGACCTTTCACATTTCAATGGGTGGGGAACACCTGATATTCAAATAGTTTCGCATCAGGGGGCTACAATAAAATGTCCGCTGTGAGAAAGCACAAGCCCACTTTTTTAACACCCCAGATGCATAGTGAAGGGCTGAGTGTGAAGAATCATACCTGTGACATGATCACACGTGCCCACCAGCTGCGGTGTTACACTTGCCCTCACAAGGAGAGGAGCCGCAGAGGTGAGAGAAGTTGCAGAGAGAGAGAGAACGATAGAGAGACAAAGACAGAGAAATGGAAACAGACAAATCCTATAGAGCCCTTTTCAGAGCCATGCTTTCCTTTGAACTACAGCTGTTTTGCATCAGCTTTTTTCTCCAGTTAAATCCTTCCCAAAGAGGACTTTGGCCATAAAGGAGCAGGTATTTTTAGTTCTCTCCCCCCCCCCCTCTTTTACCCACATTGGCAGCCTGCAGCGCAGTTCTTGGCAGGAGCCTTTTATCAATGGTACATGGAAATCAGGCAGCACTTCAACAGCACTGCGGAGGTCAGAACAGGCCGTCCACAAATTCTAGATAAACAATGTTTGCTTACATATCTGAGAAGTGCTATGAGATTAGATCCCAAACTATGTACCTGACGTTTGTGCATATGCTGTAATTCAAAAACCACAATAATAGTGGTCATGTCTTAAAGTCACAGTCACACTTGTGATAATTACCTTACCATAGTAAACTACCTTGGAGGCACCTAAGATCTTTCATAGTTACATTCAAGGACTGTTGAGTAGACAGACTGGTAGTTGTTATGATTTGGTCTGGTCTGTCTTTTGCCTTTGGTCGTTGATGATTATCTGACAAGTGCTTGTGGTTTTGGGCTTTGAGCACAGCCCTTCATCAGGCTGTGTCTGTTTCAGTTAGTCTCACTTCCCCCCTCAGTGCCACGTTGACCGAGGTCACACTGTTGTTTTTCCCCAGTCCTGTCCTGTGTGTCACCAATGGATGGCCAGTTTACAGTGACCAGATAGGAAAAGGGAACTATGCATCTGTTAAACATGTGCTACCAATATTGCTATCTCACAAGCTTAAACATACTGAAGGACAGCCTTCATGCACACACACACACACACACACACACACACACACACACACGCACACACACACACACACACACCCTGCAGGGCTCTGCTACGCTTGCACATGGAGTCAGCCAGACCTCTCCATTTGTGATAGCGAGGGGGGATTTTCTGGTTTTGTATGATATGACTAACTTCAGTAACTTTGATGGCAGTGAAATAACGGCCTCCACGGCGGAGTTTATTTGCGGCCGTCGCTTTTTCCCCACGTTCTGTTGCGGGACACACTAATCTCCTCCCCGCCCGGCCCCTCTCTCAGATCCTCCCACCTTTGAACCTTTACTCTTGGGTTGGTAAAAGTGTGTGCTTGTGTGTGTGTGTGTGTGTTTTGAATTCTGAATTATCCTACATATCTTATCTTGGTCTATTAAAAAAGAAATCTGTGGAATCCGCCTGCTTAGACACACACAGATATAATTCAAACTAAATTCTCCGTACAACTCAGCCCGTGACTAGACACAGTCACTGGCGTCACATGAGCAGCAGCCTGCCTTTATTCATGCAGGAATGACGAGCAGGAAAGGGGAAAAAACTCCCGACTCATTGTTTGCAGAGAGGAGGTTCGGGGGGGGCGGGGGGGTCTGACTGGTCGTGATTGTGGTGTGAGCTCCGGGTGTCAAGGCCCCATGGGAGGTCAGTCAGCTGCCTCGGTGAATCTTGGCGCCTTCCACCTGGCTGATGTGGGCCACTCATTTCCGTCTGTGTGATTCAGCAGAAAAGACG
The DNA here is from genome assembly GCF_046254945.1 of Alosa pseudoharengus. Classification (NCBI taxonomy): domain Eukaryota; kingdom Metazoa; phylum Chordata; class Actinopteri; order Clupeiformes; family Clupeidae; genus Alosa; species Alosa pseudoharengus. The sequence goes on from NW_027468680.1 coordinate 11,671,634, forward strand.
TGTACACCTGCCATGCCGCTCCAGCAGCAATTCCTTCTTGAGGAAACAGGATTTCTTCGGAAGCCACTCCTTACTGACTCTGTTGGTTCCCTAGAAAAAGGCCCGGTGTGAGGGTTGCCAACATTTTACAATCACAGAATAAAACTATACATAGTTAAAAAACATAGTTAAAAATACAACTTTCCTCTCTTTTCCACTTAAATCCGTTTTCTCTTCCAATTAATAACAGTCATAACCTAATGGGTGATGTAGGTTATTATATTGTAATCATCCTTGTTATCATCAGGGATTGTCACATGCGATAAAAAGTGTTCCTGCACTTTAACTTACGGGACATTTACAGGATACGGTACGGTGAAATTCTTGGAAGTTACACTTCACAAAAATACCGGTATTAAAATGAACAGGAAGACTGTGTTCAGACAGCACACCTCATTTATTTACATTATCGTCACAGTGTTCTTGTGCAACAGGTTGTACCGAAAAAATTCCATTAGGGCTTAGCCGTGTCATTGTAATTAGCAATTAAGGAAAATGGCCATGAGTTTATTTCTACCAGCTCTGAGTTCTTGACATACTATTAAGATGTGCCGTGATGGAAATGAAGTGGTTGCTAAATTTACCAGCCCACCCCAAACAAAGCATTTCCTTCAACTATAGCTCCACCTATTTGTTGTGTCACAGAAAGAGACTACTCCGCATCTGGAGAGATGGGAAACTCCCTGCGATCTCTATGATAGGGTGGGCTAAAACAAAGATTATGAATAGTGTCCTTGCATCTGATTTGTTTTGTGGCTGCTGTGGCACCCCAACCCCCTACTGATTTGATACTAAAGACTGCATACAAAGGGAAATTCCTCCCAGACACCAGAGACCACTGACAGACAAGGTTCTCAGACACTCATTCATTAAAAAGTCCATCTTTCCTCTTGTTGTCTCTCACTGTCTCATGCAGAATGACTGTAAAACCTTTGGTAACATGGTAACATTACATTGTGTGTGGGTGGGGGGTAACTTCAAAGAGCTTTGTTTTTACTTAGTAGAAGTTACTTTTTCATATGAATAAACATCTATAAATTAAGTAATAGTGTTCATATGATTGTGTCCAGATATTTTTGAGTGTTGTATATTGTTTTTCCATGCAAAAGGTGTGGTTTCCTATGAATGATGTTAGAAACTGTCATAAATTATGCAATGTATTCTCTGGGCATGTCTGTGATTATTATACTCATTCACTAGTTACCTACTACGGCAGTCTAAATAAGTGGCCTTTAGTTAAAACTGCTGATCTCTTGTAGCTGTAGCGTTTTGACTATGAGTTTTAACATTTTTTTTCTTCCAGTGAAATGCCACAGCCAAAAGACAAAAATACTGTGTCACATGACCTTCCAAACACCACAATTTGTGAGCCACTGAAAGCAGTTTGTATGCCAATCAGATCTTTTCTAACCTCTGCATGAGAGCGGTTTTACTATGGCACGTGCGTCACAGTGTGTTTTTGTATGTCTCCCTACAGCTGTTGGCTGTGGTCTCGGAGTTAAGTCAGCAAGGTCTCTCTATCCTGGTACTGGGCAGGAAGCATATGTTGTTTTCCACCCAGAGTTGGAATCGCCACCACATGAAGCAAATTCAGCAAAAGGCGCACTGCTTCTTCACCGAGAATATGTGAGTGCAGTTGGTTGTGCCAGCTTCCTCTGTCCTTTGTTTTGCGTCACACGAGCGTACAAATGCCCACTGCTCGCATAACTTACCGGACGCTGGGGGACATTTACAGTAGTTGAGGGTGGAGATAATTCACTAGAAAGGGCATAGGTTTATTTATTTATTCATTTTTCTACACAAAAGAAAAAACTGATTCCATTGTCCTTCCCTTTCTGTTAACAGATCTGAAGATGACCCATTCCTCCTCTATGCGGCACTGCACTCTGGTAACCACTGTAACTTTGTGAGCCGTGACCTCATGCGGGACCACAAGGCCTGTCTGTCCAGTGGGCGAACCAGGCGCCTCTTCTTCAAGTGGCAGCGTGGACACCAATTGGTCCTCCACAACTTTGTTCCTGGGAAGAAGGTCCGCTTTCAGGTGAGAGGTCATACCTTCATGTGTGAAAATCAAAGCAGTCATTAATCATCCACAATCCATAACGTTAATATAAACACAGACATAAAGGGGTGTAAATTTCTGTTGTGTTGTTGTCTTGTTTAGCATTTAGTTCTTATAGAGGGAGAACAGCTTCACAGAAGAGAACTTCTGACGGCAAATTTGAGGAAAAGTTGGTAAACCACCCTTCTCACCTAATTTGAGGGTGCTGATTCTGAATATGTTGTTTACCAAGCTCAATTCTGAGTTCTAAGCCGCAAAATCAGTATTTTAACATAAAATAGCTATTTTCTTTGCTTATTTTTCCCTAAATTGGGAAGCCATACTATAGTTTATTAACATATTTAATGGGAACATGATTACAGTTAACATGTAATAAACTCGGAAATTCTAATCAAAACACAACCATATTTTTATTGCTAACATAGTGAGTCACTCATGTGGTGTTTAATGCATTTCATCACAATAACAAGTTGCACAGATAACCTTCAAGAATATATCCTACAGTACATATGAACTTAGATAGCGGGAATAAGCCTAATGCAGAACTGCATCTACCATCAGCAACAACCGACAAGTAAAAAACATTTTACTTCTAGTAACACTGCATTTGGTATGTGTGCTTGCCTCCCTACTAGAGCTTGATAATGTGCTCTTCTAATATGCCATTGAGCAGCATCACTTGTTGGTGGTAGAGCCTCCGATCCTCGACATCTAGAAAACAGAGTGGCTCTGGCATAGTGTTGTCACGATACCACAATTATGACTTCGATACAATACCTGCCATAAATATCTTGATACTCGATACTGAAACGATATCCAAATCCTAAAATATCTGGAAAAGAAAGGACACAGGCCTCCTCCAAGTGTATTGAGTCATTTGTGTTGAATTTGGTGTACTTTTGGTCAATTCTGGGTTTTAAACTTCTAAACTTCCTACACAATTATTATTTTTGTAGTCAGTAAAATAGTAGTTTGTGTGTGATTAAGTCCTTTATTGTTTGTTATAGCTCATTTATATTGTGTGGTGTTTTGGCAATAAATTACCTTTAAAGGCGCCATGTGTAATGTCCGCCAAAAATCAATTCATACTCCACATTCCATAAAAGATGGGAGCAGTGTACCTCCAGAAAGTGAGTTGGTCTACCCTAGAGTAACAACCAAGAAACGTGTATTGCAGTTTGGCTGGCGGTTATGTTGCCCGCATACCGTCTCCCATGGCCGAAACTGGTATTATGACACCTGTCGGGCTGTGGCTAGTAATTTAGCATGCTAATTCAGGTTGATATCTCTGCAGCACTATACCTTGTCATTTTTTTAATGACATTATCACCCTTATTTCTTATCATTCTTTTGATGTGCTCATTTTTTGGATATTCTTACCTCAATTCTTACACATGGCACCTTTAAATAGCCAAAGTAAGCAAGATCAAGGTCAGTGTTCAAATTACTGCATGCAAATCACTTAATGCTATGCCGAAGAGCCTAATCTTTAGGCCATCTGATGTAGGCTATCCTAGGCCATCCCGTGTTTATGGGATTTCTTTGACAGTTGCAAAGGGAAAAAAGTGAAGATAGTCTTCTTTGCTCCCAGTGTAATTTAATAAGTACGTTTCAACCACTCAGGTCTTAATCAGATAGGCCTACACCATTATCTGTTGCAATATCTGTGTGCATTCCTACATTAGATCTATTTTTTGATAGTTAACATAATTTGCTACCACATAACAAATACCAGATAACAATACAAAAGTTTCTTACAAACTTTGCTGCATACTTCTTAAATGTGCTGCAGTCAGATTGGTGTCCTAAAGACGTAACTAGATCTTGAGCATCTATTACCAGTGTTGAATGCGCAGTTTTTGCAGTGATCACTACTGGACATTCCACATTGCTAGACAGCACTTGAGTGAGGATAGACTTATTTCCACTTCACAAATAACCATCACTATCTGTAATAGTTACAGTGCAGGGACATTAATCAGTTCATAGCTGAGGATTTGTCCTAGGTCCACTTCCCTTTCAGCATCATATGCAGTAATGATGAGCTGGAGAATGTTTCTTTTTGTTGCACTATAAAGGATATCTTGTCTAAATTTTTTGCAAATAATGCAGTCTCCATAGCACTCTTCAGCACTCCTCAAACATGCACTCTTCCATTTTTCTGCATGGCTGGAATTTGAATGATAGAAAAGAGCACCAGTGAGATGTTTTAACTAGGCAAGCACAGTCGCCTAGTTAAGTTACAGTGTAAATCCTCTGTAAAGACTGACAACTGTTCATAATAGTTAGTGACAAAGTACTTTCTACAGAAAAATGAGCAGTCACCTACTATTCTATCAATTAATTATCAAGGAATCTATTTTGTTTCTAAACGTCATACTGAATTTTAGCTATTATTTTAATTTATATTTTTATTTTAGCTTATTTTCATTTGCTACTTGAGGGTCATTGGGGTAATTCCTGTCCTGTCCTACAACATATCTGATACATAAAGAGTTTATTAATTAGTCCTATGATATCTGATGGCAAAACCAAAAAGTATGTGAATTATGCTAATTAGCAAGCTTAAAACTCAAAATTGATCTTGGTAAACAAAATATTTGAATTCAGCACCCTCAAATTGTGTGAAATAGCCCCTTTACTGACTTTTTCTGAACGTTTGTTAGCTAACTGCTCTCCCTTTATTATATGAGAAGCTGAAACTGTCAGGCACAATCACATAACATATTTAACTAGATACAAAACACAATATTTGGTTTAATGTCATTATTGATTATATTGAAACAAATATGGCAGTCATCTATGGACCTCATTACACATTTTTTTTTTTTTATCAACTGATAATCTTATGCTTATTTATTTATTTTTACAGAAAATACAGAGTTATGACACCATCGCTCAGACCAGTGCAAACACCTGGCATATACCCTTTGACGAAGAAGGTACAGAGAGAAGTACATATGAAGTTCCCCAGAAGTGGTTGTGCCTTACCAGATTAAATTGACAAATGCTCTGTAGTTAATGTTTTGTGTTGCCTTCTTGTGTATTACTACAATAAAGTCTAGTTTGTTTTTCCACCTGCCATCTTTTCTTTGACTTTAAACAAACATATCTATTACTATGCTGTAAAATAATTCTGATAAATTGTTGGATAGTGTTAATATCTGGTAGGAAAATGGTGTCACGGAGTAAAGAAGAAAGAAGTCTTAAAAGATGTTAAGACTCAAAGACTCAGCCAGGGGTGCGTTTCCCAAAACCATAAGTTGCTAACAGGAAACCAGAGAATGTCTAATATGGGCTCTGGGGAAACGCATCCCAGAGCCATATGCCTAGGCTCAGGTTGAATACATCAGATTACATTTTTTTTTTTCATTGTTGACTTTTTATCTTCCGGACGCACTGCACTTTTGTGGTCGTTTGATATGTTCAGCGTTGGACAAACTAACTCAACTCACTTCAATTAATAATTAAAAAAAAAAATAAACATATGAGAGTCTTCAACATGTGACCCGGATTTGGAATCTACAGTTTGATACTACTTCCGGGAAACATTTACTTTCGGTTGTGCAGTGTTTACAAATTCCTGTATTTTCCCTTAACGTTACGGTTTCCTTAGACTGCTCGACAACATGTCCCGTGGATCAAGTGCAGGGTTCGACCGTCACATTACCATATTCTCACCGGAGGGCCGGTTATATCAAGTCGGTCAGTATTGAATTTCACTTCTTTGTAGAACCTGGGCTTGCTAGTTAGCAAGCTAGCCAATGTTAAGTGCTCTGTCATTCTACCAGAACTGTCTTTCTCTGCGAAACTTTTCACTCCTTGAAGACAGCATGCGTTGTTTTCGGAATATTATAGAATGTGTGCTTTTGTTATTTGTTTCTCAACTTACAAGTCATTATTACACTGTTGTCTGCTCTGGGTAACTACTTTGGCTACGTTTGTTAGCTACGTTACCTCACGTTAGCCAACATAGTCATTGGTGAGACAGTGAGTGCGGTGATTGTAACCACTGTCTATACATGTACAGAATATGCATTTAAAGCCATCAATCAAGGTGGCCTTACATCAGTTGCTGTTCGGGGTAAAGACTGTGCAGTTATCATCACGCAGAAAAAAGTCCCGGTAAGTTATCTATCTTCTCGAGGTTGCTTAAACAAGGCCATACCAAACATTAACGTTACTACCCCATGCCGACTTTACTTAACTTGGAGGTGCACTCAATTCCTTAACGCTACTTGACTGTCATGAGGTCACTGTTTAGTGGGGAAAGGGAAAATATGATTTATAGACCGCACGTTGTGTTGTGTGTAAACACATCTCTCTCTCTCTCACTCTCACTCACTCACTCAGGACAAGCTCCTCGATTCCTCTACTGTCACCCACTTGTTCAGAATCACAGAAAGCATCGGCTGCGTAATGTCAGGAATGACAGGTTAGCACAAGTGAATGGCCATTTAACATATTCGGACCATAACAGGCAGTTTCTTCCCTGCTCAATCATATGTCTTCCCCAAGCCGACAGCAGATCCCAGGTGCAGAGGGCCCGTTATGAGGCAGCTAACTGGCAGTACAAGTATGGCTACGAGATCCCCGTGGACATGCTGTGCAAGCGGATTGCAGACATCTCTCAAGTGTACACGCAGAACGCTGAGATGAGGCCGCTTGGCTGCTGTAAGTAGCAGGCAGTTAAGGCCTTGTGATGAAGCATAAACTATCATGACAGCCATGGGCTGTGGCTTATCTACTCATCACTCTCTTTACAGGATGACTACTAGTATACACAGACATCACAAGTGAATGATTTTGACTGCACTCCTGTTCATTGTTTTTAAGTCGTCCTTCCTAAATGATGTGTGAATGTGAGCTTGCTCACTCACTGTGTTATCTCCAACTCATATATGTATTCATTTCATATTCATTTTGAAGGCATCTGGTTTTACACTGTCAAAATTGTATTGCCTACAGAATAACAAAGCATTGTCAAGTTCAGTCAGCACATTGCTACAGTCATAGCTCCCATAGGCTGTTTGTCCAAAATGTGGTCATGTAGTGACACTGTGGCTGGTGTTGTCCAGGTATGATTGTCATCGGTATGGATGAGGAGCTGGGGCCTCGGCTGTACAAGTGTGACCCTGCGGGCTACTACTGCGGCTTTAAGGCCACGGCAGCCGGCGTCAAGCAGACGGAAGCCACCAGCTTCCTGGAGAAGAAAGTCAAAAAGAAACTGGATTGGACTTACGAGCAGACAGTTGAGGTGTGTGTGTGTGTGTGTTTTATATGTTTCTGTCAGAGGTCAAACTACAACCCAATGTGAACTTTGTGAGTTTGGGGAGTGTAGGCCAGATAAGACCTCAAAAAAGTTTGGAGGAGGATACACTTACTGCTCCATTTTACCATCAGCCTCAAAAAAGGTTGATATTTCATACTCTTCTACTGGGTTTTCATGCTGTTTGAAATCACTGGAAAGTACTCTGTTCTGACACATACAAAATCCACGAATGTGAAAGTCAGCAACATTTCACAGATGTCCTAGAAAGTGTCAAGTGTTACGTAATGGAAATAATGTGTCAGGTTTTTGCATAATAGTGGCTTTCAGCATACCTCTTCCTATGATTAGACTCAAACATTCACACCAAAACCCCAAGAGGCCCCAATCAGTAACTGAGCATTTACATTTGAAAAAAGAATGCTGTTGTACACTATAGATTGTATTGTCACGGCATGATGTGCAATTCTAGTAACCTGACTCCGCCAGATGGATTTGCTCCGCATATCCATCTGGGAACTTTTCATTGAAGAACTTTTGGGAAGGGGCGGACATACTGGTTAGCTGATTGGATAAACCATCTGTCTATCACCACCTTTGTTGGTTATCGACGGGCCAAATCAACCAATTAGATGAACAAAGTATTCTTCTAATGCCGTTTAACATACAATTAAGTTAGGTAACGTGACAAACGTTAAGATGTTTTAACTTACCATTTATGAACCTAATCAACGACAATTCCCATCAAGTTTTCACGGTAGGCCCTACACTTCTGAAGATAGTATATTCCTCCATTATGAACTGGAATCAGCCGTGGAGGATGTCTGTGTCGTTCATTCCTCCCAGCTGCATGGCTGAGACTCATAGCTTCACAGTTTACCCAATACTTTCTAATTTGAATAAAACTTGCGCGATAGCTATGCTCATCTCTGTGGATGCCGTCATGTTGTTCGTTGCGTCACACCTCAACCCGCCTCAAAGCCAACGCTGATTGGACGTTCGTTTGGTGAACTGCTCCAAATTTTCTTTAACGGAAAGTATCCAGACTGATCTGCGAGTGAAACCCTGAAGCTCGCGAGATCAGGATGGTCTCACAAGGCTACAATTCTAGAGAGACAGAGAGAAATGCAACAGGTTTTATAAATTACCTCAGGCTGGATTTGAACCTAGGCCCTTGCTGCGCTACAGTTCCTCCCAGCTAGTCTATTAATGTTGAAATGATATTATTTTTCTGAATTATGAAATGATATTAAGGCCAGGTAGTTCCTTTATGTGCTGTGTGTATGTGTCCATCCTGTATTATATGTACAAATAAAGATACATTGAGGATAAATTGATGGCCTTGGTGCTCAGGAACACGTGGTTACTGTTTTGATAGACAGAAAGCATAATTTATAGTCTCGTCATTTGTAGAAATGGCTCATTGCGCATGTGCAACATGCACGTGCAAGGCCACTGTTCCCGGAATAGTGATTTTAACAAGTACCAGTAATTCATTAAGTTATAGTTTCTTTACTTTATGACTATAAGTGAAATGAATGGACCGGCAGCAGTAATTGATTCAGATCCGGAATAAGCATCTGGTTTTGGGTTAACATGGGATTTGCTTGCCAGCTCATTGTGCATGATGTGTGCTCCTCTATTCTCTCTTCTCTCGGTGGCTCTCTCTGTTTGACTGTTGACATCTTTGTCCTTCTGCAGACGGCAATAACGTGTCTGTCCACGGTGCTCTCAATCGACTTCAAGCCGTCAGAGATCGAAATCGGTGTCATCACAAAGGATCAGCCCAAATACAGGTGGGTTACCGTGGGAACTGTGTTATGGTGTAAAGGCACATGAAAGCGCTCGCTCTCTCTCTCTCTCTCTCTCTCAAAGAAAACAGGAAGTCTGGGTGCACAGTGCAAGAGCTTGGCTGACAGGAAAGGCTCAGGTGTAGGCTAATGAATGCAAAGCAGAAGAAAGGAGAAATTATATCAGGTTTTAAGGGGACAAATTATGTTTCACACTCGCTGCTGCAGGTGTTAGAGGTGCAGTGATGGTTCAGAATGCCTGCTGCCTGGTGCTTGGTTCAATGCAGATTCAGTTTTCCTAGTTATCTCAAATAGTGAAGTCAGCAGCAATACATTCTGTCAATATGTTTGTGGTTTCTACCCCATGTTGATGTGTGTGTGTGTGTGTGTGTGTGTGTGTGTGTGTTTGTGTGCGTGTTTTTTTCCTGGTCAGGATTCTTACTGAGGCAGAGATCGACACCCATCTTGTATCCCTGTCTGAGAGGGATTGAAGAGGCCCTGACCACTGACGTATTTGCGAGTTTGTGCTGCGCTAAGCTCATACCTGAGCAGTGCAGCAGCCCCCCTCCCTCAATGGTCTACACCCTCCCCCCCGTCCTTGTCCCAGCCCAGGAAGCACTACAACACACAGCTGGCTGCTTTTGCATGGATCAGTCAGGCAACCCCCTTTTTGCTGTTTATTTAGCTTTTTCAATTTCTGGTTCAATAAATACTTTTTTGAAGAAAAAAAAAAGTTGTCTTTTGTCAGAGCTGGAGTGATGTCGGGATTTATCAGCACTACTTTTTCAAGTGTGAGTGTGTGTGGATGGGGGGGAGGGGGTGTCTGTGCATTATTACATTAAACAACAGTACTAACACTACCACTATCTCATGCTGTAATGTATCTACAGTAGCAAAGCTGTTCGGTAGTACATTCGCATGCAAAAGGAAACCACCGGTCAAAATTTCCGTTACTGTGAATATAAGCAGGTAAAAATGGACCTGCTTTCCAAAAGGCATATAAATTTAAATATAAACACATTTCTTAAATATCATATAATTCTTATTTAAAATAAAAGCAAGATCATTTTCTCGTCTTTTACCATTTCAAAAGAAGGGTGATGGCCTGAGGCATAGATTTGGGCACTCTGCATGGTCAATATTTAGAAACGGCCCCTTTGGCAAGTATCCGAGCTTGCAAATGCTTTTGTACTTTGTGAATTATTGTGTAGGGGATTTCCCCCCCCCATTTTGCCTTGCAAAAGGCGTCCAGTCCTGTCTTGGGTCATCAAGTTATCTGAGAACTGAAATCTTGTGCCCATTTTTTTGCATGGCACTCCTTTCCCCTTTCTTTCAACCTGAAAATTGTACAAAACAAACAAAAAAAATAGCACACTAACTTTGTACCTTCGGGGGACCAGAGGAGATCTGTTAACTCTTTACAGTAACAGAGATTTTGACAAGGGGTGCCCAAAGTTTTGCATGCCACTGCACGGTTACCTCCCTCATGGCCTGTACAGCAAGAGTAAAAGAGCTCTTCACATGTAGAACACAGACCGCACCACTCCTGGAGTGACTCCAACAACACGGCCTTCATTTGCATGGAGAGGCACTCTTGCTCTCCCTCTTTCTCTCTATCTCTCACACTATCTAAAGAAGGTAGACTGGCCCTGTCCAAACCTAATGTCAAGGTACTCGAGGTATGTGTGTGGGGGTTTGGATTTTCCGAAGTGCCGAACCCCATCATTTCTCGGATGTCGCTGAATCACTGCACTCTTTATGCACCCCCCCCACCACCCCCTAATGGGTCCCGAGTCCCTCGACCTGTCCCTGGCTGCTCCAGGTCTCCTCTGAGGAGGGGGGGGGGCGGGGGAGGTGAGGTGCTGCTCTCAGGTTATGACTGCATCATTTGCATCACAGCCTTTCATGGGGACTGCAGGCTCCCAAACCACTTAATAGCAAACAACAATGGCAGAATCGCCCTGGCGTCTCATCCGGGCTGGCGAGTCAAGTGCAGCCGGAGGTAGAGCCCCCTACAGCACTTTCAGGTTGCTATTCAAATGGGGAAAACCGCACGCACACCTTTTGTGCTCTACTTACTGGAAGAGGATGTCATGAATAAAACAGGCATGCTGATGAGGGGAATTGTGATGTAAAAGCACTATCGTCATGTGACGTGTGATATGTGCACACAGTCACACAGAGTGAGCAAGGAGGTTCTTAAGATCATAGGCGGAGATGTGTAGGTGGTAGAGTGGTTGTGCTTGGAGGGGGATTTTTTTTTCTTTCTCTCTCAGGCCTCTGAGCGTCTGGTTTTAACCACCTGGTTATTTTGGAGTACTCTATTTTATGGCGGGTGTTATGTGCCTGTGCGTTTTTGCGGCGGGCGTCCAGTTTCCTAACTGTCCAGATTGACATCATATGCTGTGTTTAGAGGCTAAACTAGGAAGGTTCCAGAATGTGATATTGACCAACCACCCCCCTGGAAAGACAAGGGAGGACATTCAGCCTTTCCATTGAAGTACAGAAACAAGAACACAAGTGGCTGACATGGCACACAATAGTAACTCATATGATTTAAGCATGATGTAGCCATCATAAAAAAAAAAATTTCGAAAACATTTGGGCAAAATTGTGCACTAAGAGAAATTTGTTGAAAGTAGTCAGTTAGTAGTTGGCTATAAAGTCACTGTGTGTTATTGTTCGAAGAGAAGGAACTAATCAACAATGGCTTCAGTTAATTTCATTCAAAATCCACTAGCGGGGGGTGGAGTGTGTGAGTCCTGTGTGACTCGGACTGGGAAGGGGATTTTTGGGTTCTGCCAGCAGCACTGATCCCACCCAAGCCCCCCAACAGGAAATACCAGTGTACTCAGCTGACGGATGTCCGAATGGAGGCTGTGACAGATATTTCCCCACAGTGACAAATCGCCAAGACTCAACCAACCAAGCAGCCATCAAGCCGCCGCCACCCCCCCCCCCCTTCCCTCAACAGTATACAACAGAGTAAATTTAGAAATAACATGGCGCCAGACAAGATAGTTTGTTGCTTTTTTTAATTTACGGGAGTGTGGTAGGTACTCTTCACAGATGCAATTTTGGAACATACATTTTTTCCAAAGAAACTTTGTACAGATATACATTAATATTTATAAAAATAAATCTGTTTCTTTACACAAATTTACAACATTTATACACCGTACTCTGAAGTCTGTGGATGAAAATGCTCCTTTTCTTGAGGTGTGACGTGAGAAAATAAAAAATAAAAACCACGACACATCTCTCACTCTGTTGAACTGTGAACTTCACTGGCTTCTCTGTCCCAACACTTACAGGTAGCCTTCTGTTCCTGGGGTCTGCTTCTCTCCCTCTTTCTCTCCCTCTTTCTCTCTCTCTCCTCTCTTCTGGGCATACAGACTCCAGACCACTTCATCAGGCTTGGCCAGCCCAGGCCTGGTGCTGCTCCTTGGCCTTCGCTGTTGACAAGTCCTGGCACCATTTCTCTCTCACCCCATTTTACAGTCTTTCAGTCTTGCTCACTCAAACATACTGCGTTACTGCGGCCACATACATATGACTGAGTTGCATCCTCTATCCCATCAGCTGGATATCATCAAAGAACTGTAAAGAGAAACAGACAGATTAGGACTGAGCAGAGAGCTTGGGGGAAAGAATGTGCTGACATTGTATGCAAATTGTCTGACCAATAGCTGAGACCAATAACTATGTGCTGTTTGAGAGCTGTGGGGTGGTACACACCTCGTCATCCGACTGGTACTGGTCATCCTGCTCCTCCTCCCCGCTGTCCTCCGACTCACTGTCGGGCAGCGCGCGTAGATGCTGGGCGGTCAGCTTGTACAGCTCCACCTGGATGGCACCGTTGGGCCGGCCGAAGGTCAGGTGGTATGGCGTGTGGCCGCCGTACGTCTGGCTGTTGACGTCGGCCCCTTTGCTGATGAGCAGGTGCACCAGGTCATAGTTCTGAAGGTCCACGGCCAGGTGAAGGGGTGTCCGCCCATTACACTGCTCCTGAGCGAGAGGAAAGAACACAGGCCATACGTTAGTGACCACAAGCTTTTACCAAACACCACACAGCACAGCACAAATACTAATTCTGACATTAAATGTAAAGTTAGTCCAGACTTCTTCATTAGACATGAGATGGTCTACTTATTTAGCTTATTCTGTAATTCTATTTTACTTGTTTGGCTTTTTTATATACTTATTTTTTTTTGTTGCTACTGAGCAGCAAAACTAAAAGTAAACTAAGGTGTTATGCAGAATGAATAAATCCTGATGCCTACCTGTGCATTGATATCAGCTCCAAGCTCAACGAGTCTCTCAACCAGCGAAAGGTAGCCAAATATGGAAACCTGGTGTAAACAGTTTTGACCTGAAAAAAGCACACACACACAAAAATACACCATCAGATTTGAGAAATGCGTAGGCAGGTGTGATGAGGGCCCCAGGCTGCTTACAGTAGCAGCAGAAAGGGGACTCCAGACTCCAGAGATGAATCAAAGCCCCAAAGGTGGGGGAGGGGTGGTGGTGGTGGTGGTGGTGGTGGTGGTTCCTTACCGCTGTAGTTGAGCGTGGTGAGCATGGCGGAGAGCTGGGAGCTGGTGCAGGCCTGGGTGAGCACGCTGAAGCAGGTGACCGAGCCCTTCCTGCAGGCTATGTGCAGGGCCGTGTTGCCGCTGTCATCCACCAGCTGCGGGTCGCAACCGGCGCGCATCAGGTGGGCCACTACCTCCGGCTGCTCAGTGATCACTGCCAAGTGCAGCGCCGTCTGAGGGAGAGAAGGACATTTTTCAAATCTCTGTGGAACCTTTGTGCTTTCTCTAACCCCCCCCCCCCCTTTTTTTAGTTTTATTTTAAACATTATTTTTTCCACTTGTTTCCCCCTTGTGCATCGTCATGCGTTAAAAAAATTTCAGGTGTGAAAAAATTACCTGTCTTTGATAGTTCTGTATGTTCAGGAAGGGGTCATTGACTGACAGGTCAATCATCTTCATGGCATGATCTTTGGCTTCATGAATGATTGCCAGATGCAGGAACCTACAAAAATGGAGGGGAGAATACCCATTAACATCAAAGCTTCCAAAAACCAGTCAGGTGTTAAACGTGTGAAAAGTGTGGACAACTACGAATAGCAGGGGAAGTTCTGTTATTTCCAGTAGTAGTGGTTTGACACATTGGCGTGTTAACGACTAGTCGGATTCCTGGCACGCCGCCCGGGACTTTCCAAGCTTGGGCAGAGTAACAGCGCCGCCCACAATTGACGCCACGCCAAAGTACAGTCCGTCCCGATGTCGACTCTATGTTTACGTAAAATCCATTATGATTGTAATCACTGCGGTCTTGGCTACGTGTGCAGCTGAGCCGTACACTTTTGCACAAGCACCAATAAGTTGTATTCTTCCATTCTAAAATTAGTTAAAGCAGTAGGCATTGCATGCGGAAATGCTCGTTTTCTGCAAGCGAGCGCAAAGACTCTGCGGTAGAAAGGCTACCTTTTAATTAACGCTTTGCGCTGCAGTTTTTTTGTTGTTTTTTTTGTAAGTTGTTTTTTTTATCTCCATGGAGTAAATGCTTAAAAATAATATCACACACATACATTAGACCTATAACGTTCTGCTTTTTAAAGAAAATTAACTTTCAACACTTACGTGTCTCCGTCCTCGGTAATTTCTTTCCTCCATGGTTCACAGCAGTCTTCGGCTATCCGGGGAGCTGGTTCGCTATCCAAACGCACTCGCTCTAGTTCGGCAGCTACATCCTCTCTGAGCGAATCCACACCACTATCAAGACGATCGTCGATGTTCTGAAGCCCTTTCCCAAACTTGGAATCTCGACTCTCGGCGTTATAATCCATTTGGTTGTGTCTATATGCCTGGTAAACATCCATTGTGTTGTTGAACCCTGAACGGTTGTCTTGTCACTGTGCTCTTGACTTCTCCGACTTCAGCAGTGTTTTAAAGAATCTGGTGGGCGGAGCTTAACTGGTTCGGGAGGGGGATTTCCAAATGCATTTGACTGATGCCTCAACAGCAGAAGGGAATTTATTCAGGACATACGGGGGGGATTTCTCCCCTGAAACAAGTAAAGAAAATTAAAACTGAAAACCCGCGCTTGGAAAATCAAAAAAGAGGAAAGTTGGGTCGTTTTGTACCGCATGTATAAAGCTACGTATAGCCAACATTTCAACATAGGCTACTTACAAGTTGCATTGAGCAACTGCTGAAAACTTCCTGTATCTAACGTTTTGCAGCTGAAGTTGATGTTAGCAACTTATTGTGCTTTATATTATCCTTTTTTAACAGCAGCAGTTATTTGCAATAAACTAGTACAACCTCATAACCATTGGCTTTAAGCATGGGCATTTAATAAATCCATAGTTGCAATGCATTTCCTAGTGTGAGTAATAGCCTACACTGCATGACTCACTACACTTCCTACTTGTTGCTGTTATATAGCCTACTTTATGGAAAGTAATATAGCCTACTACTGCTTTACTCATATGATCATTTTTATGACCCACAAGTGGCTATAATTTGACACTAAACCACAGGTCTAAAAGCAGGTGTACTGGAGTCATTGGCGCTATTATAAGCAGTGTACTAACATCAATTTACTGCTATGCTTTCTAGTGTACCATTAACTGAAATATGAATAATGAGGTGTTGGACAAAAATCTATTTCTCTCTGTCTTGCACAGAGCTGACTTTTTGTGACTGATAAATGTGGGTTTTTTTTTACCTGCATTATACAACTTACTTGTAGCCTATGTAAAATCTAAATAAATTAAAGTATCTATATTATTTATTGCACTTATTCCTAAAAACAGGTAATATGCAGATCTAAGGTACTTGATACTTGGTTAATACTGAGAGACTCCAATGCTGTAATACAGGTTTCCCCTCTTGTGTGTCAGTCATTGGACCCATCATCCTCCAGCCAGGCATTTACATGTGAGAAACCCTCTGGGCTTTCTGTTCCCTGGACTCTTTCTGTTTGCACAACTGTTAGCACGCACCCTCTTCGCCTCGCTCTTTCTCAAACAAGCACAGCTTGGCAACAGTAACCAGGCGCTCAGTACACACACAGTGGCCCAGTGCATTTCCTTTCTTTGCCTTGTTACGTCAAGCCGCCTAGTTGTGTCACAGCTTTACTTTTTGGGCTTGACATAATCAAATGTAAATATGGCCATCTGCGTGTGTGCATGATGGGAGAGGTTTTTTTTTTTTTTAAATGGGCCAGAATCCCCTAGCCTCACTAGAAGCTTCATCGCTATCTCTAAGTCAAGGGCCTTTCCAGTGTCTGAGAGAGCAAGGGATCTCCCTGATGAACTACGCCTGGGTTTCCTCCTGTAAAGACGTAGGCTAGTGCCAAAATTATAGGTTGTAATAACAAAAAAATCCACCTGGTGCCTTCCGAAACAACTCATATCTAAAAACCAATCCGACATCTTTGACAATATGTGTGAGGAAAGTGTTTTAAGTTATGATGTGAATCTTTTTAAGCTGTTTGTTAAAATGTAATAGGGCCTAGTATAATACACTTTACTACATTATATTTGACCATACCGTACTACACTACACTATTCGCTGGCATTATAGTTCATGCAGTAAACTTAATGGAGTATTATTATACATGTGGGTAGTTTCTATAAACTTCTGAATGAAGGGGTTTTGGTCTTGGACTTATCAAAACTATTTATCTGTTGCGTCAATCCCTGAGGCTGAGCAAGTACAGTCTGTACATCTGACATTAATCAATTATTTAAAGAATGGGGTGTGAATCATAAAGCACGCCTTTATCATGACATCAAACAGGTTGAATTTCAGACATCACTAGTGGCACGTAGAATGGCAGTGTGCCAGGTGGTGTGTGTTTTTTTTGTGGAATGAACACAGGAAGTGATTCGTGCTTTGATTTTTTTTTTCTGTTAACCGCAGCTCGTGTGACGGGGTGGTCAGACGGCCGGCACATCCTGAGATACACCCAGTCCGGCACATGGAGTACTCCGTCGATGGGAACACAACAAAGGCACGCAAGCTGTGGCCGGGGCTGCACGACACACAAAGATGGACTGACAGGGGAGAACTGAACACAGGAGTGTAACTACTGTGTGTGTGTGTGTGTGTGTGTGTGTGTTTCTGTGAGAGAGAGAGACTGGCTAATATGCATACTGTCAACACTCAGATTTTATATAATGTAAAGAGCGGCGTATTCCTACAATTCCGACAGGCACTATTCCCAGACACTTTAGCCATTTATTCCCAGCACTACTGCTGAGAGAGTCATGTAAACATGCCAACATTTATTACCAAAATCCAGATTTGCCCAGTTTCACAATCTTACAGTTGCATTGTGTTTCTTAAACAAAAAAAGTCTGACTGATGCACACCGGACAGCCCACAGACATCCCATGTTCCATTCTGAACCCAATGCATAAACTCACTGTCATGACTCAAATGTTGAAAATGAGGTTGACTGGGAATGGCTAGACGCACGTAAGAAAGCACCCCCTGTCCAAACACACTCATATACAAACCTGTTGATGTTAGGGAGGGGGAATGGTCAAGGGGCTGAATTGCTGGGATATCCCTATAATTCCAGCAATCCCCATATTTGACCATACAGAAACATAAGCCCTTCCAGTACTATCCTTAGACGGGAGAACTCCCATAATTGTTATTGTCTCATTAAGTGGTTTTCAGGGCAGCTCCAGGAATAATAGGGAAAGCTTATCATGACGCAAGTTAATGCAGTGGACTCTATTTATATAGTTCTTGTCCTGAGATGTGGTCTGTACATGGCTGGACATGTCTGCCCATTGCATTTGCTTGCTGTTTCTTCTTTCACTAACACACAAACATCCCTGACTCATGTTGACTCAGACTCAAGACAAGCTGGCACCAAGCACACTCTTATCCCCTTCACCTTTGCTTCAGAACCACCACCACATTCTTTAAAACTGCCACTGGTTTTGGAAATCTGTGTCAATTTAACTGACATGTTTAGACAGACTATTCCTGTCTTGGTGAATGACTTTGTTATGTTTGGGCCTGATTACACGTTTCCTGACTTCTTTTTTTTTCTCTCTCTCTCTCTCTCTTTTCCTTTTCTTTCTGGAAAAGAAAAAAGATCTTTGCGTCTCAAAAGGCAAACCTTTGGTCTGTAAAAAGCCCTCTCATTATGCTACTGTCTCAAAGGCCACACGCACACACACAAAAAAGGGTGTGTTCAGGGGGAAGTTAGGTGAATCATCACCTTTGTGCACTGGCCATCCAGTCCTGCTGGATTTCCCAAGGCGTCCAGAGTGTGCCAGCTCACCCCTCACCTAGCTCTTTCTGTGCCCTGTGCGTGACTCCGCGTCTTCTTCAGCTCAGCTCTGTAAAAGGTGGGGGCAGGGTGGGGAATCCTGCACATGAATCACCTCCTCCCTCGTAGTCTCCACAGTCTGTCATAGAGAATGTAAGGAATGTGGTTTCCTTCCAGTTTCACCTGTATAATGGCAGCATACAGTGCAGAATAATGGAAGAGTGCTTCTCCTCAGCACCTCGACTTAAATTCTGTATGTACTTAATCATGAATGCAAAGGGCATAGTAATCATAAAGTGATGGGAAACATTAAATTATTATCATTATCATTTTTTGACCAGAAGACTCAGATTTGTATTTTCCTTTCATTTAAGTAAAATAGCATTTAAGCAATCAAGTAAGTAAGACAGCATTCATTACAAACATGCCCTAATAATAATTTCATCTGTAGGGTTCAGGAAATTAAACATGGTAATAGGGTGTTGCATTCCAGGAAGTCCAAAGGCAGTAGGCATCACACTGCATAACAAAAATGGACAATGCAAAGCAAAAGCTACTGAAGCAACACAAATGAGGAAACAGTTTAAGTATATATATATATTTTTATCCCTTTAATGATAGGACAGCAGTGGAGAGTGACAGGAAGTGAGCGGGAGAGAGAGCAGGGGTGGGATCCGGAAAGGACCACGGGGCGGGAATCGAACCCGGGTCGCAGGCATACGGTGCAGGTGCCGAGGAAACAGTTTAAAACAAGGAAATAACGTATGCAATCAGTCCTCTTTTGTTTCTTAATTGTCACTTGGTACTCTCCAGCCGTGAAATTATTTGTTCTTTCCTTTCCAGATTGCGTTCATTCCGATAAACTGGAGCACTAAAATTCCTAAGTGGCAGAATGTCTGTCAAGGTTTCCCCTGCAATATCCCCTAAACTTTGGCACAATGTGCAAGGTTCACTCTGCTGGGTGGAAAACACAGAATCTCCTGCAGATTGTTACTATGCAACAGCTAACAGGCCCCCTGCATGCGTAGGCCTGTGCTATACATGTACATTGACCTCAAATATTTCAGGTGCTTAACTCAGTCTGCCTGGAGTGTTATGTGGGCTGGGTTAGTGACGTGGTTGTCTACTCTTGGAGACTTGGGTGTTGCAGCCTTTTTCCTTTTTTTTTGTCCTTAGTAGACATGTCTATACGCCTCTACAAAAACCCTTTTGGCATTTACCACCACAATGAGAAGCATGTGAATTATCGGATTACTTGTGGTGACAAGCGGAGTTAGTCTTTGGTGGCAATTAAGTTATGATTCTGTTGCAAGTTATGTAATGAAGATGATTTGTCATCTTAAGGTCAGTGTAAACTGCCCTGACAGGTACATTTAAGCATGGTTTCACACAAAGTAGTAGTTTTTGCTGGAACCAATAAGGCCTACTGTCAACTCCCAAAGGCACCAGCTTCCGGGGCATGTATATACAGTATATATATATAAACCCTCACATGCCCCTCTTGGAAGCTGGTGCCTTATATATATATAGGGGTGTAAAGGTACACATAATTGTACCCAACCGTTTAGGTACAGGAGGTTCAATACAGAAGTGTGCAGAACGTGCCAAATGCACTCTTTAACAGTAATCAGCAATAGACTTTTTTGCTTGCGGATCATGTTTTATACCAGCTGAGATCAGTTGCATTGTTTTTTTAATCAGGGCAGCAGTTTTCATATTACATTATATGCTTACATAATTGCAAAAGGGTTACAGATTAGTAAACAGAATGTGCTTTTGGAACATTGGATGAATGGTTGCTACCTACTCACCTACTCACAAAGCTGGCAAAGAGCTTGACTTGATCCTCACTCGGAACTGCAGCACAAACACCCTCATGGTGACGCCTCTCCATCTTTCTGACCACTTCTTCATCCAGTTCAACGTCAGCCTGATAGAACAGCCTCCGGCTCCTCAGCCGATGGTCACGTTCCGCCGCAACATCCGGAACCTGTCTCCAACGCACTTTTCCTCTGTGGTTGCCTCCGGTCTACCTCCACTCAACACCTTCTCCTCTCTGGAGGTTAATGAGGCCACAGACTTGCTCTGCTCCACACTGAGCTCGTGTCTAGACGAGCTGTGCCCTCTTACCACAAGGCCAGCTCGATCCAAACACTCTCATCCATGGCTAAATGATACCCTCTGGTCGCAGCGCACCAAACTCAGAGCCGCGGAGAGGAAATGGCACAAATCCAAACTAACTGATGACCTCAAAAACTACCAGACACTCCTGACCTCCTTCTCAGCCAGCATCACTGCTGCTAAGACGGCTTTCTACAATGACAAAATCAACAGCGCTACAGACACTCGAAAACTTTTCTCAACCCTCAAATCGCTACTCAACCCTCAGCTGCCTCCTCCTCCATCCAGCCTTACTGCGGATACCCTCGCCTCATTTTTTACAAACAAAGTGGCGGCAATCAGCAGTCAATTCTGTACATGCCTACACAACGCATCCGACTCGGATACTGCACTCATACAACCTCTAGGGGCTGCTGGAACATCTTTTTCAGCATTCGCGCCTCTCTCCGAGAGTGAAGTATCTAGACTCCTGACATGTAGCCGTCCTACCACATGCTCGCTGGACCCTATACCTACGAGCCTACTTCAGTCCATCAGCCCGACCATCGCACCAGCTATCACACATGTGATCAATGCCTCGCTAACCTCCGGCACATTTCCAACAGCGTTCAAAATGGCCCGGGTAACACCGTTACTTAAGAAACCTTCTCTCAACCCTGCTCAAGTCGAGAACTACCGCCCTGTCTCACTCCTGCCTTTCCTATCCAAAGGCATTGAACGAACAGGTCTCTGACTTCCTTTCACAGAACAACCTTCTGGATCCAAATCAGTCTGGATTCAAAAGCGGCCACTCTACCGAAACGGCTCTGCTGTCTGTAACAGAAGCCTTAAAAGAAGCCAGGGCGACCGCTCGGTCATCAGTACTCGTTCTGCTTGACTTATCGGCTGCCTTTGACACGGTTAATCACCGCATCCTTCTCTCTTTACTCGCTAACATGGGAATCTCCGGTTCTGCTCTCTCCTGGTTTGAATCCTACCTCACAGGACGCTCATTTAACGTGTCATGGCTTGGTCAACTATCTGCACCTCACCATCTCACCACAGGGGTCCCCCAGGGCTCAGTGCTGGGCCCCCTTCTCTTTGCTATCTACACCACCTACTTGGGACAGATTATCCGTTCGCATGGCTTCTCATACCACTGCTATGCAGACGACACACAGCTCTATCTGTCCTTTCCACCTGATGACCCCTTGGTTTCAGCACGGATCTCGGACTGCCTCTCAGACATAGCTACATGGATGAAGGCACACCACCTCCAGCTGAACCTCTCAAAGACTGAACTGCTGGTCCTCCCGGCTAAACCTACCATACACCACGACATCAACATCAAATTTGACTCCCTGTCTGTTTCACCTACCAGGACTGCAAGAAATCTAGGAGTTGTTCTCGACAACCAACTGAACTTCTCAGATCATGTTGCCTCAGTCGCCCGGTCATGCCGTTTCGCACTCTACAACATATGGAAAATCAGGACTTACTTGACTCAAGATGCTACCCAACTCCTGGTTCAGGCGATAGTCATCTCACGACTCGACTACTGCAACGCCCTCCTGACAGATCTCCCAGCCTGCGCAGTGAAACCCCTTCAGATGATCCAGAACGCGGCGGCGCGCCTGGTCTACAACCAACCCAAAAGGGCACGTTACCCCGCTGCTCATCCAGCTACACTGGCTACCTATGGCGGCCCGCATCAAATTCAAGGCTCTAACCCTTGCCTACAAAGTAGTCTCCGGTTCTGCTCCCACCTACTTGAATGCCCTCATACAGACATACACTACCACCAGACAGCTGCGCTCCTCAGACGAACGACGTCTAGCTCTACCACCGGTACGCTCAGGCCAAACCAAACTTTTCTCATCTGTTGTTCCTCGCTGGTGGAACACACTGCCAGTTCCTACAAGGGCAGGGACATCCTTCTCCATTTTCAAAAAACTCCTGAAGACCCAGCTCTTTAGAGAACATCTCCTCTCATAGCACCACTCACAACAAGTCTTGCTGATCCTAGCACTCACCAGCCGTCTGAGACGTAACAGCACTCACCGATGCACTTATTCTTACTGTACTCTACTGTTTTTAAACTGTTCTTTAAATTGTCCTAAAATTGTTGAGAATCGCTTTAAAACTTACAACATGGTAACAATTTAAGTCGCTTTGGCTAAAAATGCGTCAGCCAAATGTAATGTAATGTAATGTAATGATAATGGGCATCTGTATACTAGATATTGCATTGAAGATCAGCCATTTATTTTTACAACAATCATTTACAAAGTTAATGATGAAAACAAGGTCATTTCTAAGTGACTCCAAACTTTGGAACGGTAGTGTATGTATGTATGAATATGTATATACACACACACACACACACACACACACACACACACACACACACACACATACATGTGCTGGTCATTTAATTAGAATATCATCAAAAATCACATCTTCCTTTTCACAATACCCCATAGATTTTCTATGGGGTTACAGGTCAGGCACTGTGAGCAGGTGCCAAGTCCTTTTGGAAAATGAAATCTGCATCTCCATAAAGTTGGTCAGCAGCAGGAAGCATGAAGTGCTCTAAAACGTCCTGGTAGACGGCTGCGTTGACCCTGGACCTCAGAAAACACAGTGGACCAACACCAGCAGATGAGATGACACCCCAATCCATCACTGACTGTGGAAACTTTACACTGGACTTCAAGCAACGTGGATTCTGTGCCTCTCCTCTTCCTCTCTACAAAATGTACTTTCATCAGAGAACATAACTTTGGACCACTCAGCAGCAGTCCAGTCCTTTTTGTCTTTAGCCCAGGCGAGACACTTCTGACGATGTCTCTTGTTCAAGAGTGGCTTGACACAAGGAATGCGATAGCTGAAACCCATGTCTTGCATACGTCTGTGCGTGGTGGTTCTTGAAGCACTTACTCCAGCTGCAGTCCACTCTTTGTGAATCTCCCCCACATTTTTGAATGGGTTTTGTTTCACAATCCTCTCCAGGGTGCGGTTATCCCTATTGCTTGTACACTTTTTTCTACCACATCTTTTCCTTCCCTTCTATTAATGTGCTTGGACACAGAGCTCTGTGAGCCTCTTAAGCAATGACCTTTTGTGTCTTGCCCTCCTTGTGCAAGGTGTCAATGGTCATCTTTTGGACAACTGTCAAGTCAGCAGTCTTCCCCATGATTGTGTAGCCTACAGAACTAGACTGAGAGACCATTTAAAGGCCTTTGCAGGTGTTTTGAGTTAATTAGCTGATTAGAGTATGGCACCAGGTGTCTTCAATATTGAACCTTTTGACAATATTCTAATTTTCTGAGATACTGAATTTGGGATTTTCATTAGTTATCAGTTATAATCATCGAAATGAAAAGAAATAAACACTTGAAATATACCAGTGTGTGTGGAATGAATGTATACATTATACAAATTTCACTTTTTGAATGGAATTACTGAAATAAATCAACTTTTTCATGATATTCTAATTATATGACCAGCACCTGAATATGCATTTACCCAGAACACTTGCCCACATTTGCCCACCACCTCCAGTGGTGAAGGGATGAACCCTCTGTCTTTCCACACCAAAGGAACATGTCTATTTGTACTATGGAGTTGTAGGTTGCTACATTTGGATTTTATACATATGTAATATGTAATTGCAGAACCTGAAAACTGTGTAGAATTAGAAAATCGGCTGAACACATCAGCATATTTGAGACAAAAACAATATTGGTAATCACTGTAGTTTGCATACAGACAGGGTGAAATATTGGATTGTTTTGGAGGTCACTCAGATAACAACGAATCTCATTGAAGAATAGTGAGATATATGCAGTCTAATTTTACTTTTGGATAAAGCCAATACCTGTTCTGAGAGCTTCTCAGTTTGATTTTTAAAATATAATTTTACCTAATCCAATATTCTTCCCCAAGTGTGTCATTTAAGACAAAGTGTTATGTTATGGAGAGGCCATTGAAGCCCAGTTGGGATTAAAAAAAAGAAAAAAAAGAAGAATAGACCCACAACAGCACAACAGTAGCCAAATAATTTCTGTATTCTTTGCCTGACAAAGAATGTACTTTCCCCTCTCACAATTCTGTCACCCATTTTCAGAATGAGGTGTAAAAAGTACTGTAAAAGTTTCTCAGGAAAAAAGAACACTTTGACCTCAATGTTAGATAATTAGCATTGAATCTACATAGGCTACAGTACTGCACCACAAAGGCCTAGCCTATGCACCTTTATGCCTACATGTTGGTTATACAGTCATAAGTGTATAGTGATAAGAGAAAAAACATTCGTATGTACACTAAAGGCTGGTTTTAAAACGCCTTGAAATTAGTCATCAATCATGTGCCCGCTGAAGAGTCCAACTGGGATCGGAATTTCCCACTGGAGCGCAGGCCATCTTCGATGCATCTAGCTCAGGGGTGTCAAACATACGGCCCGCGGGCCGGATGCGGCCCGCTAGATGGTTTAATCCGGCCCAGACTTGTAGAGAATACATTTCTGACGATGTCAAAAAAAAAAAAATCTCTAGCCCATTCCTGTGAGGAATTATGAATTTTCAAAGAAATAACCGAAATGCTCAATTCAGCCGCTAGGCGCAGCACAGTTGACTGGTCCTGTGCTGTCAGTTTGGCTACATTGTCGGGAGAAAAGCAGGCGTTGCGACAAAATTCAGAGACAAAGTACAGCCTGCAAACGGAGGACAAGATGTTTGGGCATTTTATTGTATTTTGCACCAGGAAGTGTTGTGTTGTAAAACACTAAACTTGGATCATGAGTGTGGTTGTGCAAACTGTAAATTTAATCAGGTCGCGAGGTCTGACTCACCGTCAGTTTGACTGTTTTCTTAGCTGTAGTACGGTGGTTAAGCCGAGGTGCCGTACTCAAGCGTTTCTTTGAACTACGAGAGGAAATTGGACAGTTCTTGGAGAAAAAAGGCAGACCAGTAGCAATTTAAATGCCCGGAATGGGTGCAGGATCTGGCCTTTATGGTGGATAGCCTATTACACAGCACCGCCACCTAGCCTACAAAATTATTTGATCTGATGTAACCTAATCGTATCAGTTGATCGTATTGCTCATGCACTGCTAACTTATGTTTGTTAAATTCATTTTATTTTTCATACATTTGCACATTTACATTTTTAAGGCAGGATGTTAACTTTCTTCATAGCTCCCACTTGAGTTTAGTGTGGTGAGTTGGTTCAGGTGGTCAGATGTAAAAATGTAGGCCTATCCACTCAACTATAAAAATAAACCAGTTGTTTATGAGAGTGAAATGCATTTTATTTCAATTTCATTGGCCTCTCTGAATAAATGTGTAATAATCTAATATATCCCTTGTCATTATGTAGGCTACAAATGTAGGCTGAAGGGTAAAGCATAGCCTACTGAAAAAAACTAAGCTGGAGATTTGGAGTTGTCAAAGGATGTTTTGCAATTATTTCACTGGTCCGGCCCACTTGAGATCAGATGGGCTGTATGTGGCCCCTGAACCAAAATGAGTTTGACACCCCTGATCTAGCTGATTGACATATCGCCCGCTAGTGGACAAGACAAATAAAGCAGTTAAGTCTAGTCACCAGTAGATGGCGATAAAATGTCAAGGGTAGCGTATATTTCGAACTGAGTGAATGTTGATGCCTGTAGGCTGCCTCAACAACAGTTAGGCCTAATCACTATTGTCTTCAAGTTAAAATACCTAAATAATACAAGGTTGCAATGTATCCTTTGAAGAAATCATGGACTTTTGAGACCATTCATTTGATTACTCAAAAATAGATAGGCCTACTCTACAACCCCCCCGCCCAATACATTGTTGTTTGAGATATATAGCTTATTAACATACAAGTGAAACAATGAAACAATGATGGGAGCAGTGTGGTTTCATTGTGGTGACTTTTGTTAAACTTGCAGTTAGAGGGCGATATAAAAGGTCACACCAGAAAATTAAGAAGCAACGTAATGACCTCGTAGAAATGGGTAAGGTTATGGAGTATCCTCAGAAGTCCAGGCCGTGGGCGTCACTGCTAATTAAGAACGATTAAAAATTAATTATGAAACAACCTGCCGGTCTCGATGCTGCCAGATCACGGAGACTACAGCCGGAGCTGGAGCTGTCCGCATCCCGTGGTGCTGAAAGATCTCAGTGAAGCCAAGCGTGGGTCCAGCACCGCACTTAATCATCATATAATGCTCAATCATCCCCGGCCTCCAACGGCGATTAAATAAATACCCAGTGCATCAGCAACAAGACTAATTGCCAGCCGTTGTAAACGATTACAGTGAATTCCTACATCTGCGTTGCCGCCTCGCCACATGGCGCGGGGCGAGTTGCCAGTTTTGAGCTGAGACTTTGAGACAGTTGAAAAATGGCAGATCAATGAAGAGGTCTGTGGGACTTTTCGGAGGGTCCGTGCACATAGAAAAAGGACATTCCGCTTCAGCAATCATAATCCTCCAGTCAATTTGGCTTATGTGGTGAAGGTCAAGGACACAAATTAGGCTAAATGTGCGGACACAATAATCTTGCCTTGGCTGCCGCTAATTACAAGACTACATTGTAAAAAATAAAAGGAACTGTGTGGTATTATTAGATTTTATTGATTTGTAGGCTATACAATGTTCCTATACATGTTATATTCTGTCTGCCCTTATGTCAAATTAAATTATTGATGCTGGATTTAAGTTTAGACCTACATTATGAGTTGACTATCATCCATTGATTTCTGTTTAAAATTAGATGCAGCCTATATCGCTGTTGATCGCTGTCAGTGGGCTGCTTTCAAGCGATTCGTTGAATTTCCCACGGAGGCTTGACATTAATGTTTCTTAATTCTCAAGGTAGTTACCCTTTTTTCCGGAAAGCGTCCCCCCATCCCTCCTCTCACGCCCATTTGTTCTGATTAATGGGCCGGGACGCCCCTCTCTAACCGCTAACCTCAGCCGAGCATAATGTGGTCCTGGGAGGTCGGCCGTATCGCCTCCTCCCCCTCCACCAAAATGAAAAGACATTAGACACTCCGATCCCTTATCACCGCTCCCAGCTTCGGGATGAAGAGAGAGGGAGAGCGAGAGTGTGTGTGTGTGAGTCCCGTTCCCGCTGGCAGGTTATTGGCGAATTGGACGGCCCCCAACACTGTCCTGTCATTGCCCTGAGCATCGCTGCCCCTTCTGCCGGGAGATAGCGTGATGCCCTCGACTGGGAAAGGGAGGGGGAGATCTTCCCATCGTTAATGCCACAAAGCCAGTGAATGCAAAAGGGATGCTTCGGGTTCC
This sequence comes from Alosa pseudoharengus, assembly GCF_046254945.1. Taxonomy (NCBI): domain Eukaryota; kingdom Metazoa; phylum Chordata; class Actinopteri; order Clupeiformes; family Clupeidae; genus Alosa; species Alosa pseudoharengus. Next base: position 11,699,503 of record NW_027468680.1, read on the forward strand.
CCGGCTCGGTGAAAACCGCTTGGCAATTTACATTGTTGCGACCGATAGCATCTTTCTTATCTGAGGCCAATACATGAGCACAGATGTGATTGCGAGAGTAATAAAAGATCTTGCCGTTGCGCAAGATAACGTTTCGAGCATCTGTCCGCAATAAAACAAACATCACACCCCTAATGACTATAATAAAACGTCTATTTACAAAATGTTCTGCTTAGCTAGATTTATATCTTTGAATATTAAAACCTAAATTAAGTGAGTTCACCTCAGTATAAGCCTTGGATTCCATTTAAACGCGTCATTGGGCCTATCTTACTTTGCCCACGTCTTTGGTCTCTAAATAAGATTTAGGATGCAGAAATTGCTGCCACGCAACGGACATGCCCTGAGAATGATTGAATGTTGTGCTCAGCGATGCTGTGGCACAAATTAAAGGGCTTAATTACAGGGTAAACACAAGTTCGTCAGATTGTATCCTAGATACATATATCAGGTAACAGGTAAAGTGCATTGAATGGATTTATTAATGGGCTCCTTGCTGGCTCGCCCCCAGTGCCAAATCATGCGGCGTGCCAATGGAACACGGAGCCAAAAAAAATCCTGCATCTTAATAGTCTTTTTCTGTTTGCAACAACAGGAAGCGTTTAAACCGGAATTCAGAGAAAGGTTAACGAGCGCGCACCGGAGTGCATAGCTTTCATTAATGGCCTGTGTGGACGTGCTGCCTGTGCGCTTCTACTCATTAGGAGACATTTCTTTATTAAATATAGGAGGCATTTGGTTTAAACAATTTATTTGGACACAGCCACATGCCGTTTTATTTATTCGCTGACACGGTGCGAAGTTTTTTTTTCTTAAGGCGTGCTTATATTAATGCGCTGAACTGGTCTAATGAGCTGCAGTAATTCATTATTTCATTTAACGTCTAAAGTAATTATACCTTTGCATACGTATCATTGAATATGCATAAAGGTGACAATGTTATAGTTTTGTCAATTATCATATGATTACGGTTTGAACATCTGAAGTTATATCTCAATCAGCTACAAAATAATTACAATTATGCAGTAATTTAGACATTATCCTAAATTGAGGTGCAAGGTGCTATTTCTCTTTAGAAGGATCTGTAATATAGGCCTACAGTTTAATCAAGCAAATTAACAAATTGGTTTAATGCCATTACCAAAACCGCGTCTGTTATTGTGATATGATTTAATATGAAACACACAACACTTAGATTTAACAAGCATGCATGACACTAAAAGGCGGTGAAGGAAAAGTATAGCCTCTAATCCACCGAGCGCCGACAATAATCATACGGATGTGAGAAAATGCAATCTGGTGTCCATTAGGAATCAATCTGTAACTGGATATCCTCATTAATGCCACGGACCCTCCCTCTTTAGTATCGCCACTGATTGGGCAGTGCGTTGACACTGACGGTGACTTCACGAAAGCAGAATGCGACCTCGAAGATAAAAAAAACAACCCATGCGTATCGACGTGACAGTGCTCTCCTCCACTTGGTTGCGTCTCCTGCTTGCACCTGTTCTGTAGTAAGTGACAGTTTTCTCGTCTTGCGGTTTCTGACAGTTGTCTTTGAAGGACGCACAAGGCGAGGAGGATGCCGCGAGGATTTCTGGTGAAAAGGAGTAAACGGGGCTCTCCAGCATCTTACAGAGCGCGCCAAGAGGCCAGCGAGGAACCCAAAGCGCACCTCCCGGTGCCGACCCCAGATGGAGAGACAAGCGTCTTGGTTACGCACTCAAGTGAGCCGCAAACTGATCTCCAAGAAACATGGACAAGCGTTCCGACAGAAACCGAGGAAGCCCAACTGCCCGAAAGTCCAAGAAATGTAGGACTTCTGATGCACATCACAGACCTGTCACCGCAAAACAGAAGCGATGCGGGGCCCAGCGGGTCGCCCGGTCGGGCTGATGCTGCTTACAGTCCGGTTAAACCCGTCAGCACGGAGCTCAAGGAGTCGTTTTTTGACAGATGCCTGAGCTCACCGGCCACAGCGGAGTCGTTCCCTTTGAGTACACCTGTGTCATCCATCGAACGGCTGCTCATGACCCACGGGGAGATGAAATTCGACTCACCAGTTCAGCTGTACTCCTCATTCCATCAGAGTCTAAAACGCACCAGTGCTGACACCGAGCGCAAAAGCAAGCCACCGGCAAAGAAGCCCAAAGTTATGAGGAAGCTCAACTTCGAGGACGAGGTGACAACCTCGCCGGTGCTAGGACTAAAAATTAAGAAAGAGGGTCCAGAATGTAAACCCACATCATCCTCCGCTGGAAGAAAGAAACCGTTAGGCGAGTTCATCTGTCAACTCTGCAAAGAGGAGTATCCAGACCCGTTCTCACTCGCACAGCACAAATGTTCAAGGATCGTGCGCATCGAGTACCGCTGCCCCGAGTGCGACAAAGTTTTCAGCTGTCCCGCCAACTTGGCTTCGCATCGTAGGTGGCACAAGCCTCGCATCGTGAACAGTGGCGAGTCTCAAGGCGGCAAAAAGTCATCTATGGAGGGTCGGGTACAGGAAAAACTCTCCGCGGAAGGAAAAGAAAACGCCAGCAAGCTGCGGGTGAACAATCAGCACCACATCTCGCTGGATAGCTCTCAGTGCCACCGACCAACGGACAGCGCGCACGGGCAAGATATGCGCATAGCAGTGCCGGAGAGTCCACCATCGCTGCAACCGCAATACATGTCACCTGAGAAATGCTTCGACCTGCACATAAGAACCAGCGAGAGTGACAGCTTGTTGCATTGCGCTGATCCAGCGAACCCCACGGCTGCTTCGTGCCTGCCGTCCCCCGGTTGCGGAGAGGAGGTGTACGAGTGTTGCTACTGCGGCAAGAAGTTCCGAAGACAAGCATACCTCAGGAAGCACCTGGCGGCTCACGAGACAATCAAGCCGTCACCGTACAGCCAATTCCTGAATGAACAGATCACTTTCCCTTGTCACCTGTGCGGGGCTCATTTCCCCTCTTTGGAGATCCGGGACAAACACAGACTGTGGCACGCCGTGAGGGAGGACCTGTTCATGAACCCCGTGAAGAGCGCGAGTGCGCTGGTTAGACCGGACCTCACGCACGGCGAGCAGCAGATCTTCTCGTGTAAACACTGTCCGTCCACGTTTTTCAGCTCCCCCGGACTGACGAGGCATATCAACAAGTCTCACCCCACAGAGAGTAGACAGGTCATGCTCCTGCAGATGGCTGTGAGGCCCGGCTGCTAAGCAGAAGCAGAGAAGGAGCGGGTGACATCTAAATCTACAAAAAACAGTTCATGGACACGGAAAAAATCAATTTAAGTCAATCATGCAACATTGTAAATTTAACGTTTTATATCACAGCAACATAATGACAAGCGTTACGGCTTTGTTTTACTCGACTATTGTTCATGACATTATGATTTTGTACCGGTACCATAATCATCTGTCAAGTAATCATGTCAAATGTAGTGTATACTGGACACTTTACTCTAAAAACAAGTTTCTGTGCAAATATCCTCAAGGGGTTTGGGAAAGTAGACCCCAAGAGGTAGGCTAATATAATCAAGAAACTGTTCACAACACAATTAAGTTTCAGTTACACGTAATAATTACAAGAAGACTATTCTCCACTTAAACGTAGTTCCTATGGAAATTCAATTTGTTGTTCAGTAGCCCAGTTGTTATTTCTAAATAATCTATAAAGACGTATTTTCATATGCATTACTTGTGAATGTGCAAAGCGGTGATAGTGACAAAAAATGTACCATCATCCATATGATTATTAGCCAAGAAATGCCTATAAATTATCTTGGTCTCAATGTAACAAACGTATACTTGCTATATATTTATATTTTCATATGTACAAGAAATGATTGCATTGCCAACTGTTGTGATAAACTGCAACATACAGTCAATAAAACGTGGGACGCACAACATATAGTGATCCTCATCGACATTGAACTATTTCACTTCAAGTAATCACCGTGGGAATGTTTGAAAATTAACCTGTAAATAAATTACACTGTGTCGTGCATAAACCTGTTCATATTTAGCCCAATACGAATTCGATTTTTAAGACAAATTACTCCAGGCAAATAGTTTTTAAAATAAGAAAGCAGACAAAACTACACAAATTAAAGTCTGTTATATGAACACCTTTATTTTCATGTTCAATTGCACATCCGTGTCTCCGTCTTTCATAACCATTACTGTATAGATACTACAAGTATGACAATATTACAGACTGGCGTATGTGCGTGTGTGTGTGCGTGCGTGGTTTGTGTTGTGAAGCTGTTATGTCAACACATGCAGTTAGTACTGGTGTCATGCAGCCTTTGGTCAGTAGTAACGTACATCATAACCTTCAAAGGCATTTCTGTTTCGCCCTCAGTTTTACAACAGGCACCGGTCTCAGTCACTCGTGCAAGGGGTAGGACGCAGGTCGCGCTCCAGCACAGTGAGGTCTCAATTGGGCCTCTGTCAAGTCCTAAAATTTCGCATAGTTCGTTGTCTGACAAAAACAATGCTTTGAATAAACATACTGATTGACCTAATGTAAGCCTGACCTATTCAGTGAGACAACAAAGCAAAAACGGAGTATGACTTGCATGGAGTTGACTGCAAACATGCCAGTAGCTGTCACTGCTGTTATAAGAGTAGCCTATCATAATAACATCACCCTGATACTGTCTTTAACGCAATCCCTTTCATCTCCGTCAAAACAACTATAACTCCGCGAAGACATAGGCTGAGCATCAAAACAATCCTAAGTTCATTATAATAACAAAAATGCGAATGAATATAGTGTTGGCTGAACACGTACTGTAATTTAGCGACAGGGCGTAATTGTTCTCAGGTAAAAAAAAAAAATACTATCTTAGCGTTGACCCCCTACACTTTCCCTGCCCGGCCAATCACACTGGGGAGAAAAAGGTTAGGCTGCGTTGTGGCTATGTTAAGTCTGTTGTAGCTATGTAAAAACTCTTTGGCCAATCTGTCATTCAGGCATCACTAAATGGAGCAGTGCTCCTCATTTTAACGATGGCATTTTCAGACTATTAACTACACTCATGGTGCCGCCGATAATGCGACCTAAACCAGCAGACAGGGAAAGTGTAGAGGGTAGTAACTTCAGCGACAGAGAGCGTTGCAGCAAGACCAGACAATCGCTGCCACTGAGCGCTTAAAATCGCCCTAAAAATCATCACCCCTCAGATGTTCTGAACGGCGCCGTGTTAGTTTCTGTTCATTTTTGGCTGATTTAAATATTGGTAACTATATACACAGACCAGATACTGTTCATACACTATACACATACATTAAATATGTATATATTCATATTTATAATATATACACGTGTTCTGTTACTGGTGAAAAGTGGTGTTGTGGTTGAAATAGATTATGTAGTAACAATGTTTCAGTAACATTCTAAATCAGGTGAAAACTGATTTAACAATCTTGACCATAACCATATGTGAACAGTAGTGAAAACAATTCAAATCAAAATATTAGCTCCACAACTAGTGTGGAAAAGAAATAACAAAACATGAAAACATAAATGTAACAGGAGGAAGTGCTTTCTTTTCTCATCCACAAACATAACTCTGGGCATAACAATTTTCTCCAGCCAAATTTAAAAGAAGGCTCTACAGCCCAATATTGGCCAGCATCTCTGCAAACTGTAAACAAAGCAGGCTTCAATTATACAGTACAAATACATACATATATATGTATAAGTATACACATGAGTGGATTTCTAGCATGTTCCATGGTGGATACAACAGTAACCATAGAAGAAACTTGTTTCATATAATATTATTTTTTGCCATTTCTTTTGACCTTTACTGGCATCATGGCTAACTGCACTGAGTACTTCACTTCTCTTATTCGCATCAGGAATTACAGCAGAGGCTCAAAGAATCAAGAGTTCTGAAAGCAACCAGGCAAACTGTGACCGAGGGAATGGCATGAATGAAGACAAAAGTAGACGTCTTGTCACCTCGCTTTCTTTCCCTTTTTCCTCCCCTCTGCACGTGAACACCTCCGTGCTCAAAGGCCCCGATCGTCATTTCAAGGGTTTCCTCTTGTTGGTCTTTTCTCCTCTTCAATGGTTCTACAGCTCAGTGCTGCAGTACTCTGTGTCCTTAAAGAGTTTAAAAGTTGTTTTTATTTATGCATGTTTGTTTACTTGTTTATTTTGTACTTTTTTGCATGGGGCACAAGCAGAGTCTAGGCACTGTCCTCCCACATTCCCCCTCGTTCATAGTCCTCCAGTGCAGCAGTATCCGTGGCATGGGCATACACGTGTGTGTGTGCGTGTGTGTGTGTGTGTGTGTGAAGGTAGCAGCAGAAAGCTTTCATAGGCTGTCTACCAAGTGGCATAGCTGTGGCATGGTGCACGGGTCCAAGCTCTACAAAGATCACAGGCAAGTAGGTGTTTGGTATGGTGGTGGTGGGGGCGGGGGGGGGGCGGTCGGAAGGCCAGGATGCCCAAACCCCAAAAGAAAAGATGAAGAGGAGACACAAACTGATGTCCTGCTGTCAGATGTCGTCTCCGTGGAGACCGACGTGCGAGAGGAGAGGCGTGATGTGACGTGGGCAGTGACCAGATCCAGATGAGCGCGTGGCGGCGTGTGGGTGGGTGGGCGGGTCCAGTGGGGGTCGGGGTCGGTGTCAAGTCTTATTGGCCGAGCCGGAGGAGCGGCGCAGCTTCATGGACATGCGGCTCTTGCTAGTACGAGGGGACATTGGCGAGGCTGAGTCGCTCCCGTCTCCCCCCACTGCCACCGCCCCCATTGCTGCTGGGCTTTCGGCCGACGGAGTCTCGTGGCATGAGCCTGGGTGGAGGAGATGGGTGGGGTGGGAGAAAAGAACAGTAAGACACCCCCCGTGCACACACACGCACACACACGCACACACACACACACACACACACGCACACAAGCATTTATACCATACGCAAAGACATTCACACAAACAAAACATGTCATCACAAGCAGCATCATCAACATGAGACATGAGGCTACTGGTGAAAGACTGTGGCTGGCTGAGAGACCACTGACTAGTCGTCAGGGAGGAGTTAGAACACTACTGATCGTTCTACGGGAGCCCGGAGGGAACAATAGTCAGTCTCTACGCAGACAGCCTGCACATGCATTTAGTGCTACGGTGGTGACCAGAGGGTAAGATTAATGCTCGTTGTAAAGGGCATAAAAGAGTCATGGTTTTGGAAAGAGAGAATAGGACTGAGACGGATGAGGCCTCTAGCGATCCGTTTCATCCTGGACTAGAACTGTGGCTCGGTGTGAATTTCACTCTGAAAACTCCCTTAAAAAGGAGGTTGTTTTGCTCATCAGCTGAAACACTTGTATCTGTAACAACGTGACATTTTGTTCCAATTAGACTCTGGAGGCCAAATGATTGCACCCATCCTCAGCTACATGGGTGCTAATTGAAGTTTATTAATTTTTGTTCCAAAAATTGAAATAAATTGACTGCTTGAAGTGTCCTTAGGGGATGGGCACGTGGTTCACAGTATCATTATTCTGGGTGAATTTCACACAGTTTAACAAGACAAGAATACAAATCTAAATAAATAAATTAAATAAATAAAAACTTCATCACACAAGGATGCCATCACTAATCAACACAGAGAGACATGACACCTAATACATCTGAGAGATGGAGATCACAGGTCGGGGAGACGAGAGGAGAACGTCATTCCAACAGAGGGGAAAAAGAAAAAAAAAAAAAAAAAGAAAAGAACTAAACTAGAAGATGGACAGAGATGAAGCAGACCAATAATGGGAGAGCAGAGAGAGAGAGTAAGAGAGAGATAGAGAAAGAGAAGAGGAAAAAGAAAGAAGAAAGTACTTTGCCGTTGGCTGAGTTTTGAGCATACCATTCACAGCTAGCGTGAAACACCTTCCTTTTCAAGCCTTTGCCCTTTACCTTGATGAGACCAATGTTTTCTAGTGGAGGTTTGGGGAGGAGGAGAAACACCACAGCATTTCTCTCTTTGGGTGGTGGAGGGGGGAGAGGGTGGAGGGGTAACGACAGATAGAGGAGAGAGAGGAGAGGAAACAAGGAGAGAGGGAAGAGAGGGTAAGAGGAGAGGAGAAGGCAAGAGGAGAGGAGAGGAGAAGGCAAGAGAAGAGAGGAGAGGAGAAGAGAGGAATAGAAGGCAAGAGAGGAGGGGAACGAGAAGAGATTCAAAAAGGACAGGAATATAGAAAAGAGAGGAGAGACGGAAAGGAGGAAGCAAAGAGTGGCACAGATCAGAGAAGAGAAAGCGGGAGGATAAAGGAGAGGAGATGAGTAGAGGGGGGGATAGAGAAGAGAAGGAGGAAGAGTTGGGGAGGGGAGAGGAGGTATGAGGTGGAGTAAGATAGGGGTAAGATGAAAGACAAAGATAGGGGGAAGTAAGGAATGTTGGGAGGAGGAGAAGGAGGAGGAGGAGAGCATGATGGGGGGACAGGAGCCAGGGAAAACAGGAATGCAAAGAAAAACGGATGAGAGGAGGGAAGGAAAAACAGGGAGAGACAAAAAGAGATAAAAAGATAAAGAGGCGTGAGCAGTGAACAAGCCGAGAGGGAGACAACAGCTGGTGCATAGAGAAGAGAAAACACACACAAGAGAAAAAGCAGGACCAAGTCAATCAAAACACACACACACACACACACACACACGCAAATGCCACATATACAAACAAACTGTTCACATCTTCCTTTGTAAGAGTAAACTCTGGACACACACATAAACACACAAACAGACACAGCAAGTGTGACCTTACTTACCGGTATCTAGCCTGTCTGTTTCTCTTTGCTGATTAGCTACAGACACCAAGGGAAGATCCCTTGTCAGAGGTGCATTAATGTTTTGCCAAACCTCACCTGCGGTTGCTGGCACCGTCGCCAAACAAGAGGCAGGTGTGCCAGTACTGCATACTTAACATTATCACCACACAATCACCCACATTGGGCCTTGCTTTTACGCACAGGTAAACTCTAAACAGGCCGAGTCTGGAGTCGGGATTCGAGGGATCGGATCTGTGCAACTTTCCCCTCAACCAGCAGATGGATGGTCATCATGACACGGAACAAAGATGTGCACACATGACAAGGCAGAGGAGGCAGTACAACGTAGGTCATGCCGGAAGGGGTGGTGTGTGTTGAGCGAGGACGCGAACATAACAAGCAGAGTGACTGGGTGGATGTGTGTGTGCGCGAGTGTGCACACAACATTCAGTTGCATTCAGTTGCACTGAGGTTAGTGGAAATGTGTGTGTGAGTGTGCACGTGTTAGCCAGGTTGCATGCAGTAGATGAGTTAATGAAGGATGCAGACTTCTCCAGGACCAGAGATGGAGGGGAAGAGAAAGGCAGAATGTCGTCAGTGGAGGAGAGGGGAGGGAAAGAGAAAGGGAGAAAGAGTCTAAAAGAGAAAGAGAGAGATAAGAGAGAGCTCATAACCTTGTTACAAGCACAAGATAAAGAGGAGGACTAGGAGAGGTAGCCTCAGTTCTTACGGCCGTTTCCAGGGTTATCTTACCTTTAGATATACACAAGTGATAGATTATGATCTAAAGGGGGGAAACATAAGATAAAGAAAAACACAAACAAACAAAAACAAACAAAAAGTGAAATGAAATCAAATGGAAAACAGAAGAAAAAAAAACAGAAAAAAAATGTATCACTTGGTGTGTTAGAAGGAGCAGAAAATTCATAGGGGACTGGTGTTAACAAAAGAGAAGAACTCAATCAACGAAAGATCGTTTGAGACTGAAAAACAGCCCCACTTGCATATACACTCATTGCAGCGGCTGGTGTTTTTCAATCCCAAATCAAATGAT